>NW_017731991.1:182211-208024 GCF_001890085.2 Hipposideros armiger | reverse complement strand
AGAGAAACAGGTCAGGAAGGTGAGGGAAGTCGTGAGGGCATGTTTGTTTAAAGAAGATTAAGAGATAAGTAGGAATATTTAGTTTTACAGGCCAGCAAGACAATTTCTGGTGTATCTATTAGTATGTATTTCACTTAAAGTTAGTAATTTTTATTCCAATCCCTCCTTTTATATTCATCCTGCTTCTGACATTCAGTGACACTATATGCTGGAGTACTTCATCCATCACATGGAGAAGTTCACATTGTCCATTTTTTTATGAGGCAAAGTGCTTTCCAATCATAAATAAATAGTTTTCTTTAGGCTCAATTATTGAACACTTAAAAGAAACAAAAAGTGCCAAGAGAAATTGAAGAAAGCAAAAGCAAAATTATTTATCCTCAAAAAATTCTACCACTTAGAAGATCAAAGAGGGATGAAGAAGAATGGTATTTAAGTAGTGGAAGTTAATCTCTTTGAAGGAGATCTCAGTTGGATTGATGTAAGTTTGAAAAAAATCATTAAGAGAAAATTAATAAGAGAAAACACTTTAAAGTGAGTAACTCAGATATTACAGTCTTTGCCCTGAAATATGACCCAATAAGCAGAATAAGCTCTGAAAGTGCAGGGAGTCTGAGCCAAATGTTCAACTTGTCTCATTAAAAGACAGGATTATGCAACAGTATGGACTTTGCAAGGTTATTGTGTAAAGAAGGAATTAGGCAGAATTTGTTTATCTACCTTACTTTTGCATCAGAAATCCAGCCTAGAGGACTCAGCTCATAGATGTCTCACAAAATGTGGAAGAAATATCCTTGTTTGCCATAAAAGCTTAGCCAGAGATTAGAGTCTGAGAGAGGGAGAGGAGGAAGGAAATACAAGAGGAGGAACGACTCCAGGAGGAAAGGAAAGCTTTTCATAGGGCTTTTGCATCCTGCTTGCCTTCTCTGAATTTTTGGTTTCCAAGAGGATGATGCAAGGCACAGCGACCTTAGATAAGTAAGCAGGAGGGCAACAGCAGGGTCTTTTTCTTGCTTTCCCATTTGTAGGGTGACAATCCAATTTATCACCCAGAGTGCCACATTTTTCAGAGTGAAAAAAATCACACTGAGGTAATTCGCAAAAAACAGGATTTTCTGCACAACTGGTATGTATGGTTAACCAACTCTATACTAAGAGTGTGTGCGCAACCAACTCACTTTGGAGGATATGGTAAGCCTGGTAGAGTGAGTGCTCAGATGGCCCTGTCAATTGTCATGTACCTTGAGAGGGTGTTATCAGGAAGCTCCTGGTGAGTTTAGGTGACCCCACAGCAGAGGCAGGTGGAAAACTTCAGGTCGGGAGATTGGATGAAGTAAATGGTAACCACTCAAGGGTTGGTAGCCTATGAAGACAGCATAAGTCAAAGAGCTGACCAGGAGATTTCCTGGGATAGCCTGGAAATCTATAGTGACATAAAGACAAAGGGCATTGCTCCAGGAAACAGTGTCTGCATGAAACAAAGGGTGTTTTTACTTGCTGTGCCACAAGGATGCATAAGCCATTTTTCCCCCCTTATATCTCTAGAGGTCAATTTATGGAAGGAAATGTCAGATGGTGGCTCTATGGGAGATTACATATTTTTATTAATAAAAAAAATAATAAAAAGATTGCATAGTCTTTCCAGTTATGAGGTAGAAGTAAATTTAAAATAGATACAAATTTAGTTGAGTTTCTATTTTGTGGACAGATTTAGTTATGAACAAAATAATACAGCTACATCTCTGCAAATCTAAGTTGCACTATGGATTGAGTGACCCTCTTTGATGCATTTAAATAACTCTGTATTTACTGATAAAAAACAGAGATCCCCTCCCTCTGTATTTCTTCCAAAAAAATCTTAGTAATGCTATTATTTTATTGAATCATTCCTGGAGATCAGTATTTCCTATGAACCATCTAATCTGAATGGTGCTAAGAAACCTACAAAGTAGGCATTGTTATTTTGTAATTAAGTTAGTCAAGGCTAAGAGATATGGAAGGTCTTGATCTAATTAATGTAGCTAATAAGTGATAGAGCTTGGATTTAGACCAGTCTAAAACATTTACATGGCTTACATATTACCTTTCATTGTAAGCTGCCTTATTTTATCACAAATAGATTATAATCAATGCATTGACTTCTAATCTCTTGTCTGTGCAGTTTTAAACAATGATTTAAATTTGATTAATTATTTAACTTTTCATATGCTTATATTTTCTCAGCTAGGTTTACATATTTAGTGTTTTCTTCTTGATTGTCCCATGCCTGTATTTCTTGCATCATTGTTTACAAGTTTACAATTTGTAAAAAATTTACAGTTATTTTACAATTTACAAAAATCTTTACAATTACCCATTCATTCAATAATTGAGTACCCACTGTGTGCCAGGAACTGTTTTAAGTTTGGGATGCATCAATGAATAAAACTGATAATGAGTCTTATGACCTTGGAATTTATATTCTGTTGGTGGGGACAAAAAAATAAACAAAATGAGTGAGGGAACTGTAAGAAATAGTAGAAGGTGATATGGGTAATGTGCACAAACATAAAGCTGGGTACCTTGCTGGAATTTGCAATGGGAGTAATTTGCTATTTTAAGGAACATGATATGAATAGGTCCATTGAGAAAATTCCATTTGAGAAAAGCCTGAGAAAGTGACTTTACACATGTCCAGAGGAAGAGTAATTCATGTGAAGGGAAATAGTGCAAGCATCCTGAGTTTGTGTGGCCAGAGGAGAATAAGTAAAATAAAATGAGAGAGAGAACAGTTGGGTTGTTGTGTAAACAGATCTTATAGGAACTTAAATGTCATTGCAAGACATTTGACAAGGTTGAAATAAGACTTTTAAATGATTTCATATTCCTTTTTAACATCCACTATGAGTATAAGCACATTCTTGTCTGTATTGGCAGATGATTACTTTACTCTTTAAAGTTCTTTAGAGGCAGTTGGTGACATCCAGACACATTATGTCTACATTTCTGTTGATGGATCATAATCAGTCACAGATTCTTCCATTAGAAGATTCGTGGCTTGTCTACCCAGAGAGTGACTTTTAGTTACCAGACCACTGAGAATCACAGAATTCTCCTATCTTTGACTAAACTAATGTGTATGAACTTTTTTTAAAATTTAAATAATCATAAATCTCAATATCAAGTAACACCATGGACAGATAGAATTTCAACAGTTGTTGCTTTCTTCTTTCCTTCCTCCCATTCCTAAAGTTGTGCTGGGTGACTGGGAGGAAGAAGTTAAGGCAGCTTTAATCTGTTTATCAACTAGACCCCAGGGAAGAAGGACTAATGATAATTGGTAGGAGGTAAAGCCTTATGTAGAAAATGCCTCTGGTATGATGTCCAGGCTAAGCACACCCAGCAAATAAAACTAGAATTAGGAGCTTGGAACTCTGCAGAATGTCTCCCAAACTGTGAAACCCTTTGGCGTATAAGATGAGGATGCTTCATAATTGGATGCTCCCTGTGTGAGGAGCCTGTGAACCTCCCTTAGAAACTTCATCTATTGTCGGCCAGAAGGTTGGGCCTGACCCAGAAAGGAAGGACCTGGGAGCTACCCCTGACATCTCAGAGCTTTCCCTGTTTGTCTGATGTCTTTAACTGAAATTATTTACTAGAGTTTAATACTAGTTAAACCCTCTGATTCATGTTAGTCTGATTTGACAACTGAATCCTCTGTTAGCTCAGTGATAAAGATGGGATCTTCAAAAATTATTACTTATAAGAAGGAACCAAATTTATTCCAGTCCATAGATTATTGTTTGTAAATCCAGGGGAATAAACATCTTCTAGATAACATTATTTTTGGGAAATTGGGTTCTAAATATTTTGAATGGAGTCTAAAGGTAAATAGCATGTCACTAAGAGGCAAGAAAAATTCTTAGCAAATGTGGGAAAACATACATGTTGCTCTTTCAGATTTGATAGTTAGGAGCTATTAGCTCATTCAAGAAATTCTGCCATTGTTTGAAACCTGAAGTATCTTTTCTAAGAATTGTTGTGGGAAATATATCTTTCCAAAATATCTTTGAATGTAGCATATCATTATTCTTTGGAAAAACTTAAAATCTATTTAGAAATAAGTGCTGCGAATAAGGTAGATATTTGAGAATTAAAAATGTGTGAATGTATAGTAATGTGACTTGTTTTCTTGAGTGGTTATAAGCTAAATGTTAAGGTAATCCCCAAAATGAAGTACAAAACTATCTAATTAAAATAGCTTCAGTGGGATAGATTATACTTTCCCAAGGTGACTGCTTTGAAGGACAACCCTCATTTGATTGTTTTTCTCCTATTTACCTGCCCTGATCATTCTATTTAAGATACCTATTTTGATCACTATATTTAAAATAGGTATTTTTAATCAGGACCTTTGTTCAGTGGATGTTTTCCTCTATGCCATTGTTCATAATTGTTATTTATAAAGCACAGAACTGTCTTAATATTATGTTTTATTTTTTTCATAATAACAGTGGGCATGGCCCCAAGCAAAAGATGCAATTTTCCCAGTATGGACCTGTGGGAACAAATGTTGGTTTTTTTTTATTAGCAGCCTGATGAAAATCTATTGCATTGTATTTATCCACACCAAAAAACAAAAGCATTTATAAATAGCTAGTGATTACAAGGAATAACACTCTGCAGATTTTCTTCTGTGTAACATGAGGAATTTGCTTATTACGCTCTCTATATCTAAACACTATGATTTAGTTTTTGTTGAAGTGACATGATGTCTTTTCTAACAAGAAAGGGTAATAAATTTAGGAGTATCTTACATAAGTGTTGAGGTAAATAGTCCTAAAAACTGAAAGGTATTTGTTCTGCTTCATGTTGTGCACGAGATGTGTGTGTGTGTGTGTGTGTGTGTGTGTGTGTGTGTGTGTATACATGGATATTACACACACATTTTTTAATTCAAATATTACATTAATGTGTGCATCAGTCCTCTGAAGAGAAGGTGCTGAGACAGAATTAGCAGTTCAAGAGGTTTAACTGGGGGGTGGGAGTGTAGTGGGGGCGGTAATGCCTGTGAGAGCTAAAGGGAGGAGGAAACAGATTTGACACCTGAAAAAGAAAAGGGAGTAAAGCAGGATTGAGCAGGGGAGCCTCAGACTATGATGCAGATGTGACAAAACATGGCCAAACCAAGAGGGAGCTCTAGCTCATAGACACCTGATAGAGGAGTTGGGTGTTAGACAGAAACCAGGTCCAGTTACCCGCACTGCGCTCCATCATTGGCTGGGGGCTGTTGGGGCAGAGTGACCTCCACTCAAGAGTCAAGGTGGATACTTAAGGCACCAGCAGCTGGGAGCTGTTAGTAACTGCACTCCTTGCAGCTAAATGGCAAGTTCTTTCTTGAATATAAATCCAAGTAGCATGTCTCCTTGGCTGCCATAGTGTACGTGTGTGTGCATGCGCACACCACTATGGTGAAATTAGAATGGACACAATAAAATCCTCTCTTTTCCAGAGCCTAAACTTATGGAGAAGGTTGGATTTAACCGGGTATATTAAAAAATGGGTAGATTGTGAATAGACAAGGAGAAACAGAAGAAATGGGTATATTGTGAATAGACAAGGAGAAACAGAAGAAATAGCCTAAGCATGATTGGAGACATCAAGGGACATCATGTAGTAAGCAGACATTAGGAGAGACTGATCTGATTTTGGTTGGATAATATGCTGGGAGTGAGATAAGGAAGTAATACGAAATAATCTGAGTCTGGAACCCAGATTATAAAGGTCCTAGGGTTAGATATGGCATGAAAGACGGTAAGAAATCACTGTAATAATAAAATGTAATTGGGGTAGGTTTCCTATTGTCAGACCAATCATAATTGTTGAGGCTTCCCCTTTGATTCCACTATTTCTCTGAGGATTCTACCTCTGTTTTGGGAAGCTTATGAATGTTCCAGACTATTCAAAAGGGTAGGTCCACATGGGAGAGTTTAGATGGGACTCAGTAAATTCCTAGCCATTGGAGGGTGTCGTTTCTGCTGATAGTTCTGTGGGAGACATGCAGACCGCAGTGGAAGAAAGGTCCCCCCAGGCAGTTGCACAGAGCACACTTAATAGGGCTCCTTATCAGGGATGGACAGTAGGCGGGCCTGGCTGTCTCCATCTAACCCCTGTTGCTGATGCCAGACGTTGCTTGGGAGGCTCCAGATGCAATTCCACTCCTCTCCCTGGGGTCTCCGGGTATTGTCTTGGCATCTCATTCCAAGCTCCTAATGTCCTCCAAGTTCCTATGCCATTGAATTCTCTTTCACCTTGAGTCCAGTTGATTCTCATTTAGTCTTGCCTGAGTAGAATAGTCAGGTTTACCCTCTAGTCTTTTTCAATCTATTTTGTGGCATGAACTCTGTGCTCTGCTTCTTTCTGGGCCTTCCTATCTGATTCTCAGGAGTGTTTTCTTCCCTCAATAATCTTGGTTCCTGCAAATCAAAAACACTGTTGGTTTTGTTTTTGTTTTTGTTATGGATTCAAGTGCTTATTTTAAGTTAACAATGAGAACAAAAATTGAACACTGGCAGTTTCTTTTAATGTTTATTCCTGCTTCACAATTCTAATGTCATTTAGTCAAAGCAGATGCCATCGACTGGAGAATCACACATAAGGAAATAAGATAAAAAGAGTTATATTTCAAGCTATTATCTCACTACATAATAATGGTAGTTGACATTGACCACTTAGCCTGTGCCAGAACCTGGGATAATACCTTTGGATTATCTCATTTAGATTAAATGATCGATGATTTAATTAATCAGTGCAGGTTTAAAGGGTGTGCACCATTACATAGTTTATGAGCAAAGATAGTAGAACTCTGAGAGGTTAAATATCTTGCCAATCTTATAAAGCTATTGAGTCAATGGTGAAGCTAAGATTCAAATGCAGGAAGTCTGCTTCAGAGCCTGCACTCTTACTGCTGTACTCTCAAAGTATTTTCTTTATCAAGGATTAAACATAATTACAAAAGTATTTTTGGAAGATTAGTCTGGCATCAGCGTAAGAGCATGGAGAGAGGATTATTAGTTTGGAGGTTATTTTAGTCTTCCAGTATGTCAAGTGCAGAGGCATAAGCTGAAATGAAGGACCTGGATGTTTAGTCCAGTGGACCAGGATGATGTGAGCAATAGGAAGAGGCAGAGGAATGTAAGATTAGCAATTTGAGAAACTAATAAGAAAATATACAGTATACTCTAGAGGTATTTTTAAAACTTCCTTGATCACAAAATCACCAGGGGCATGTATAAAAAATATAGAACCCTGAACCCAACCCAATCAGCTTGTCAGAAGCAGACTTTCCAAGGGTATCTCCCTTTTAAAGTGAGGGTACCAGATGTTTTTTGTCATCTGATAATAAATTGAAAAACACATTCTAGAATATGCCTTTTCATTTTTCCTTTATAGAAGATTTTCATCGTGTACTTATAGTGGCTTTTCTTAACTCACTAACACAATTGACTTTTTCACAATTAGTACCCGATGTACAGAGTGGTTAACTAGTTAGGCCAAGATTGTTAAAGGCTTTTAGTTCAACTAGTAAATCATCCAGGTAATTTGCGTTTTTATTGTCACTACATAATTGTTCATAGCAGCAAACTGTATTGATTTTGAACCATCAGACACATAGCATGAATCACATGCTATCATTCAACCCTTTAATATTGACAAACAGGAAAATGAAGTGTTAACTGACCCAAATGCATTTCAAAGGTCCTGTTTTATCAGTTAAGTCAGCCACGTTTAAAGTAGAGTGGGGTAATTGCTGATATAATTTTCCTAGCTTATGCTGTGGACAGTCAACCGAAGTTCCCCACCTGGCAGGCTCACGTTTTAGAGTAGAGATTTAGATTTAATTTTTATGTTGTGCTCAGGTTTGAAAAAAAATCAAAAGACTCTTATGTTCTATGAGATTTGTAAGTCTTTTCTGGTGAACTCACCTATATTGAGCAAAATCACTGGAAGGATCTTTGCATATAATTTTGTGAAATGAGTACATTTTTGATTATAGTTTCTGAGATCATGTAGCTATTGAAACTTAATTAAACTCTTCTTACTTCCTCCACTTTCTCCTCTCCTCCCTCCCTCTCTCTCTATGCCTTTTCTTCCTTCCTTCCTTCCTCCCTTCCTCCCTCCTTCCCTTCCTCTTTTTCCTTTTTTCCTCCCTTCCTCCCTCCCTCTTTTCTTGCTTGCCTGTCTGCTAGTATTCAACACTTAACAAATATGTTCCAGCAACTTAGGTACTGCGAATTCTATCTGTCTATCTATCTATCTATCTATCTATCTATCTATCTATCTATCTATTATCTATCTATCTATCATCTATCATTTATCTATCTAAATATATTTATGAAAAGGGAGTGGTTAATTTTAATTGAGTCATTGAAAGACTTCAAAAAAGAAATCATGCATAAACCAAGCCTTGATTGTGTGTATTCCAGTTGGTTGGGTAGAGTGGGAAGTGACAATAGGGAAAGAGGAAATGGATAGAAGGTGCGGAATTACAAAAGCACCGAGGCAAGAAACAATATAGTAGTACTTAGTGGTATGGTTAGAAACAAATGTCTTCACTGAAGATTTTGGACTTTATCATGATGATCATAGTGTTTTCACTGGGGGTGTGACATGATCAGGTTCACCTTCTGGCAATAGTATAGAAGATGGATTAGAAGTATACTCTTTGGGCAGAAGCAGTCTGGGTAAAGAGGGTTAACAGGTGCTAGAAAGGGGGAATAGGCAGGATTCGCTAACCAATTAAACCTACAATAATTATATATCACTTTCCAGGCCATGTTTGCCTAAGGTAAGCCAAAGTCTGCTTCCCAAGGACACACACTTGACTTTCCCTGATTTGGGGGCTGATTCAGGGTCTTTGCAGCCACGTGGTGCTGAGTACCCCCTGTTCACGTTGGTGTTCCAGGCAGTATCACCAGCGTTGCTGGGGTCTCGTTTCTGGCTTTAACTGCTCTTGCCCCTCCCTTGGTCTCATTTTTGTGGCTCTTTGTGCTGGTTCTGGTTTGACACCATTGTCACTGTTGCTTTTGCTGGCTCCACTGCCCCCACGGCCATGAGCAGTCCCCTGATTATCCAGGGGTGCTGCCCTTTTCATGGTTAAAGGCATCTGCTCATCTGCAGCAGCTACTGTAGCTGGTCCTGATCTTGTTTTACTATGAACATGGAATATAGGAAACATAATAAGCCTTTCAACCAATAAAAATGAGATGTCATTAACTCTGCCACTTACTCATTTTGTGACACTTTATATAATTACTCAAACTCTGAATCTTAGCTTCTTTATCCTTGAAATTAGGATAATTCTACCTATCATATAGGGTTGTTCTGAGGATTCAATGACTTCATGTAATTAAAATGCCTAACACAATGTTTGCATGTAGTGTGGCATACGGTAACTCCTTTCCATTACTATCTTAATCTTTATCATGAGCCTCCTTGGTTTCCATTGCCTCTTTCATTCTGCTCTGCTTACCAAAGCTGACTACAATCTTGTTTTCCCAAAGTTTTTGTGGATAACAGGTTAAAGACATCATTGACACACTCCAGCTACAACAATGTCTGCAAAAAGTGATTGCTTGATACATATTAATTTATCTCCCATCCCTGTTGCTGCATACTCTCATTGGGTTGTTTTCTCCTTAGGGCCATTTTCCACAGATTCCATTCTTTGGTACTGTGATTTGTATCATCAATTTGTATTCCCTGTGGAGTCTGAATCCTAAAGTACAAATCCATCCTGTCATGTAACTCAAATGACCAAATCGGTCAGAGGGGAGTGGGATGGAAGCAAGACCAAGCAGAACTGTAGTGGGAGACATTACATGGGTTATACCAGCTGAAACTTGAAGGGTTACACAACGTACTATCCAGAGAGAGTGAGAAGCTCAACCCTGGTCTGGACATTTGTTCTAAGCAGAAAGGTTAATATGCTGATTCTAGACATAAGAAAAGTGTAGTTATGGCTGATGCCACAAACCAAGTGGGCCAGGGCATTAAAGTTTTGAGCCAGTATTGAACACATAGCAGAACCCTAGCCTGTGACAGGTCAGCATAGTTCCTACTGCATGTAGGCTATCCCTCTCCATCCCAGGTGAGTGACAGCTGTCAAGAGGAAATATGGCCTCACACACCAAATAAGCAAGAGTTCAAGCAAGAGGTCATTCCTACTGAGGCACAGTGTAATGCTTAGGAGAATGGTCCTTAGGGCCAGATAACCTGGGTCCAAATCTCAGTCACACTACTTACTAATGGTGTGACTTTGGGCAACTCATTTAACCTCTCTATGTCTCAATATCCTCACGTATGAGACAGGGATGATAATGATACCTCCTTTATAGGGTTATTGTGAGAATTTATGAGATTAATAAATATTAAGTTTATTATGAAAAATGCCCAGACATTCGACAAAATTAGCTATATAATTATTTCTACTATGTAGGGAAACCAATACAAAACAGTCCCAAATATAGATTCTTAAGGTGAAAAAAGAAGAAAATTCAGGGGAAATTTGCAGCCTGAAAACAACTGGAGAGGACTCATGTCTGGCACAATGACAATCCCATTGGGCTGGTGAGGCTGAGGTTGTTATTGTACTTCTTCTATTCCTCAGTCAAGGCTGGCTGAGGAATGGGGAGATCTGATCCAGCACATTGTCAATGATGCTGCCTGGAAGGACTGGAGAAGGCAGGAGTTTATACCCTGCAGAATTCTTGCTGCACTCCTGCTGGCTCTTTGAGTGGATCGAGGGACATTTCTACGTGTCCGTTCTGCTGTGACCCCAAATCACACATAATCTCATGTAGCCTTCTTTAGCTGTACTTCAAGTTGATCTGAAGGTTTAATCAGCTCCTGTGGTTTATCAGCAGCCTAAATTAAAATGAGAAGCAAACATTTCACTCAAATAGATTCATAATACTTAGTTGCTTAGGAGGATCTTAGGATGGAGCAACAAGTAAACTTTTCGTTCTTCACAGAATGGTGATGCTAAGTAGTCTAAATTAGGTAATGCTAAGTAACTTCACTACAGTCTCAATACAGAAATAATATGTAAATTCCAATTTTTTTTATTGTTGTGAATATATTTGTGATTTTAGTGTTTCTGAACTACCAATGATAATATCACTAAGGTACAGTGTTGCTTTCTCAGGTTATCTGGCTATTAAGAAGAGTGTAAGTTAGATTGTAATTGGCAAATGTTACCGTACACATTTTGTTGAAAATGTTTAATATTTTCAAATATCACAGAAGAACCTAGAAGTGTAATATCAAGCACTGCACATTTTCGGTTTAATTTTGTAGTTACTTGTAACATCTGCCTTGCTAATCTTTGGCATAACCTTCTTTTTTTGCTTTGATTTATTCTGGGTAAAACTTTTAAAAACCTTTAACCATAAAATCTATAGTTTGTCTTTGAAACACAGAACGTTTACTTTGGTTTCCCTATTGTATATATCAGATCGCTGTGCTTGGATATCCAGCTTGCCCTTGATCACTTCCTCCATTGAGAAACAGATGGGGGCCCAGGAAGAGTCAGTCAGGGTCCAAAAGGAAGCATTAACTTTATAAACATGTCTAGTCATTCCTATTCCAAGAAAGAATGTTTAGATAGAGAGTTGTGATCATGTCTTATCTTGGAGTCATGTATGGAAGAACAGAGGGGGTGATTTTCCGCACTTTTCTTATAGAAACATACTGTACCCAATGTGCCTAGCTAGAAGGGTATTGGGTTGCACTATGCTGGTGGGCTAGGGGGAGTTAGGCAACCTAGTTTAGGAATCATTTCTGTAGGTACTTCTTATTTCATAAAGTATGTCCTAATAGGATACACAGTTATCTCAAACATGTATCCCCAAACCTACTATTTCCCCCCAAAAAACTGTTTCTAGCACTACCCATTTTTCAAGGCCATAAATCTCTGTAATTCCATTCAACTTCACTCTTTTCATCACTGTTTTCATAAAAATTATTAACGCAGTCTACTGTGTACCAGACACTGTTCTGGGAACTGAGGGACACATTGGTGAAAAGAAATCAGTAACAGTAACAGAAACCAGTAAAAAACAGAATATCTGTCCTCATAGCATTTAATTCTAGTGGGATCAGACCAACAAACTTACAAATAAGTACATACTTAAATCTAGTGGAATAGTGTGCTCTGTTATTATGTTTGTTTTGTTATGTTATGTTAGTATGCTTTATCTAAGATTATTATTGTCATGAATAGTTCTTTAAAAGTAAGAGTAAAAAGTCTGGAATCAAAACTGTTGTGAAAAGTATCAAAAATGGGTAGTATCATCAGAACACATTACAGTGGACTGAAAAGGACCAGAAAACACAAAAATATGATTTTGTTATTCATAGCAAAAATATCAAGAGACTAGGGAAATTTAATTAAACATTTACTAGAAGCCTACTATTTATATACTCATTCAGTCCACAAATATTTCTTGAGAATCTCCTGGGCACTGGGAAAAAACAGTAAACAAAATAAAGTCGCTTCCCTCATGGAATTTACATTCTAGTGGAAGAGACAGATAAATAAGCAAACATACACACCCGCACACCCAAGCCCCCCACCCATTTCCTAGCTTTCCCAACCTGATCCCCTTCCCTTGTCCCACCTCAATAAAATCTTTTCTACCCATGTCCTGTGTGGGGCCCCTTTTTTCATGGATTATTGCATATTAACTGGTCTCAGCTCCCTCACCCGCATTGCCACAGTTGTCTTTCTAAAACATAGTTAATCATTGCATTTCTCTGCGTATAAATCTTTTGATTCCCTATCATCTGCTATATGATTTCGTTCACATTCTGGTCCCTATCTAGTTTCCAACCCTATTTGCTGCCTTGTAACCTATGTATGTAACATCTCCTTTCAGCTGCCACTCCAGTTTTCAGCTGAAGAACTGCTCGTATTTCACTGAGAAAAGAGAAACAACCACACAGGCATGCTTTTGTCTTCTTATCTCTATAGCTGTAATCCTATTTCCATGAGAGAACAGGTATCATATTCTTTGTCTTCCTTTAAAGCCTATCAATGGCCAATATTTTTGCTGGTGCTTCAGATCCTAGCTTCTCTCAATGTTTAAGACCTTTTATTTTGGAGTAATTACACCATAAGTTTCTTTCTAGTGGGTTATTTCCACCTGTATTCAATATGCTCCTATGTCTTTCATTTTGAAAATCTGCCCCTTGATTCCGCATTCCCCTAAAGATTTTACTCCATTTTTCATAAAAATGTTGTCCTAACTTGTTCTCGCCATTCTTCACCTGTCATTTACTCACCAACCCACTCCAATCTGGCTTCTATCTCTTCCACTTCATGGAAACCTCCCCTTTCCCCTTTCTCCCCTCCTCCCTTCCTTTATTCGTTTTGCCACATACACCAATAGCAACCATGCTGCCAAAGCCAATGAACCTCCTCTGTACTCCTCTTTTCTACCACTCAACAGCATCCAATGCAGTTTACTACTCGTTCCTGAGAAACTTGGCTCTCTAGGCTGTTCGTCTTTTCAGTTTCCTTGTGCTGATGATCCTTCTCCTCTACCTAAAACCATCATTATTCACACCTTCTAGCCAGATGGTTTCAATTTAGTCACAGTGATTTAAACGCTGATAATTTTGAAACTAAATATATCTATCCCTAGTTATACTCTGAGCTCCAGATTTATACATCCAACTGCTTACTGGACACATACATTTGAATGGTTAATAGGCATCTCAAACTTCAAAATTTCAAGCAAGAACTTTTGACTGCTCCCCCCTCTTCACCTCTTCCCCATCCCAGTAAATGATACCTCCATCTACCCAATTACACAAGCCCCAAACTTAGAAGTCACCCATGATTTCACCATTTTTTTTATCATCCCTCCTCACAGAATATATCATCAGTATGTTCCAAATGTGTTTGAAATCTGTCTACTTCTTTCTATCTTCACTACCACTACCTTGATCTAAACCACAATCATATCTTGTCAGGACAGTTTCACTAGCTTCTTAACTACTATCTTGGCTTCCTCTCTTGATTCATGTTCCCATAGTAGCCAGAGTAGTTTTTATTAAAATACACATTAGATCACGTCACTCCTTTGCTTAAAGCCCTTCAGTGGTTTCTTGTTTCATGTAGAATGAAGTTCAGGATCGTGATTGCTAAAGCTCTGCATGATTTGGCCCCAGGATAACTCTTTGAGGGCATCTCCTTACGCTTTTCCTTCCAGCCTCTTCTGTTCTAGCCACACTGTCCTCCTTTCTGTCCCTTGAATAAGGAAAACTCTTTTCCACCTCAGAACCTTTTCACCTGGTATTCCCAACATTTAGAATACTCTTTCTCTGGCTTTTTGCATTGTAGTATATTTTGCTTTGAATCTTAGCCTTCTGCAGAGAAGACTTTTTTACTCTTTACTCAAAATAGCACATTAGTCTTGTGGAAAGCTCTATGACAAACATTTGCTAGGGCGAAATACATTTAAAACACTTTTGTATGTTACATTGCTTTTTTGGAATTTATATACACAATAGCATGTTATTGCTTCATTCTTTTATATAGCCATCCACTCAGCTGGTATTACTGAGTACCTACTATGTGTCAAGAATTAATCTAAATGCTTGAGTTATGCCAAAAATCAAAATAGGTACAATTGCCTAACTTCTAAAGTTTATATTCTAGTGAATGAGACAAATAATAAGCAATAAACATCATGAAAAGTAAATTATATACTGTGAGTGAAGCCATATGCATATGTGCTATAGAAAGAAAGGAGAGCAGGGTGTGGAGGATTGAGAGGGCCACAGTGGTGAGGGGTGCTCTGACAATCATACTATAAAGAGACCAGTATTTCCTAAACTTATTTGACCGTAGAGCACATATTAAGATCTTATGAACTAATCTTTCAAAGAACACACTTTAGGACAGTATGATCTACTTACTCTGTTTCTTCCCTTGCCTGCAAGGCACACACATCATTTTATGGAGTAGAAACCTGAGTTCCAGAGGAGCTATCTAATTCTCTCTAAATCACAAATCTTTCCTAGAATTTTAAGATATGATCTATGCCTTACAAAGTTAATTATAAGGACTATAATAGAAATAATCAGTAGCATACCTAACATATTGGATGCTTGGAACAGCTTGTTTATATGAAAAATCATTCCCAGTAATAGTCATGAAATGAAACAAAGATAATGGTTAGAGAAAAAGGGAAGACCATGAAAATTTTCATAAATTTGTACATATAATTATACCAATGAAAATGAATAATAAATAAAATCAATATTGAAGTACAAAAATGAAAAGTTGATTTTCTTTATATAGTTCTATTTAATAGATTGTGTAGTCAGGTTTGCCAATCTATTTTTGCTCATAATAAGTGAAGAACACTTTTTACTCATTTAATTTCAGAGTTTTATAATAAACACAAACATAGGTTTGGAAGAGATCCTTGAAAAAAAACATTGTACTATAAGTTTCAGAAATTTTAAACACAGAAGAAAACTTAAAGTGGCCCCATAGAATGACAGACCTGGGACAGAGATTTCTTCATCTTTTCCATTACTGGGCTATCACTGTTCACTTTTAATCTACTGTTTAACTCAGGGATGTATAGCTCCACAGAGTTTGGAAATATCACACAAAAAGAGCTTGAATAATTCAAAACCATTGCGAATTTACCCTCAAAATGAAAGTGTGTAAGTGTGTCTGCATGTATCAGTGATTGACTAGGTCTTTGAATTAAATTTTATGTAGAACTTTTATTATTGTATTTTACTTAAAAGTTAATTTGAAGACTCCTCAGTCATCTGTGCAATTATTTAGAACTTAGAACAACAAGTTTTTTGAGGAGAGGAGCGTTTATCACTGACATTATTTAGAATTACTGGCATATAATAAAAAGCAGGTTAATTTTAAATCATCTTTATCAATGCTTGTAAGAGACAAGGCTCTTTCTTATTCTGCTGTCCTAACCTTGTGGAAAGTTCCTGGTGATGATAATAGTTAGTATTCCTTCAGTACATCAGAGTTAATGTACATTTAATCATAATGATGAATAAATCAGCTAATGAAGTAGGAATACCTAAAATGCCTTTTCCAACACGTTGTATGGTGGTTCCTGTCCAAGATTTTCTTTCTAGTCTAGATGACTTGGGGCTAACTGTTCACTTACTATAAAAATATTAACTCAACAAATTGAGTTGGGATTATATGTGATGGAAGGGAAGAATAAATATTTTATAACCATGCACCAGTAACTATTATAAGTTTACAAATATTTTAAATTGGGGGTCAAGGGGAGTGTTTCTGGCTTATTTCTCTCTATTTAATCATGAGGTCTTGCCACTCTGTTTAACTCCCTTCATAATGGTTTACCTCACTGTTCGTTGATAACATCAAACTATATAACCCTGGTAAAAGTAATCATATTGTTTTCCTGTATTCTATAAATTATTACTATGGAAGTACACTTACAGTGTTCTTTTTGTTTGTTTACATTAATCAATTGAGATAATTTGCCTGCTATAAATAGAATAATAAAATTTATTTTTCATACAGATTCTAGAGGGAAATTGTTTTCATTTTTCCTTCTCCAACCTTATTTAATGTCATGAAAAGAGAAGGTATTTAAACTTTTCCTTTTATTTTCTGTTATTTTATTTGTTAAATACATAAGCCTGGTAACCATTTGGTAATTCAACTGTTCCCCATATCATATTACTCAAAGAAACCCTGCAGCGAGTATGCAAGGACACCAATATCAGCCCGTATTTTTCTAGCTTATTAACTTGTCTGCTCCACTCAGCTTTCTGTACCCTATAGGGCCCCATCTGCAGTTTTAACAATATTGATGACTAATTCTACAAAGGGTGGTTTTAACTGCAAAGAAGAATCTGGAACTGAGCCAGAGAGTGGCCATTTGCTCTGAGACACCTCTACAGCACAGGAAAAAATGTTTTCTGAGAACATTTCTATTATCTTGTTGAAAGATAGTCTAGAAGCCCCTGCTTTAAGAGGGCCATAGTAATAAGTTATATGATTGCAAACTTGCAGTAAAAATGACCCACTTGCGGTCCTCATAATGACTGCATGTTAGATATCAGGAAAGTGGAGTATTTCTCACATTCAGAAGGGAACATTCTGCCTTCCAAATAATTTGTTAAAATTTTCATCTGGAACTACCTTTTCCCTTTAATTTTTGCTGTAATCATATCACTGTGCATGGCAATATGAGTATGTGGGATGATATGTTAGCAATATAGAACAGCATCAGAGTGGACATGGTTATTTCTACCATTTATGAATCATGTGATCTGGAAAATAGTTTATTTTTAGAAATTCCAATTTCTTCATTTGTAAAATCCTCCTTCTCAGGAGGGTTGTAAAGATTAAACAAGACATGTGTGAAAGTATCTGGCAGAAAGCATCAAGTCAATGTGGAATCAGAAAAGCAATGTTGGGTTTCAAGAATTCCCTGTCTGAAGAGCATCTATATTCACAACTGTGATGTATTATTCTTGAATTATTTGGCATTTAAAAGTCAAAGAGTAAAAGTTACCTGTGTTTGCTAAAAGAAACATGTATATTTTAAGTGTGTATATTTTAAACTTTAAAAACCGAATTTACTAAAATAAGGTAATTACATTTTAGATGTTTCTTAAATTAATATGGACAAAGTTATTTATTTAGTGTTACATTTATTGAAGATATTTAGAGATACTTTGTCCCAGTGACTATTTTTATTGCTCATAAATTATTTGTAAAAAAAAGAGGCTTGATTTGACTAATTAAAAACAGGATATAATATCAGCATCAGTGATTATATTCTCAATTCTCCTTCAATAACTGTCTCTTATCTTATTAAGGAAGCTTTATTTTACTCTTGGTTTTATTTATGCTCTATTGTCATAGATTATTAATTGTGAAAATAGAGTAAATATTACTAAAATCCCCCAATGAATTCATTAATATGATTTTCATATTGTTTTAATTTAAAATATTTGTAAAATTATAATAGTTACTGGTGCATGGTTATAACATATTTAATAAAGTATTTTTAATTCAATGGAATTAAGAAGTCATTTTATTAGTTTTATATTGGGAATTAAAAATTGTCAGTACTTTTAACTTCCTATCATTTAACCATGCAATTTTGTTTATTGTGCCTTTTAGACACTTCCCAATCAATCCCAGTGCCTCCATCAGTGTCTGGCCATCTCATTGGTCTTTACCTTGATAATTTAAATTGTAACTTTACTATTTTCTTTTTATGTAGTTTTTTCTACTCCAATCCCTGCACCACAGTATACTCATTTAAAAAATGAGATCATAACATCTCTTCCTTTAATATCATTATATGGTTTCTAATACCCAGAAGAAAAAGTTTAAACTTAGCACTGAGTAGAAAAAGCCTTTAGTAATGACCCCAATTTTATTGCTGATGTGTCCCCAGCACCCAGTGCCTAGTGCATTTTTGATGAATGGGTAATGAACCTCCCATTTTAGGCTCCTACTGCCTACCTACCCTCTGCCCCAGCCCCACACTGAAATCTTGCTTTGCTTTGAACATGCTATGCTCTTTCCTTCCCCTGTGCCAACTGCTTAAAGTAAAGAAAAGGCTTAAGTAAAGTAAACTAAAGGGATTTTCTCTGTGAGACTCATAGGAATGAGTTCAGGCCATAATCAAATGTAGATGATGCTTGGCATAGCTACATGTTACAAAACAAGGGACTCATAGCGGCACTGGTGAAATTATCAGGTGTTTATAACTGGAGCTTTATTTTAATCCTATCCTTATTGTTGATTAATTTCATGATTCTAGAAAGGTAAGCTCATTAAGTGAAAATAATACTGTTTCATAATGATAAAATACAATTATTTCTTTCACAGGAGATATCCCACAATATTTTGGAAGAAATTATTTAGGAGAAGAGGAATGTGAGTGTGAGGAAGAGTTTTGAGAGTGAAGAGAGTTTTAAGAAACAGCTGGAGTATTTCTGAAGCTGATGTTGAATAATAATGTAATTATATATACATATAGTCACGGGTCGTGGAGTAGAGTGTGGGAATGGAGTCAATGGAATTGTAATAGATAAGCATGATATCGGGGATGGGAGGGCAGTTACATGGGGGGGGTTGTTTCTGTGTGAAGGGTGAAAAGGATAACTATTGCATTGTTCTGTATACCTGAAACTAACAATAAAAGAAAAAAAAGAAAGAGCTGGAGGAAGAACTGAATCATTTCCTTTTACCTTCTAGAACGAGCTAGTCACAAATAAGAACCTGGGGAGAGCAGGAGAACAGGGGAAGGCATGGCTGGATCCTGGAGTGTAGGAAGGAAACATTCAGAGTGGGAATGGAAAGGGTGTACAATAACAAAGGGGGAAGCAGGAACGATTAAGCGCACCTGGAACATACCTACTCAGGGCAGCCAACTTTGTGTGTGGCACTTCAGTGAGGCATGTTTTGTTTTCTTGCATAGTATATGGTCATACAGCTAAAGCAATTAAATGGAATAAAAGTAAGGGAGAGGTGAAAATAATGATTCCCAAGGTTATTTTGTAATAATGTGTTTCTGTTTAATGAATGACTTCCTCTTGGAAGTTATCTAGGAAAATTTTAGTTCTTTATTTATTTAGAAAAAAAACAAGACCACAAAATAAGTTAGAATAAGTTAGAAGCAAGATGTGTCAATAGCATCTACCATCAATGGGAAAGAAAGTTGCGGTTATTTAATTGGTTGGCCTGGTAACCATCCCAGCACAGAACACAGCCCTGAGCTCATAGTTGGTGCTCCATCAATCACATTTCCTGAACGATTAATCTGATCTTTCTTTAAGGAATTTAATGTTTCCCAAATAATTCAAGATCACAGGTTCTTTAAAGAAAAGTGCCTTTTATTAATTTTATTACAGCATTGAGTGTGATGTTTTAAATGTATGATATCTCTAATGAACTTATTACATTAATGAATGAATATGTATTTGTATTAATGAATTGAATATGTATTTGAATATGTAAATAACTACTGTTTATTATTTTCATCACACTGATCCTTACACAATAGATAATTTTATGGCTCCACCAGGAAGACATCTCGGAGTTTCACAAACCATAACTTTAGTGGTTTTGTTGTTGTTTATCCCCTAGAAGGCCCTGAAGTAAAACAAACAGAACCATATGATATAGACCACCCTAGACAATGTTTTGTGTAACAGGTATATCAATGGAAAAATGTTACAAGAGGATCAAGTCTATTTATACAATAAATATCCAGTCATAAGATGTCCTCATAAACTAATAATACACACCAAGCAGGACCAAGGTGGAACTTCCCTTATTCAGGCATTTACCTGAGTGGTAATGTGAAGATGAATGAGTTCAAATGCCTGCTCTGAAGGGGTTCACAGTCTAGGGGAAGAGACAAGTACACATACGATTTCAGCAGAGGGAATTACTGCAAATCGGAGAAATATGACTTGTTTGAAATAAAGATACCTAACTTATAAAAGCACATGCTTTCAAGAAAGAGACATTGGAAAAGGCTTCCTGGGGAATGACATTCACGTCTTGAAGGACAGGTAGGAATAAGGCAGGGGAAGACTGGGGAAAAAGCCAGGCAATTCAGGAAAAGAGAATCAAATGTGAGAGCCTCAGACAGCAAAAGTGGTTTAGTGTAATTTTAAGGCACAGTGTGTTTCATAGAGGTCAGTTCTTAAAGTTCTGCTGGGATGACAAAAGGTAAAACAAATGTCAATTCGATTTCCTACTGCAGAACACTTTATTTTTTCTTTTTCCCTATGTGAAAGGCCAAGAGACATAGTAATATATAAGGTTGGTTTAAAATGTACATTGGAAAAGATAATTTTGTACTCGTCAGCCTGATATGGCAAGAGAAATGCTTTTTGTGTTGCCAATTCTTATCTCCCTAAGTAAAATAAAAGAGTTAGGCCAATGGAAGACAGTGATGAAGCAATGTCCTACCACCATCCCAGAGCTAATAACTAGGCTTGTGGGGAAAGGGCCCAGTGGAGAGCTAACCTCCTTTGAAGGATAAGAGTGAAAATTTGGGGGCAAGTGGGCCAAGAGCAGATGACCCAAACAATCAGTAATATATCATTGTCCTTAGGGAGCATACCAACCAGTAAAGGTTATAAGAGGACAAAAATAACAAATTTAGCAAATGAATGCAATGGGAGGCAAAACAAAACTCTAGGGAACAGCAGAGAGAATTTAAGTATTTCTTGGGGACTTAACCAGCTGAAGTAATATTCAACTCTTGTTCATTGGAGTGGTGATTATGAGGATAGGTGTGCTAGGAAGGAATATAAGCAATCACTGTATTTTTCCCCACAGGTTGGTAAACGGCAGATTTTACTGACTCATTCCGAAATACCTATAAAGGTGGATACTATGAAGGCCTCTATCTTATTAATTAGGTTGGCAGGATTACTCTCATACACAGGTTCTCTGCTGCTGTCAACCTGGAGAAGAGAGGTTGACAGAGAAGGAGCTTATATGCTAGACTGGGGACCTGGGCAATGTCTAGTCACGCTTCCAGTTCTCTCAAGGGAGAAAGCACAAATCTGTGCAGAATTTTTGTAGCTGATCTAGTTTGGAGTCTAGTACCTGAATATAGAGTCATTCTCAGGAAGAGTTGATGCTGTACAGGATGCAAATATGGTGAGCCAAGGCCAGGGGAATGGCTTAGTTGTCATAACATATACACTTAATTTCTATTAAAGCTCAGGTAACTTTCTGAGGTTTTTACAAATCTCAGGACTTGACAAAAAGGGCTACTTAGACAAGTGGTATAAAGTTCAGCAGCATTTCATTTCAGAGGGTGTACATAGAACTATATCTTGACTATCTTTGAGGCAAAAGAAATATAAACTCATCATTATTTCCCTTGAAATTGGTGTATTTACCATTGCTAAAATTAGAGTATTTCCAAAGTACTTACAGTTGCTCTGAGTGGATTCCATATCCCTTTCTGTTTCAATATTGATTTAACTGTTGACTTGAGTTCATTTTTTCAATAAATATGTCTCGATTCCTTAAGTCTTATATCTAAGCCATCTAAATTACCATGTTACTGGGCCAGCCAAGTGGTGCGTTGGTTAAGAGCTGGCTTGGGACGCCAACTCTGAGCAGCAGGACCCCCGCTCGGAGCCCACATGGGGGCCAGCGACACCGCCCTCTACGGCTGGGATGGTGAACAACAGCTCAACCTGGAGCTGGGCTGCCGTGAGTCGCCGGCGACGGCATAGGCTGCAGCCCCTGCTGCAGTGGGCTGCTATAAGCTACCGTGTGTGGTTGGCAGCCAGCATGAGCAGCTGGCAGCTGGCCGGTGTGAGCTGCCAAGAGCTGCCATGAGCGGCTGCCCAGAGGCCGGCAACCGACCTGCTACACCCAGGAAGAGCACAATGACAACACCAACAAGGACCAGTGAAGCAACGCCCTCCACAACTAAACTGAAGAACAAAAAAGGACAGCAACTTGTCTGTTTCCCCTCCCCCAATTCCCCAGCACTGTTCCCCTCCCCCAATTCTCCAATAAAATCCTTAAAAAAATAAATTACCATGTTACTTCTCTTTATCATATTTTTAATTACAAAAATACAATTATTTGTTTTATATAAATAAATCAAACAGTATAGACATGTAATTTTTTACTTATTTCCCCATCAGTGCTGTATGTCCTTCATTATAATTCTCTGGGCTGATTCACACATGTACACATATATAGGTTTTTTTTTAATACAAAATTTAAACAAATGGGATATTACACACAGTACTGTGCAGTACATTTTTCTTTTCCCAGTATATCACAGCCATTTCTCCAGCTCAATTCAGATAGATCTCTTTTAATAGCTGTGTGGTATTTCCTAGTATTGAGTATACTAGATGTGTTCTTTCCCTATTTTTTACCATTACAAACAAAGGTGCTTTCATTTGTATAGAATTGCCAAAATTAGAAAACTGGGTAAAAGGGTATATAAATTTTTAACAAATCTGCCAGATTACCTTCTAAGAGCAGTGCCTCATTCCCTAATTCCTCATCAGTAATGTGTTATTCTTAATTTTTACACTATCATGGGTAAAATCTGATTATCTCATGGTTTAAATTTGCACTAGCCAGACTAATAGTGCTATTAAGCATCCTTTTATGTTTATTGGGCGACTACATTTCTTTTTCTGTGAATGGCAATGCAATAGATAATTTTAATCTAAGTGAAGCTATTGAAAGGCTTTGATAGAGCCAAGGAGACGTGAATGGGGAAAGATGTTACCAAAAGATAGAATAAAAATTGTCTGAGCCACCCCCGTATCCATCAATGACTCTATACATAATACTGCCTTCAATTATCCATATACTGGGATACCATTTTCTATTTCTTTTCTAAGGAGTTAGATTAGTTGGTTTGGTTCTCTGAACTGTAATTTGACACTCATTTGTCTCCTGACTACTAAACTATTAAAGATTAGTAACTTCTTTTTTTGTCCCAAAGTTTAATATCTTTTCTTTTATTCTGAAGAAAATTTATCCCAAGCATCTGTATCTATGTTGGTTTCTATCGATAATGTACTTATTCAAAAAGCATTAGTAGGTCTATAGAATTGATCAAGGTTAAAAATTACCCCCCATTTAATGTCGTATCCTCTATCAGAATGAAACTTGGGGGTCTCACTCACTCATCCCGATTGACTTATTGAAGTACTTGTTCCAGCCCAAAACATAGGCTTTCTGAGAATTCTGATGAATACAATTTTCCCCATTTTATTTCAAATGATTAAACCTGAAAGTCTGATTTTAGCTATTAAGCAACAATAACTTTATAGGCGACAATCTGCTGGATTGTCTAAAACAACTTGAAAAGGTAAGGAAATGGTTTCTCCCCCATAGTCCCATCAACATCTGGAGTTTAGTCCATTGAGTCTTGTATTTTATTTCTGACTTTTAGAAAGATAAGATAATGAATGTGTGTTCTTTTAAGCTACTAAGTTTTTGGTAATTTATTATAACAGCAGTAGGAAACTAATACACTTGCTTAAGAGACTGCTTAATTCCTGACTAAGCATGATAAATCATTTATATCTGAAACCCTGAAATAACTGTTTTCAGAGTCTACACACCCAATATTTTTGCTTTTTGAACTAATATAAAACTAATTTTTTTGAGAAGTGTATTTATTTATTTATTTATTTATTTATTCATTTATTTATTTAGAGAAGTGTGTTTTATTGTCTTTTCAATTCCTTTGAAATTTCATAGCTAGTGCTCAGGAGTGCTTATATTTTTTCCTTCAGCTCTGAATAGAAAGTCTTGCATTTGGATTGCCTTTTATTCCTTCTCCCCTTAATATCTCCATTTCTGCTTAGCAAAGCTTTTGCTGTATTAACAAAATCCAACTAATATGTATTGCCTCTTTTTAAAAACTTTTTAATTGTGGTAAAATATACATAACATAAACTTACCATCATAGCCATTTTAAATGTGCAGTTTATAGTGTTAAATACATTCATATTGTTGTGTAACCTATCTCCATAAGCCTTCTCCTCTTGCCAAACTGAAGGTGTCCCCACCGAAAAACACTCCTGTCCCCTCCCTCCAATCCCTAGCAATCAACTGTCATCTTATAGTATTGCCTCCTTTTGGAAATGTTCCCTGATTACTCCAATCAGAAGAGATTTCTCCTGCTGTGCAATTTCAGTACTGTGCTACATTTCACTAGGCTTTCACATATTGCCACATGGTGGTGTTATTTGGACACACCTTGTATTGGTTTTCATCTCTTCTGTGCACCAGACGCATTCTCACCTCATCCCCCTCTTCTAGGCAGCTAACGTGTATGGACTGCTTCTGCAGGCTCCCTAGCTTTCTGGCCTAATGGAGGTGTGAGTGGGAGATTAGAAGGCGAGGGGAGAGTGAGTGAGGTACAGGGTTGAACAGCCCTGCTTGGCCACAGAGGGCTGGCTGCCTCCCTCCCACAGCTGCTGTGTGGCCCTCTGTTCATCCACTGTCCTCTGCTCTGCTCACTCCCTTGCCCCTGAGGACTGAGTAATAGTCTCTGCTGTTACCATCTTTGGAGGCACTGCACCATCTCTTCTGATTTCCCTGCACCCTGGACAAAATTTTATAAATAGTCCTTTATTACCCACTTGCAGTGAGTGGTGCATTTCCTGCTGGGGCCATGACTTTTCAAGCTTTCAGATAATGTCTTCATTGTACTTGTTCTGCTCTAGCTCTGTTTGTCTCTTTGGTCTACTGGCCCTATTTTGAACCAGGAAGGCTTGCCAATAAAGAAAGGAAAAGGTGTTGAAAAAGGCCAAAAAATAGACTTTTCTTGGGTAAAATACCAAATTCAAAAGATGAATAGTCCATAGACAGGGTTAAGCTATAGGCAAAGTCATTATATTTTACCCATCAAAGTCTTTAGAAGTATTGAGTGAACTCTTTCTATAAGGAAATATACAACTCTTTATATTCCCCTTTTTGACCTGTCATATAATCCACATTTTTTTCTCAATAAAATGAATTTTCTGTCTTCCAGCTATTTTTCTCAGACAATTCTTTGTTTTTCAGAACACACATGACTATATAACTTTTTCTTTTTTAGGAGATACAGTTCTCAGAAAATGACATTCTTCAAGATTGCACATCCATGGAATTTAATAACAAAATTTCATTTAGGCAAGCACAATACAGAATTATTTCCTGACAGCTTCTCTAACAATTTTGTGACTCTTGCTTCAACCATTTCTCCCTCCCTCTTCACTTTCTTTT
>NW_017731991.1:167496-181256 GCF_001890085.2 Hipposideros armiger | reverse complement strand
TGGGCCAGTGAAGCAGCGTCCTCCACAACTAGATTGAAGAACAAAACGACAGCAACTTGTCTGTTCCCCTTCCCCCAATTCCCCATCACTGTTCCCATCGCCCCAATTACCCAATAAAAATCTTTAAAAACAAAACAAAACAAAACCCAATATTTGCTTAGAGCAAAAAAGTCAAGCTTCCTGAACTGCTTTCCAACATGATGCACTGATTACATTAATAAAAACACCTTTTATCCAAATTACTTAGGAAACCAGGAAGCCTGAAGGCTTTTATTATAAGATATGGTAGGTTGGGAAAGTTGCACTATTTTCTAAATTTATTTTATTTTTTGATAAAAGGTTGGATCAGTACATATTTTTCACAACTAGTTGTGGAATTCCTCAGAGTCAGTACTGGACTGATGATGAATTGGTAATTTAGAGGATTTAAAATTGTTTTATTGAGATATAAACACATAGAGTAAAATGCACATATCTTAGTGTACAGTTCACTTTTGTTTCATAAAAAAGTGCATATATCCTAAGAATACAGTTAAATGAATTTTAAAAAATATGTATATAATATGTAATCCCTAACTAGATCAAGATTTAAAAGATTTCTAGCATCTCAAAGACATCCTCTTGCCCCTGTCAAATCGCTAAGACTACCACCTCAAGAAAACCGCTTTTCTGACTTTTATCACTACAGATTAGTTTTGTCAATCCTTGAACTTCAAATAAGTGGAATTATACCATATGAACTCTTTTCTGTATGGCTTCTTTTACTAAACCTTATTTTTATGAGGTTTATTCATGTCATTGCATGTAGTGATACATTCATAATTTTTACTGCTGTGTACATATGAAATATACCATAATTTATGGTGCATTCTTTTGGTGTCATAGCCAGAATATCATTGCCACGACCAATGTCATTAAGCTTTTCCTTTATGTTTTCTTCCAAAAGTTTTACAATTTTAGGGCTTACATCGAAGTCTTTATTCCATTTTTAGTTGATTTTTGTGTATGGTATAAGATGAAATCCCAATTTCATTCTTTTGTATGTGGATATCCAGTTTTCCCAATACAATTTGTTTAAAAGCCTTCTCCCATTGTGTATTCTTGGTATCCTTGTTGAAGATCAGTTGACTATATATGCATGGATTGATTTCTGGGCTTTCTATTCTGTTTCATTGGGCTATATGTCTGTCCTTATGCCAGTACCATACTGTTTTAATTACTATAGCTTTGTAACATATTTGGAGTCAGGAAGTTTGATGCCTCCAGCTTTGTTCTCTTTGGTCAAGATTTGAATTGGCTCTTCAGGGTCCTTTTTGGGTCCCTGTAAATTTTAGGATTTATTTTGTTTGTTTCTGTAAAAAAGTCATTGGGGGTTTTTATTAATTCTTCAGCATTTTCTCTATATAAGATAACGTCCTCCATAAACAGGAACAATTTTACTTCTTCCTTTCTGATTTTGGTGCTTTTTATTTCTTTTTCTTGCCTAACTTTTTTGGCTAGGACTTGCAGTAAGATGTTAAATAGAAGTGGTGAGAGTGAGCATCTTTGCCTTGTTCCTACCGTAGAGGAACATCTTTCGGTTTTTCATCATTGAGCATGATATTAGCTGTAGGATTTTCATATATGGTCTTTATCATGTTAATTTTCTACTAAAAAACTTCTGCATAGCAAAGAAAACAACAGAATGAAGGGCAAATTATAGAACGGTGGAAAATATTGGGTTGTCGGAAAAGTCATGACGCATTTTTGCAACAAAAAAACAGAAAAAATACGTCATGACTTTTCTGACAACCCACTGTTAGCCATCTTTTTTCTGTTAAGGGTTTAATTTACAAAATATAAGACACTTCTAAACTGAACAGTACAAAAATTAATAACCTAGTTTAAAAAATGGGCTAAAGACTTGAATAGACATTTTTCCAAAGAAGACATCAAATGACCAACAGGTATATGGAAAGATGCTCAATAACACTAATAATAAAGAAAATGAAAATCAAAACCATGAGCGATATCACCTCACACCTGGTAGGATGCCTGTTATCAATAAAAAGAAAAAGAAAACAAGTGTTGATGAGGATGGAGAGAAATTGGAACTCTTGTACACTATTGGTGGGAATGCAAAGTGATGCAGCTTCTATGGGAAATACTATAGAGATTTCTCATAAAATTAAAAATTGAACTACCATATGATCCAGCAATCAATTTCTCATATTTATACAAAAGAATTGAAATCAGGATTTCAAAGAGATATTAGCACTGCCATGTTCATTTCAGCACTATTCACAATAGCATAGATATGGAAATAAGCTAAATGCCCACTGATGGATGAATGAATGAAGAATATTATTATTCAGCCTTAAATGAATAAGAAATTCTGTAATTTGTAACTGCATGGATTAGCCTGGAAGATATTATGCTAAGTGAAACAAGGCAGACAACAAAAGACAAACACTGCGTGTTGCACTTATATGTGATGTTTAAAATAGTCATAAAAACTCATAGAATCAAAGAATGGAATGGTGGTGGCCAGAGGTTGGGGGCAAGAGAAAATAGAGAGTTGCTAATCAACAAGCATAAAGTTTCGGTTATGTAAGATGAATACATTTCAGAGATCTGCTGTATAACATTGTGCCTGTAGTTAACAATACTGTATTGCACCCTAAAAAATTTGTTAGAAGATAGAGTTCATGTTAAATGTTCCTACCACAGTAATAATAAAAAAGACTCCCTTACATTTCAAAGTGATTGTACCAATTTACACTCTCACTAGTGCATATAAGATTTTGTTGCCACTCTTGACAATACCAATTATCTCAATTGTCTTAATTTTAAACATCCTGGTGGTTATGTAGTCACATATCATTGTAGTTTTAATAACCATTTTCCTAATGACTAAAGATGTGGAGCATAATTTCATATGCATATTGGTCATGTGCATATCTTATTTTAAAGTATCTGTTCAAGTCTGTTCCCATTTTAGTAGAGTTGTTGCCATAGTCATTTTTCTATTGCAGTCTTTGTGTTTTTATTCTTATTAATGTGAAGTAATTCTTTATGTATTTTTAAAATGACTATTTTGTTTATTTTGTATAGTCCCCTTCTAGTTTGTGGCTTTTTTTCCCCCACTTTCATTATGTATTCTTTAGAAGTACAGAAGTTTTAAATTTAGTGAGATTGAATCAATCTACTTACTCTTGCATCTTATATAAGAAATCTTTATTTTTATATATTTTATTTTTTATTATTATTAGTTTCAGGTGTACAAAACCATGCAATAGTTATTCTTTTTTTCTTGATCTCCCCCCAAATAAAGTAATAGTCTTGCATTTTCTTTTAGACTTTTAAAAGTTTAACTTGATATTTAAGTCTTTAATTTACCTGGAATTGATTTCTGTATACAGTTAGCAGTAGAGACTAGGCACACATATCTATTTTTCCATTAGAATACCTGTTGTTCCAATATTGGATATTTAATGGACTATGTACCTTATCTGCAGATTTGCGGTACCATCTGTGGAACACTGGATTTTCACAAAGACTTGAGTATGTCTCCAGATTCTTTATTTTCTTTTCCTTCACTAATACAAAGCTGTGTTAATTACTACAGCTTTATCATAAGCCTTGATATCTAGAAAAAAATCCTTGCTATTTTTGGCCCCCTGCTCTTCCATGTAAATTTTGCAATCTGCTTTGCAAGATAACAAAAAATTAGGCACTTTTATAGAAACTGCATTGATTCTGTTAATCATTTTAGAGAAAAGTGATATTTCAGTTTTTTGTCTTCCTCAAAAATGACTTCATGTTTCTTTATTTGTTTGGTACTTCTGTGATGCCTTTTATTAAAGTTGCATAGGTTTCTTATTACATGTCTTTCATTAGATTTATTTTTGTATTCATATATTTTTTCTTTTTTTCTTGCTATTTTTAATAGGAGCCATTTTTATTACATGGTAAATTTTATAGTTTGGTTTTTCATGTCTTAGCTTAAAGAATAATCAGTAAAATATTTTTCTGCCAAATCTCCTGGAAATTAATATACTAATCAAAGCTAAGAAGCAGTTTACTGAAACTTCTGAAATATTTTATTAACCTAAAATATTATTAAAATAAATATTAATAATATTGAAAAATTCTTACAAAAGGAGTTGTCATAGTTCCAAATAAAGACTTAAAAATGAAAGTGGAAATCAACACAAACAAAATTTTCGTACAACATTTTTCTTCAGTGTTTAAAGTGTCAGTGGAAGTTGGAGGTTTCAGAATTATTTTCATTGTACATACTCCTTTCATTCTTCTTCTATTTGTTTTTGGAAATCCGCGTTTGTTAAAAGGTACCCAAAGAATTGGAATTGGTGCTTTAATCTATGGACTAAATATTGGTTCCAACTGTTTAAAAAATTTTTATTATTTGCAGTCAATTTCAACAGCACACAGTACACTTGACAGAGAGTTGTTGTTTTTTTGTTTATTGTTTTGTAAATTCTGTATTCAACCTATTATTAAAGGTCTAGGTTGCTGTGTTTCCTTCTGATATTAGCACAGAGATCTTACCAGTTATCAATGTCATTTTACATCATGATTGATTCCTAGCATTGTATTTCCAGATACCTATTTTACATACTAGACTGCTCAAATGGTACTTTAAAATTTCTACACTAAAATCACAGTTGTAGTCACCCTATATCTTCCTCACCTAAGTCTAAATAGTTCCTAGAGACAGGAATTAATTTCTCTAGGAGACCTCAGTCATTCCACAAGTACTCTAGAATGCGTCCAGTCATAATCTGCTAATTGGAAAATGCCTATCTTCTTTTCTATCCTGGCTTAGGCCTTCTGTTGCAAGAATTCTATACTTTATTTGATTGCAGTTGACCTTATATGAGAAACTCAATTTTAAATTATTTCTAAAGTCTATGCCTTTTTAGTGTTGTTTATCATTAGCTCTTCCTATTACTTTCTGGTCCTATATACTAGAAATATTAGAATTTTTATTAAAAGAGAAAAAAATCAGAAATTTCACTCTCAGAGTCTATTGATAGACTGGATACCTATGAACACAATGAGCAATGCCAAATATTTGGGTTTCTCTACATTAAAAATTAAATAATAAAACATTTTCACTGAAGAAATTGAAGCATTCTATTTTTTGCATAATTCAATGTGCTATCAAAATTTTCTCTAAATAATATTTTTAGTGAGACAATGATATAGTTCATATGAAAGTCTTGCATTTGATGTTCAGTTACAAGAAACAATACATGTTGAAATAGATAGTGCTTTGAATGTAAACCTTTTCCAATTTATAATATTCCATATAACTTATTCAAAGATAAAATAGAATGAATTAAAATTTTTATTTATTTTTACTCGTATATAGGATTCTTTAATATAGAAAAATCCAAAATGGTAAATTTGATATTTTTTGGAGCAGCATGGTGATGAGAAACCCGTGATTTAATGGTCTCATAATTCAGACTTGAAGCTATCCAGGGTGAACATTATGTAATACTATATTTTCAAACTAAAGAGACCATAATGAAATTGTCAGTTCTAGGTATATTTTCTTTCTCTGGTATGAATCTCAAAAAATAATTACATTTTTGACTTTCATAGGGGTTTTGATTGCTCTATATCTATTTGAAAGCATATGCATCTTTAGCATTCACAACTCCATTAGAGATAAGGGGAAAATGCAAGTCATCGATGTGAGAACAACGTACTGGATGGAGTTGGTGGCATGATGTACAGTATAAAAGGCATCTCAGAGATCATTGAGTCTAACTCCCTTGTTTTAAAGCCCTTCATATGTTTAAAATAGAACTGCAGAAACAAACTAGATGATCAAAAATAAAAAGGGTAAATGATCATTTTAAATCTTTTTTTTTCCTTGTTTTTAGTCAAAATATTTGGACATATAAAACCAAAAATATACCTGAACATTTCTGAGTTTCCCAGTATTATTTCTATTAATAATTAATGATGATAATTAGAATGTATTGATCATTATTTGCCAGACACTGTTCAAAATACTCTGTATAGATTTTCTCATTTGAAAAGTCTGTTGTTATTAGCATAAACTTCCATAGATATTCCTGTGAGAATGTTAATGTTATGATGAAACAGATAATATCTGAGTTGCCAAAAAGAAAAGATATTTTGAGTAATAATTTATTTATTCAACGAATATTTATTGAGTGTTAGCTAATAGGGCATACTTTTTAAATTCTAGGTGAATAGGAGGGACTAAATCTCTGTCCTCATGTACCATATATTCTAGAAGGCAAGGCAGGAAATAAAGAACTACATAATATGATAAGTAGTAATAAATGTTATAAAAGGAAATAAAATAAAATGAAGATATAGTGAGTGATAAAGAATGCGATTTCAGATAAGTTAATGAGGGAAGTTCTTTCTGAGATGTTCCATTTTGAGTAGAGGTATAGCTGAAGTAAAGGAGCAAGTCATGTGAATATTTAGGGTAAGAGTGTTAAGGAAAGAAGACACAGCAAGTTCAAGGCTCAGTGACTGGAATGTGCAAGGAGATGATAGCTGGAGAGGAACAGGCATGGAGAAAGTGGTAGGAAATGAGGTCAGAGACACAGTCAGGTATCAACTGATCAAAAGCCGTGTAGGTAAGGTCACACACACTGGCACCTTCAACTGCTTTGCCTCTCTTTTGTTTCTTTGTAATTGTTTGGAAAAATCACATTCTAGTTAAATCCAAATGTCTGTCTACTCCAAGCCTAAATTGCTTCAGCTGAAACTTCCCCCAAACCAAAAGCATTCTGATTGATCTCACGTGAAATCCATGATCATCAGCCTCAGGTGAGTGGGAATGAGAATTCTGACATGGACTTGTTAAGTATGAGACACTTATTACAAATCCAGTTGGAGATGTAGAATTGAATAAAAAGTAAGAAGTGTGGGTGGGAGATGTAGGCTGATGCTAAAAATTTGCAAATAGCATACTACTGTGCAAATTGGCATATGAAGGAATAAACATGGCTAGAGAGCAATCCAAAGACCGAGTCCTCAGGGACACCAAAGTGTGGAGTGTAGGCAGAAGAAGATGCATCAATGGAAGCTAACTAAGAGTGATGAATAAGGCAGGAAGAACATCAGAGATTTGTGGCATCCCATAACTCAAGTAAAGACAGTGTCTGAAGTAAGAGAGAGTGATTAACTATGTCCAATACTGCTGAGAGTTGAGTAAGAAGGGATTGATCATTAGATTTGGCAATGTGGCTGTCTTTGGAAGGCAAGTCTAATTGGGGCAGGTTCAAGAGGATGTGGGAAGGGGAGAGGTGGAGCTTGCAAGTTTGGAAAACCTTTCAAGAAGTGTTGTTATCAAGGGGATCAAAAACAGAATGGTAGTTTAAATAACATATGGCATCTAAGAAGGGATGTTTTTTAATGGGAAATGTTTTAGCATGTTTGTATGATGATAGTAATAGACCAGCAGATAGTATGAAAAGGTGATGATGAGAGAGATGGGGAGGAGTGAATGAATGCAAAGAGAAACAGTGGTGTGCCATTGCATTGGTCTGGGTGAGAGATAATGATAACCTGAATGAGAGTGATGAGATGGGAGATGGTGAGAAGTAGAATATCTAAAGATATTTAGGAGGTAAAAATCAAGAAGACTTGTTGATGAATCAAATATGGAAAATGAATGAGGAGGAGGAAAGTTCTGTCTTCATTATATATCACGCTGCTTCTTACCTTTTAAGAATCAGTTCAAATATCACCCATTGAAGTCAACATTTTCTTAGTATCCCAGTTAAAACAGAGGCTCATGTGCTTCAGGTTCTTTTGGCACAATATTCAGATCTCAGTATGGTGCTTAAAGTAACTTCCCTGCTGAAATAACTGTCTTCAACAGACAGTGGGCTTCTTGGAAGCAATGAGCACGCTTCATTCTTCTTTGTTTTGCAGCATTTAACATCGTACCTTTCAAATAATAGATGTTCATTGAAATTGTCTATTGGCAAACTGACAGAATATATTTAAATGTTATAGATAAATAGAGCTAGAATTTAGTAAGTAAGCACAAATATTTTAAATAATTACTACAGACACTTTTTTGGGTAGCCATGTCTATAGAAATAGGCTTGCCTACTCCATTCAAGGAATCGGGAATTGTTAAATCTGAACTTTTACAAAAAATGTTTTAGCAGTGTTTGTGCTTTAGATGATTATGAAACACTCAACAAATTCATAATTTTCAGTTTTCATTCATTAGCCCATATTTTTTTTATTCCAGTTGTCTTCAAAAAACTTTGTGGCCAAGAACAAAACATACATCAACAAATATACTAAAGCAAATATTGTGTTGGAAATGTGTTGATAATAATCATTGCACTGAAAATGTACAGTATTTCAAAGTTTTAGTAGAACTGTATTTTAAAAATGCTTTGGAAGTAATTAAAACTTTGAAAATGAAATGAAATACATGAATGAATTATGTTGCAATGTTTAAGTTTTTCAACATCCATATTCTACTTAATCGAGTTTTTCCATGTAAATTAATTTATTCTCTTTAAATACTAATTGTTTTTGTGAGGAATTTACATAATCTAATCTATTTTTTCTGTGCTATGTAAAATATAATGTATTGAATAGATTGTGTCAGATCTTTTCTTGATTACTTGATCTCTATTATTATGAGTTTTATTCAATATAGTCTATTGAGTGCCTGTTGTGTGTAAGGTGCTATTTAGGTGCTAAAGATTCAAAAGCTTGGAGTCTCTAGGGCTGGAAAATAGAGACTTCTCATTTAAAGTTCAGGTGTAGAGCAGGGCACGAACAGAGTGCTGTGGGAGCATACAGGAGGTGCTGGCTGACTATCTCTTCCTGGGGAAATCAGAGAAACTGTCACAAAGAGGTAATTCTTCAAATGTCACAAAGGAATAGAGGATATGGAGGTGGAAGGAGTATGGTTGAAGGCCAGGGTCATGAACTATGTGTGCTCAAGAAATTAGGAAATGCTAAGTATGACGAGAGCCAAACTGTTCATACTGCTTAGTATCAGATGAGGCTGTGTATTCTTTTGGTCTTCCCAATAAAACTGATGACAACAATAACAAAAATAATTCTTACTATTTAATGAAATAGTATGAATCTTAATTATTTAAAGAAGTAACAATAATGTTAAAGAGGGTCTCCACTCCAAACCATTGACCATCAGCTGAACACTGTAAAAAGAATTAAAATGTCATAGATGGAATATGCCAACGTTCACTAATTATGTGTTATTATTTTCAGTGTTAGTGAAATGTGGATCTATATGAGAGAAGATGCTAAGAGATGATTCATATTTTCTTAGAACCTGGGGATGGTGATGTCTCTAAAAGTGTTTTCCTTCTCTTTTTAGCTTAGTACAACAAGATCTGAGGCATAAAAGGGCTCTGGAAACAATAATGTCTCTAAAGAGACTCAGCTCTATACCACAGAAACCACAACACAGCTGGAAGTGTGAAGGGGAGGGACCATGGCACTGACACACCTTTGCTGTCATCTACTGAAGGCGACTAAGGGGATGGGGGCAAGGGCCATGGTGAGGAGAGAGGGTAAACAGCACTACTAGATTCAATATGAGGAAAGTGCGATTTGAATAGCTTCCCTGAGTCTGATCTCCTAAATTCTGAAAAGCAAGGTGAGCTGTGCCCGTAGGCAGAGGACAACAGAGGTTTGGCAGTAGGACAGTGCCAACTACAAAGCTGGCATTGTAGTTGTGAACCTTTCAAGGCAGCTCTCTCTTCCTGTACCAGTCCCACCTTTGTGGAAATAGCCAACACATGTCCAGGTGGAGTAGACCCAATGCAAAGACAAAAAGATGAAAAATAAACAGGAAAGAGCCCAAACAGCATCTACAAATACAGAAGGAAAAATACAATGAAGAAAAGAACATAAGCAGAAAGCATATTGAAATTCAAAGGTTGTGTTTTCATTGCCTTGTTTTAAAAAGTGATGAGCAGGTCTTATTAACATCACTTGGGAATACATGTTGAGATTAGACTTTAGGGTATGGCTAGTAATGTTTGCTAGTTGTACTTCAGATATTAACAAATAGTCCACATTCCTTGATCCATACCCCTTTCTCCATCATCAAAACCAGCAATATTGCATCTCTCTTACCACTTATCTGTAGTGTATTAGTCTGTTCAGGCTACCATAACAGAATACCAGAGACTGGGTAGCTTAAACATTAGACATTTATTTTCCCTCAGTCTTGGAGGCTAGGAGTTCAAGATAAAAGGGGCCCTCAGGTTTAGGGCCTCTTTTCCTGGCTTGTAGCCAACCACATTCTTTTTGTGTCCTCACGCGTTTTCTTCCCTAATCCATACACAGAGGGAGAGAGGGAGAGAGAGGGAGAGTGAGGGGGAGAGAGGGAGATGAGAGGAGAGGAGAGGAGAGAAGAGAAAGATGATAGATAGGTAGACAGAAGATAGATAGGTAGATAGAAGATAGGTAGATAGATAGATAGATAGATAGATAGATATCTCTGGTGTCTCTTTTTCTTTTTAAAAAGATACCAGTCCTATCAGATTAGGGCTCTACCCTTAAGACCTCATTAACCTTAATTACCTCTCTTAAGGCCCTATCTGCAAATATAGTCACATTGGGGATTAGGGCTTCAACATATAAATTTTGGGGAAGCACAATTCTGTCCATAAATGTAGTCATATCTCTCTCTGTGACTATAGCAAAGTCTTCTGTTTTTAAGGATTTATGTGATTGGATTTGACCCACCCATATAATCCAGGGTGATCTCTCCATCTCAAGATCCTTAACCTTAATTACATCTGCAAAGTCTCTTTTGCCATGTAAAGTGATATATTCACAGGTTTTGGGGGTTAATGTGGACATCTTTAGGAAGTCATTATTCTACATACCACAGAAGAAATTCTAGTTTATGGGAAATGTGTATTTGAAGATTCTGTTACATAGGTTATCAATTTATAGTCCAATGAACACCATTCTGGGATGTGTCATTTCATTATCTCTGAACATTTTATTTTATTTTATCCATTTATTTAAAGGAATACTTGTTGGAGGGGATGTTATTAGGCCTGGAGCCTTGAAATTTGCAATATATTAAAGTTGTATATCTATTATATTTAATGTTTGTTCCTTTTATATGATTCCAGGAACATTTCCTCTCAGTTTGTGAAATATACAATTAGCCCACTAAAAGCATTCAGTAGAGAAAACAAATAACTTCAAATGAGGGTGATATCAAGGGACAATATCCTTCTTCTCTTACATGCACTAGAGAAGAAAATGCAATTTAGGAACAGATGTGAAAGTGTGCTATTCTTATTAAAACTAAGTTCCAATATGTACTAACTGCAGAGCAGAGGATATGAAAAGCAAAGTAGGAAAACATCTTCTGCCAATGTACTCAGCAAAACTTAAGGAGAAAAAAATTTGGTGAATAATATAAGAAAATATCTTGATCTGTAGGAGTGAATAATGGGTCACATATATAAATGATCAAACCAACAAATATGTGGATAAGTGGCAGTCCCAATTTATCATCCACTTAGAAACAATTAATGATAAAAAGAATTAACTGAACTACATGTTTCTATAATTATGTGGCAAGCTTAATGTTTTGTTGTGTCTTTGGGGATATGTGTTTGCAGCTGGCTTTGCATTATTTGGAAGGCAGTTGAAGGGTGCCAGAAAGACCTCTACCACTGAGATCCTACAATGCCTAGAATTTCACTATTGTGTTGTTGCTGTTTTTGGAATGAAGGATTGTTCTCTCCTTGGACTTTTTAAAAATAAACATATTGTCACCAAGCTCTTTACCTGAAGTTTAGCAGATTGCTGACTTCTTTCACAGCAAAAGAATACCATTAATTTATAAGGAAAGGATCTCTGTAAGGAGAGATGATATAAAAAGGAGAGTTGGAAATTACTTACAACTTTGCCTTTGTTAATTGAAATTTTTCATGGTTGAAAGCTTTTCTTTTCTTTTCTTTTTTTTTTAAAGATTTTTATTGGGGAATTGGGGGGATGGGAACAGTGCTGGGGAATCACGGGAAGGGAAACAGACAAGTTGCTGTCGTTTTGTTCTTCAGTCTAGTTGTGGAGGACGTTGCTTCACTGGCCCAAGTTGGCACCATCATTGTGCTCTTCCTGGGCGAGGCACATCAGTCGCCGGTTTCTGGATGGCCACTCACTGCGGCTGCTGGCCGCTCACGCTGGCTGCTGGCTACACACAGTAGCCCATAGCAACCCACTGCCACAGGGGCTGCAGCCTACGCCGTCGCAGGCGACTCATGGCAGCCCAGCTCCAGGTTGAGCTGTTGTTCAGCATCTTAGCTGTGGAGGGCAGTGTCACTGGCCCTCATATGTGGGATCCGAACCGGGGCTCTCTGGCGTCCCAAGCCAGTTCTTAACCATCGCACCACTCGGCCGGCCCTGAAAGCTTTTCTGAAATGGTTTATTGAGCCATATGCTAGCCAGAAAAAGGACCAGGTCCTGGTACATACAGTCTAAACTATCAGCAGCAGGATTAGGTGGAAAAGACAAACATGTCCGCCATCTTGGAGCTGACAGGGCTCTTTTAAAGATGTAACTTGTTTTGAAAGAATTTACTTTGGCTATTGATAAAGGGGGCAGTAAAAGATAAAGTGGGGGGAAATGCTAAGATGGATGCACAGTCCACAAGGAAGAAATATTTAGTACTTTTGTCTGGGTGTAGGCAACAGTCCAGAAAGTTCATGCATGAGCAGGATGTGGTGGTATTTCATAGTCAACTATTTTTTTTTTAGATAGCCACTTGGAAGTTGATTAGCAGTCTCAACATACATTCAGGAATGTAAGCAGTCTTTTATTAATTGGCCCTTAATGGGTCAAGCTATTAATGGGTTCATTGCCCTTGTCTTTCTCCCACTACTGGGTTGATGTTCGAAGTGAACAGATGTTCTGCTACACATTGGGACCCAGGCTGATGAGCTCAGCAATTTCTCATACTTGACTTCAAGGTTGTTCTGGATATTGCTTGACAGTCACCCTGAAAAAGAAATAGCCTAAAGAAGGGTACATCGGGGTGTTTTATGGGTAAGGCATGGAAGTGGAGCATATTTGCATTCTCACACCAATGGAAAGAACTTAGCCACATATGGTAGTCCTCTCTTATCCAAGGTTTTGCTTTCTGTGGTTTCAGTTACTTATAGTGAACTGCAATCTGAAAATATTAGAAGGGGAATTCCAGAAATTAACAATTCATAAGTTTTAAGTTGTGAGTGGCATAATGGAATCTCATGCTATCCTACTCCATCCCACGCTGGACATGAATCATCCCTTTGTCTGGCATATCCACGCTGTATACACTCTCCTCCCATAGTCACTTAGTAGCCACAAAGATTATCAGATTGACTATTGTGTAATTCAATGCTTGTGTTCAAGGAACCCTTATAGTATATCCTAATGCTATATTACAATGCCTACATCATTCGCCTCATCTCATCACATAGACATTGTATCATCTCACATCATCACAAGAAGAGTGAGTACAGTACAATAAGATATGTTGAGAGAGACAAACCACATTCATGTAACTGTCACAGTATATTGTTAAAATTGTTCCATTTTATTATTGATTATTGTTGTGTCTAATTTATAAATTTAAGTTTATTATAGATATACATATATAGGAAAGAACATAATATATATATATATGTATATATATATATATATATATATATATATATATATATAAGGTTTGGTATTATATGCAGTTTCAG
>NW_017731991.1:155004-166751 GCF_001890085.2 Hipposideros armiger | reverse complement strand
TGCAGAAAGAAAAGTTGAGAAAACTTGTACAATTTGGGGTAGCTACAAAGAAAAATGATGAAGGGATATTAATGAGAAAAGGAAAAATAATTATCTAACAATGTTGAATATTTAACTGTAGTTGAAAATCACAGCTCTGAGTGGTGATTAACCATTATGTTTTTTTCCAGCTTTAGTTCAGAGCAAATGCATTTGAAGATGATAATGATTAATAATGGCTATAATACATTGATTTAGGTATGAGTTTAGTACTTTACATGCAATTTTTTGTGTAATATTTTCAACTCCTTTCTTATTTTATAGATGAAGAAACTGAAGATCAGACAATTTAAGTAAATGGCTTAAGGACATTTAATTATCAATCAGAGGAGTTTTATTTGTACCTATGCCTCAGACTTTCAGGATAGAGATTTACAGAGTAGGTTGGCAGAGGTGTGAATGTGACAAGAAATTAATGGTGCTGTAAGAATGTCCTTAAAGTGCTAGTTCCTACAGTCAATTTGAGTAAAGAAGTTATAAGGTCTCATGGATGTTTAGTGGGAAGAGATAGTGGTAGAGGTGTAAAAATAGGTGTGCAAGTTATATTTTCAAATCTCAGATAAGGAAATAAATTTGGGATGATGATGAGGTTCAGAATATAGACTTTAAGATCGTTTTGTCAGAGGTGAATGACTGCCCATTTGGACATTGTGTTTCAAAGTAATGACAGGTATCTGTGAAAAGAAAGACTATAATCCAAATACCAAAGTCCTCAAGAAATGTGGCATAAGGAAGCGAAGGTCAGTTGATGACAGTGATGAAGAGGAGCACAGGGTATAGTAGATGTTTTAGGAGCTCAAATGAGAAGCAATTTTTGGATGAGCATCAAATGTAATGAAAATGAACTGTAACAAGAATGAATAGTGAGGAGAAAGATCTCCCTACTATAAAATGCAGGGAGAATTAAGAGCTTTTTTTGAGGACTTATTGAGCAAAATTAAATCATTAGAAAAGAGCCAGGTTATAGCCAGGGCAAAGAGGTGGAGGGAATAGTCAAGATGTGTATCATAGAGATGTTTCTTTGAAATAGGATGGGATGCTATGTAGTTCCAGTAAAAAGAGGGAGAAGTAGAATCAGCAAGACACTGATAGCTCTGGGGGGGAGAAGGTAGAAATTAGATGGACGTTTTGCAATGTGGATTATAGATCAAGGGCACTAGAAAGGCAAGCAGTACAGAGGAAGATGGGATGTACTTGAAAGTAACTAACTAGGCTCAGGGTTCCAGCTGGGGCTTTGATAGGAAGTTGTTTCCTGGCTGCTGCTAATTCAGGTCCAAGCATTCTAGAGGAGGGGGGCTGAATAACAAGAGGCGAATTGCAAAATAATATGAAAGGCTACTGGAGTGAGAAGAAACTTGGATAAAAATACAAATGAAAGTTTATCTAAGTGGAATAAATTTTAAAAGGATAATTTGGAAGGAAAAATGAAAAAACCTAATACAAATTCCTTATTTTATAAATTTATCTTTTGTGTTACTCACTGACAGGGCAGTGATGAAGACAGCCTTAATATTTTCCTCCACTTGACTAAACTTTATAAAGGCTTCTTTTTGTCTTTAGTGCCCTCCCTCTCACCCCTGCCCCTTACAGAATCCATGTGGCCTAACCCCAGAGGTCCTTCCCCTCCCTTTTCTTAAAGCATTTAATTTAGAACACTTGTAATTGCAAATTCTTTCTCTGCTCTTTTGAGATGTAAATATTTTTAAATGCCTCTTGCCAGTTTTGACAGTTTCCAGAACTATCCTTTTCAACGATCTAGAAGCCATCCCTGTAAATACAATCACTACAAAAGACAATGCCCCTATTTCTCAGCCTCTGTGAGAGGATAGAATCCTAATTTCAGTGGTGACTTGGCTCCAAGTTGTAAAACTATCTCCTGTCTTGAAGATAAGAGAAAGTTTGCTTTTTCTTTGGATGAGGCCAATTAAGAGACACAATGGCCAGTGTTCTCCCTCTCAACCTGGTGCTGAAAATGGTCCTATCTTTGTTTCAGGGAGCTGAGCACAGACTGACTTCCAGCCTCTTCCCTATTGCAATAGACTTGAATCAAGTCTTCCTTATCTGTTTAACCTTGTCTCCTTCAATTTTTGCTTTCATAGTGGCTTATAACTCTTTTCCCTAAAGACTGACTTTTCAAAAGTAGACTGTTTTCTAACCAAAGTCAGGGGGAAAAAATGACTTGAAATAGCTTAGAAGATTTGATCATTCAGCGAATAGTTTCCAAAGCTGTTAAAATTTCTGGAAGCTATTCTCACAGTAAAACAGGGGAAGTATGTAGCCAAGTATTCTTCCCTACCCCCGCCATCCTAGGCATATTAGAATGCCACAGTTATTTACAGTCAAAAGGAATACAAGTTTACCTTTGGATTACCAGTATTGACCTACCACCTTTCAATGAGTCATCCAATGGAATGATTGAAACTTCCCCCAAGAGGGTCTCTGGGGACTTCTGTTGTATTTTTCAGAGGGCACCACTGATGGTGCATTATGTCCTCAGCAAGTGACCCTCACCTTTATGCTTTGCCATAAATGACAAATCAGGCATTTAGCCAGTGCTTCACTGTGAAAGTCTTTTACTCTGTTTATAAAAGCAAATGTTGGGGTAATATGTGTTAGAAAACTTATGAAAAGTGTGCTCAGTGAGACTGGAGATGGTCATTAGGAAGCTTCTGCTTGGAATCCTTGTCTTGGAACACAGGCTTGAAAGTGTGGTTTAGATGTTTTGTAAATTATAACTGCTACTAAGACAGTCTTCATCAATAGACATTAATTTCCTTCCTAAATATTTTTTTCACTGAGATAATGTGTGTATGCACTAGACATTAGTTAACAAATAGTTTAATCATTAAATATTTGTGAACGTGTGTGTAGATACTGTATTACTGATATGAACCCTGTCCTTAAAAAAATGGTAATAACAACAATAATAATAATACCTATGGAAGAATAATTATGCATTATGTGTGCTAAGTACTTTACACATATTATTTCATTTGTACAACAACCTGATATTTAAGTTACATATTATGTAATATATTCATATTTTGCAAATGAGTAAGCTAAAGCTTATAAAGGCTATCTAACCCATCCAAGTTTATATAACTAGTAAAGGAAGAATGAAACACAGGTATGTTTCATGAAAATTTGGGGCTCTAATTCACTACATAAGCCTGCCTCCCTGAAGTTTATATTTGAAATATTATGAACAGATAGGGGTAAATAAGTAATTATGTTTCTATTTTAGAAGTGTGTACTTTTGGTTTCTCAAAGGGACCCAACTTTGAATCATTAATAATTATTAATGTTCACAAAGGGAAAAATTGGAAAAGAAAAGATAGAGAGATTAGAAGATAAACTCTAATTAAGGCAAAACAAGCCAAATTTACAACTATGCTTGTCACTCTGCATGAATGAAATGTCACAGAACTGGATAAATGTCTAAGGATGAAGGATTAGGTTATATAATCTTTAAAAGGCATTCAGATATTATTTTAATTATCTTTAAATCCTTTCTATCTCTATTCCACAAAATTCTCTCAAAATTGAGTTTCACAAAATTCTCCTACACACCAGAGAGATTAATGTACTCAGAGAGGCTGAAAAATCAGTCTCTAAGTGTGATCTCCCTAGGAAACCATTTGAAGCAAAATACTGGTCTGTTCTGCTCTTACTGAGAGTTTGTTTTACAGGGGAAAGCCTCATTAGGGTTAATTTGTAAAGTAAAGCTAATTTAAAACCTATTTGAGAGCATTAGCTGCTTTCTGATTCTCTTAAGAATCAAAATGAACTAGAAAAGCCACATTTGTTTTTTCTATAATTGCCAATAAGCTTATAATATTTCTATTCTGGTCTTCCCACTGTCCTGTGAGTATGACTCCACTGGTCAATTGGTTCCAATTAGGGCGTCATGAAACTGATGCCTGTGTCCATCTAGAATGAGGGGTGCGCGCACGTGTGTGTAATTTTATTTCTCTTGCATAAATAGCCAGAAGCAGTATTTTCGAGTCATGTAGTAAGTGTGTTTTAACTTTAGAAGAAACTGCCAACCATTTCTAGAGTGGCTATGCCTTATGCATATTCTTCTTTACTTGGATTTTTTTCTCTATAATAATTACATGCTGATAATGAGGACCTTACAAGAATAAGATAATTATATTAATGGGGATTGTCCTGGCAGTGGGATGGGATCAGAAGGAAACAGCTTTCCTAGGACCAGCTGAGTGGCTCAGTTGGTTAAGAGCTCACTCAAGAGTGTAAGCTCTGAGCAACAGCAGTTCAATTCCCGACCCCCCCCCCCAAAATAATAAAGAAGGAAACAGCTTTCCAGAAGTGTATTCCTGGAGCTATAAGCAGGATAGGGTAGCTATGAAAAACATACACCCCTGATTTCAAGGTTAGTCCAAACTGTATATAGCCATTGGGTTTAGCATCTAAAAGAGTGTTATTAAATTTTCTTTTACAATAATAAGTAGCACAAAAATTATCATCAAGTTTTGTATATTGGATTTTTTGCTGTTGTGAAAGACTATATTATTTTTTAACTTAATGTCTCAAGGTCTGGTTCACGATCCTGCAATACGCATTTAACCATATGAGGGTTTATCTTGGGATTTATTAACACAAAGTACTCAAAGTTCATAATTATATAAATATACTTCATCTATACTAGAGTTCCATTGCATGGGACTCCTTTAATTCTTTTGTGGTGTGCAGTTTTAGTTCTTGAGGTATTCCAATAATTTGGAAAACTCAAGGAATTAAATTGCCCTATAGAATAGTTTAGATCAGCGGTTCTCAACCTGTGGGTCGCGACCCCTTTGGGGGTCGAACGACCCTTTCACAGGGGTCGCCGGGTACTCATATGTGAGTGTATCTGCATGTGGGCCTGGAGACGGATAGAGGAGCGGTGTCTCGGTTCCTAAGACCACCGAAAATATGTGTTTTCTGATGATCTTAGGTGACTCCTTTGAAAGGCTGAGAACCGCTGGTTAGATCTTTGCAGTAGAAACCTGACCGGTATAGTGGGTTATATTATCTTTTTTCCACATGGGCTTTTAACCAATTATACTCCTGATAACTGTGTGCTCCTAATCTTGGGCAGATGTCCACTCCTAATGTGCTTACAAAATAATAGACATCGCACCTATACTTCCTAATGCCGAGTCCTTTTATAATTCATATTTTTAAAATACATTTTCAACGTATATTACTATCTATCTGTACACTGAAAAGAATTCAACCTGAATGACTTCCAACTTGCATAAAAGTAAAATATAAACACTAATACCTATTATATTTAGTTGGTGTGGAGAGACAAAAGATAGCTGTCATAAAAAGCTTTGAAAATGGTAAAGCACTATGTGAATCATTAGACACTAAAACTTATTTGTTCTGTGAACAAATCTTAGGGATTTTTTAAGTGAAGCATGTAAGAGGTCCTATTTCTGAGATCACATAATTAGCATTGGAAACAAACACAAAGGCACATGCATTAACCTATGGTAAAGCTAATAAATATTTGGTAACCTAAAAGGAAATTTAATTTACATCTCTGTTATAGTTTCATTTTTCTCTGTATGTTTATTTGGAAAACTCTATTAATGAAAGTATTATGATGCAGTATGATTGTTTTCTAAATGGTGTGATAGTGGGTTATGTACCATCCTATTTATCCCAGGAAAGAGCTAAGAAAATTATATGGATACTTCAAGTCTTTAAAATGGTTTGTATTTTTTTTCTGAACACTTGAGATATTTACTTATCTTGAATTGTTGAAGTAACTCATTTGAACATGTCTAAATTTTTTCTTGTGTTTCTGATGCATCAATTAGCTCTGTTGTGGTGTGAGGTTTTAAAGACAATTTTGTGACCTGAGTGTTTTCGTAAACATATTTGTGTGGTTCCTTTAAGATCTTTATTGTTTTTTACAGTTTTTTAAATTTTTATTTTTTATGGAGCAAATAAGATTGTATTCAGGTCCCTTACTGCTGAACATAAGCAAATAATTTCACTGCTGCAAGCACCTTGAAGGGCTTTCTGAGTAACTATTTCTAACAAGCAGTGAATATACCTGATAACAGAGGGTTTTTTTTTGTTTGATTCAAAAATTATATTAGTGAAATCAATGTCTTTTTATCTCATTTCCAAAAAAATTTTTCTTTTCTAATGTAGGCACAGCCGTATACATCATTATTGTCTGTGAAATAGAAATATATAAGCACCAAGAATGAACTTTGAATAAAATACTCTATTGACTCCCTCTTGGAATATTTAATCACACATTTATTCACAAACTGACTCAAAATATTTATCTGGACAAGTTATGAGTTCCTTTGGAAAAAAATACTTTGAGAAGGATTTTGGATATCCTTTCACTTAGGCGGTATTCAGGGAACATAAAAACTCTCCATGACAGAGACTAGATATTTCCCTTTAATTGCAGTGATTTGTTTCCTTAAAAAATCAATAAGACAAAGATAAACAACCACCACTATAAACTTTGCACAAAAATATATGATCTAATAGCTTTAAAAGTAGCCTAAAGTAATAATTAAGCTTCCATTGCTCTATTCGGGGTTAGGTTTGCTGGGCTCACCTGGTGTGATGGTATGGCTGACTGGTTTTGATGGCCCCATTTGCAGTCTGACTGTTGCCTATAATAACAGAGGAGCAACTGGGCCACATATCTCTCAACATGGTTCTAAATACAACAATATGGCAAGCCTTATTCTTGTTCTAAGCATTAGAGACAGACCAAGTTCTTGAAAAGCTTATATAATGATTGCTAATGTTGCATGGGATGAGTCACATGTCTAACCCAGATGCAAGGGTTGGAGAAATGGATTCTCCCCTTTGATAGGAGGGGAAGAATTGGTGGCCATCTATACAGTCTGTCCCAATATCATTCAAAACTCTTTGGAAATATAATCATGCTCTACATTTTTTTAAAGTTACATAGCCAAAGCTATATAATCAAAGTATTAGAAATAGAGTGAATGCCTTTTACAGATTGAATGTTTGTGTTCCCCCAATTTCATATGTGAATCTCTCCCCTCCTCCCAAGGTAATGCTATTAAGAGGTAGGTTCTTTGGGAGGTGGTTAGAATTAGATGAGGTCATAAGGGTGGAGCCACCTGGATGGGATTAGTGCCCTTATAAGAGTCACCAGGGAGCTGTTCTTTGCTTAAAAAGAAGTCAGCTGTCTGCAGACCAGAAGAGAGCTCTCATCAAAACTCAACCATGCTGACACCTGATTTCAGACTTTCAGCCTCTATAACTGTAGAAGTAAATTTCTGTTATTTATGTCACTTAGTCCCTTGTACTTTGTTATAGCAGCCTGAACTGATTGAGACAATGCCCTTAGTGGTAAGGAGTATTTTTCCATAAGGTTAAGTCAGAAGACTTGTTGTAGAGGGCTGCTATTAAAATAAACACATTAACATGCACTTTATAAAAGAATAAACCCATATAACCAAACTATGCTTTAAAAGGTGCTGAACTTCATTGGTCATCAATAAAATACAAATTAAAACAATACAATAGCATATTACACCCCTGAAAGGATGGCTAATGTGGAAAAGTCAGACAATCCAAAAGGTGTTGATGATGTGGAGCAATTGGAACTTTTGTACACTGCCAGTGGGGGTGTAAATTACTGTAACCACTTTAGATAACTGTTTGGCTGTACCTACTAAAGCTGAACACACATATGCCTTACAACTCCATGACCAATGCACCTAAAGACAAATGTAAGACTATTTCGTAGCATCACTCTTTGTAATGGCCCAACACTAGAAACAGCCCAGTGTTCAACCATAGAATAAGGTATGGTAAATGTATACATGGAGAACTATACAACGTTAACCTAATAATTTTCAAATCTCACACAGCAAAAAAGTTCACAGTGGCTGTTTTCAAATGTTATTTAAAGTCTTGAGTCCTATTTAATTTTCTTGGTGGTGGTGAGCTATTGGACTTGATACAGTCTTATAACCTAAAATAGAGCACTTTATATTATATAATACATTGTATGTTATATGTTGGAGTTGGTGTGAAGGGAAATATTTTGGGGAAAATGGTCAACATATGTTTTTGATAAATGTTTGGTTTAAATGTTGTACACAAATCTATATCTATAGAGAAAATTATGTTTCATGATAACATTTATTTTCCTCTTATTAACAAAAGTTTGTTGGATATGTATTACGATCATTTTTCAAAAATGTAAAATGTATGGCATTTGTAGCTCAAAAAGGTGAGGCAAGTTAAACTGTTTCAGCTTTTTAAAACTTCATTCTTGTGACACTAAGCATCTACACACATTTTTAATGATGCACTATGGCACTAAGACTTTTGTATAACTACACAATTGTACTGAGCCTTAAGCATAGTTTGAGATACGACTTAAAACAATAAAATTACAACTCAGTCAAATAAATTGTAAAGGGAAGACTTTCTCCCTTACATGCTTCTTATTTATAGTTTACTTATTTTGCTATAATTGAATAATGAACTTTGACTAGAAGCTGACGAGGAAGTTCTACAATTTCTGTTGAATCTTCTTTATAAAGCTGTCTAGCAATTGAGTAATCTGAGTGAATTGAAGTTCGTGATTCTGATTTTACTTCCTACTGTGTGTTGTCTCAGGATATGTTAGAAGTAACTGATGCAGGTATGTGTTTAATAATAGCTTTCATTATGATATAGGTACTAGAAATCGTTTAGGATCTTAAAACTTCCAATATCTAATTTAATTCCCCCCAAACCCATGTGAAATAGTTATTCCCATTCTATAGAAGAAAATTAAGTTTCAGAGATCACACAGGTATTGGGATTTGAACAATGGCTTGTATACATCCAAACTTTATGCTTTAGCAATTACATGTCTTTTGTTTCATTCATTTGTTATTTTAGCCATTATACATATATTAAATTCCCATTATGTGTGAGGCATGGCCCTGGATACTGAGATCACACTAGTGAATAAACCAATCAAGGTACTTGCTCTCATCAGCAATTTCTAGTCTATGATGAAAGGAAATCCTTATGTCCTTATTATTATGGACTATTGTGAATATTATGGACTACTGTGGATGTCCTATGCCATAATAGTCTATATACACTCTCACATTCTCTGAGGATAATCATAATGTTAAATTGAAACATTTCAAGTGTCTCTACCCCATCCTGAACAATTAAATTTCATGTTATCACTGAAGAGTATTAGCAATGAAATTATATAATGTTTAGATCTTTTTCATGGCTTACACCTTTATCTAAAAAGCACTCTCCTTAATAGTCTGTTCTTCTGTTATCATATGAGGTAAGTGAACTGCATTTTGTACCTGCCCATGATCTTCATGGACTCTGACAGGCATAAAAGCGAAATGGCTGATTAATATTTATAGAAGTTCCTTTGATTCCTGAGAGAAATCAGGAGGTCAAATCTAAGAAAGGTTAAGTCAGAGAGAGGAAGTGGCCATCTCTTTGAACTTAAGATGGGGGGACAGGTTTTTCAATCTGAGAAGCTAGTATGTGTACTTTGTCATACTCAGGGTCAAAAGAACTTCCAAAGCTCTTGTTTGATTTTGGTTCACTACAAATTTGGAGTTCCAAATCTGAAAGAAAGTTTTCCATAATTAAAGGACACAGAAGGATATTGCTTATAAAATCTTTCTGGTATGCATATTTTCAAAATATGAAAACAAAGTAAAAAAAATATTGCAATCTATATTAAAAGTTCCATTTTTCAACATTTGTATAAGACATTCAAAGATTTGCTAATCACCTAAAAAGATACAGCACCTTTCAGTATGTAAGAGTAAGCGATTGAATTACAGACCAGGATAAAGAAAAACTTCTGCATACTTGGTAAAAAATAAGTGTAATGATTATTTTGTATGCTTATACTCAAAAGGAGTATTTTATTTATTTTGTTTTAATATCCATAGTCAATAGTAAAGGAAGCTAATGATATCACATTTTTCCATTTGAATCTGTACATATGTTTGTGATGCATGTGTTTTCAGATATGACAGTCATTAAAATCAGATATTGAAATACTCCACTGTAAGGAGAGGGGGTACAAACCATATTTTTCCTCTAAAATTTAATCCTTGCTAAGGACCAGTACCTGCTGTGTGCTTCCCATTCTTTCCTTCTCTAAATTTGAGTTCGTAATTATATTTATTCTGTTTCTTCTCCAGCATTATACATTGGATGTGTGTGTGTGTGTGTGTGTGTGTGTGTGGGACTGGTGACTTGTAATTTTAGATTGTAGATTGCAGAACCGTGAGCAACCCCATTTAGGCCAAATGGAGGGGGCTGCACACCACTTGGATAGCATAATCTTTGAGCTGGATGCAGTAACCGGATGCCATGTTGTGATGTCTATGGTGTGTGAAGGTATATGCTGCCCTCCCATAGTGCAAAGTTGTTGCTGCCTAGTCAAGTCTCTATTTCTCTGGATCCCTTGAATTTAGGTTATACCATGTGACTTGTCAGTGGAATACACTTAGGAATCAGGTGTGCCCAAACTTTTCCCCTCGTGCTTTGATTTAAGAAAACACGCTCACATTAGAAGCTGGGTGTTGAAGACACTGAACCTACAGAGAGCAAGAGTTCAGTTCATTGACTCAGAGTTGGGGAACCACATCCTCTAAGAGCAGGAATTCTATCTTTGGACTTTGTAAGAAAAATAAACGGTTTCAAATGTTATACATTTTTGGCATCATACGTTTAATTGATCTTACTTTAATGCAAATGCTTATGTGTTTGGTATTTAAAAGTCAAATTCTCAAATGAAATTACTTAACTTTTATTTTTTGGCCACTTTGAATTGGCTATATGTTTGTGAGGACTATTTCCAGTTTTTTACTTTAAATGAGTGGCACATCTGATTTTTAAAACTATTGTTTCAATTTTTTTTAGTGAGGTAGTTAAGCTGTTAACTTTAGTAAATTCATCATGGATTATGTTTGCCATACTGTCACCTTGTTCTTTAAATTGTAGGACTAAGGCATCATTTGTTCCTTATCTTCTTCAAGCTTTTGAGTTTGCAGACAACTATCCCTTTGCCATTCCCACTGTTAGTATTCAGATCCACCTTGGGATAATGTAAAGATAGGATAAAAGCAGACACTGACTTGGCCAGGCGTGGTTGTGGGATGGATGCGATGGATGAGATGCAGCATGAAGGGATGAGGTAGGATGAGATGGAATTCCTGGGTAGTTGTAGGGTCTACTTTGGTGAGTAAGGAGGTAAATTTCATGTTTTTGGACCACATGAGCCTGAACAATTATGCTTAAATAAAGTAACAATGTTATCCTGACCTTGAAATGAAAGGCTAAAGAGTATGGTTATGGATTTATGCTCTTCTTCTCATGCCTTTATTGTGCAAGCAGAGGAAGTTTAATTTCTACAAAATTACTTCATTCTTTAGTAATTAGCCATATTTGTCAAAATTTGCATTGTAGCATGAATTCTTTGAACATAGAAACATATTTTAAATATGCAAAATTGTCTTTGACATGCCTTCCTTCTTTCCCTAGTATTTTTTATTCCATATTCCATATTTTTCCATATATTTTTTAAAGATTTTAATTGGGGGGTTGGGGGATGGGAACAGTGCTGGGGAATTGGGGGAAGGGGAACAGACAAGTTGCTGTCCTTTTTGTTCTTCAATCTAGTTGTGGAGGATGTTGCTTCA
>NW_017731991.1:135293-154844 GCF_001890085.2 Hipposideros armiger | reverse complement strand
TACACCGTCGCCGGCGACTCACAGCAGCCCAGCTCCAGGTTGAGCTGTTGTTCAGCATCTTAGCTGTAGAGGGCAGTGTCACTGGCCCGCATGTGGGATCCAAACCGGGGCCCTCTGGCGTCCCAAGCCAGCTTTAACCAATGTGCCACTCAGCTTACCCACTCCATATTTTTGAGTCAGTTTATCTTGCTTAAAATCTTCATAGTACTCTTCACTGGTCCTGGGTCCCTGTTGGACCCTCACTAGGTCTGTTGTGCTTGGTTTCTACTTGCCTACTTCAGGTTTTCAGTAGCTTTTGGGGGGCTCAGAATTTGTTGCTATCATGAATGCATATTTTGAAATCAATTCATTTAACCATGCATCCTGCAGACTGTCTCCACTCACTACACCTGCTTATCTAAGTCTTAATGGTGCTCTGTTGAGTAAAGCGTCATATACTTTCAGGTTCTGCCTTTTAGGAACACAAAGTTGAAGTTTTCCATGTTTTACTGCTTTCCTTAGCCTGGTGCAGAAACAAATGCTCAGGGGTACAATTCATTAAAATGCACTTGTCACCTCAGGCCACCTAGGACTTCTCACACAGATCCACTCTTAGGATATTTGGAGGTTAGAGGAAGAGGAAACCCATCAACTGAGACCTCTGGTACAGATGAAAATTCTGATTTAGAACATAGAACAATATTCTCATGCTTTTTCATTCATATACTCTGATCCTTTTCTGTAACCTTTCCAATACATTTTAGAGTGAACTGTGGGCATGTTGTTATACACTGAAAAAAAACAATTCATTGGTAATAAAACATAAAGTTAATTAAAAGAGATCTTCACTTTGTCCTCCTGAAATCTCAGACCAGGCAGAAGTTCAAATTGTTTAGGAGAAGACTGGGCCATTCGTGGTTGCTAGTTTGGCTTGTCTGTCACAGGAGTTCCTTTTTAATTTACACAGTACCTTTATGAATGTGACATTATAGCTAAACAGCAATTATGTTAATTTCTCATAATTGTGATATCATCTGCCTATCAATAGCCAACTAGTCTAACCTTTAAAAGCCTGTAGCTATTGTTTTTCATGTTTGCATGGCATGGTAACAAAAACCTTGGAAAAACAGAGACATTTCCTGTGAATTCAGTTAAAACAGAAAGCTTTGCTTTTATCCCTCAGAATAGTGCTATTTAAAATTTTTACTACTCATTTAGTACATTACATGCTTATTAAGGAAAATGTGGTTAACCGCCACCAAAAAAGGAAAACTGTAAACTGTGCTTCTACTAACCAAAGACATCTTCATAACATTTAGATCTATTTTCTTTATTCCAGGCACCTGGAACAGACATCTGCCGTTCTTAACACTCAGCACCTATGTTTGGGGAATTTCCACCTTATAAGGCAGATTCTGCCTACCATTTTTTTTTATTATTTCAGGTGTGCAAACCAATGTAATAGTTAGACATTTATACTCCTCACAAAGTGATAATCACCGTAACCCACTCTACTACCCCTCTGACACTGTATATAGCTGTTACAGTTCCACTGGCTCTATTGCTTATGCTGCCCACTATTTTTGAAGCACAAAGTTCAATACTCATTTTTAGCTAGCTTTGGAGCTAAGGGCAAGCACAGCCTAGATTGCACCAATCTGATGCAGCCACCCTGGGCTTTGAATTGGAAGCCAGGGAAGCAAAGCAGCAGAGATGCAGGCGAAACCCTTCCAATGAGAGTGATGCAGTGGTAGCCCCAACATCCAATTTCCAGAGGTGGAAGTAGCAGCAGTCCTAGCAACAGCACTGGGTGCTCAGTTTTGGTGATGAAAATTTTGCAAGTAACAGTGATTGTGTCCATCAGTTCTGGTGGCAGTGTGGCTACTTTAATGGCTCTGGGATGTGATTTTGTGTATTGTCAGTGACTGCATAGCCCCAGGCCTGTTCTTCCAGCTCTCAAAGAGAGCTTGTGAGTTAACTAATATGTTTTATAAAATTTCTTTTTACTAACATTACCTAAGTTAGTTTCCTTTGCTTGCAACTGAAAACATTAAATCAGTAGATTATTTTTTATTATGTGATTGGACTCATATTTCAACATCCTTGTAAGTCTGGGGTAAATTCTGCTCACGGGCTAGGATTTTTTGAAGGACATTCTTATTCTCAATTTCAGGAACTTTTGGGTTCCTGGACCCAATTCCAAATGTGTGTGTAGGCGGGGGGCTTCCCACACAACACCAAGCAATTCTTGGACACCGTACTGGTGAATTCAACTCCATTCAACTCAATTCTGACATTATGTACCCAGAGATAACATCAGATTCCACAGGTAAAGGGCTCAGTCCTACAAGACTGCCACTACATTCTCACCCCCACTTCAGATACCAGTTGAAAGCCCAGTTTGTAACCTGTGTTTCTGACCCACTGACTCCAGATTGGAGGTTCCAACAACCCCCTCTAACTCTGAATGACAATGGCGAGTTCAGGTCGTTGCCTATACTTCTGACCGAATGGGTGTAAATCAGAGGTTCCCATGACCTCTTTCTTGGGTTCAATTATTCTGCCAGAGTTGCTCACAAAGCTCAGAGAAATATTTACCTTACTAGATCATGTGTTTATTACATAAGGATACAACTTGGGAACAGCTGGATGGAAGAGCTGCCTAAGCCAAGGTATAGGGAAAGGGCACAGAGCGTCCATGCCCTCTCCAAGGTGTGCCACTCTCCCCACATCACCATGTCTTCACCAACCCAGAAGCTCCCTGAACCCAATCCTTTTGGGTTTTAATGGAGGCTTCATCATATAGTCATGATTGATTAAATCATTGGCCACTGGTGATTGATTCAACCTCCAGCCTCCCCCCCCCCACCTCATCCAGGGCAGTCAGGGGTTGGGACTGAAAATTCCAATCCTCTAATAACAAGGTTGGTAGCCAGCCCCCATCCTCAGGTGGAATCCAAAAGTCACATCATTAACATAACAAAAGACAGCTTTATTGCTCTTCTTAGGAAATTCCAAGGGTTTTCGGAGCTCTGTGCCAGAAATGGGGACAAAGACCAAATATATATTTATTATAAATCACAACATTACACAGGGTTTTTTATGTTCATAATAAATGCAACCATTATAAAGAAAATCAGTTTCATTTGTAGAACAGCAATCAATCCTTCCACCGTTTTGTAAATCCCTTACCAGGCTCTTTTCAACCAATTATTTTACTTGCTGATTTAATGTGGGTCTCCCCCCTCCCCCCACCCCTTAGGTCTCTTTTAATAATATAAATTATTGATATTCCCATTATACTTTTGCTCCATTAAATTATAAAGAAGTCCCTGTACAATTCCTTGTAATGCTGGTTTGGTGATGATGAACTCCCTTAGCTTTTTCTTGTCTGGGAAACTCTTCATCTGTCCTTCAACTCCAAATGATAGTTTTGCTGGGTAGGGTAATCTAGGTTGTAGGTCCTTGCTTTTCACCACGTTGAATATTTTGTGCCAATCCCTTCTGGCCTGCAAAGTTTCTGTTGAGAAGTCAGCTCACAGTCTTATGGGAGCTCCCTTTTAGGTAACTAACTGCTTTTCTTTTGCTGCTTTTAAAATTCTTTTATTGTCTTTAACTTTTAGCATTTTAATTTTGATGTGTCTTGGTGTGGGACTCTTTAGGTTCATCTTGTTTGGGACTCTCTTAGCTTCCTGGGCTTGAATATCCATTTCCTTCGCCAAGTTAGTGAAGCTTTCTGTCGTTATTTCTTCAAATAGGTTTTTGGCTCCTTCCTCTTTCTCTTCTCCTTCTAATAACCCTGTGATGCAAATGTTGGTATACTTGATGTTGTTCTAGAGGCCCCTTAAACGATTCTCAGTTTTTTGGATCCTTTTTTCTTTTTGCTGTTTTGTTTGGGTGTTTTCTGCTATGTTACCTTCTAAATCACTGATTTTATCTTCCACTTCATCTAATCTACTGTTGGGTCCCTCTAATATATTCTTTATTTCAATTATTGTATTCTTTATTTCTTACTAGTTCATTTTTATGTTTTCTATCTCCATTTTTATGTTTCCTATCTCTTTATGTAGTTCTTCCTGAGATCACTGAGCTTTCTTATAATCAATGTTTTGAACTCTGTGTCTGGTAGATTGGTTGTCTCCATTTTGTTTAGCTCTTTTTCTGGAGCTCTGTTCTGTTCTTTTATTTGGGACATGTTTCTTTGTCTCCCCATTTTGGCTGCTTCCTTGTCTTTGTTTCTATGTATTAGGCAGGGATGCTATGTCTCCAGGTCTTAGTAGAGTGGCCTTATGTAGTAGGGGTCCTATGGGACTCAATGATGCAGTTTCCCTGGTCACAAAGTTGCATGCTCCAGGTGTTTCCCTTATGTGGGTTGTGCGTGTCCTCCTGTTGTAGCTGAGCCTTGGTTGCTGTTTTGCATGTCAATGTGAGGGGTTGACCTTCTGGCTAATTGGTTGTGGGAACTGTCTATGACTAGAGGGAGGAGCTGTGGTGCAGGGGCTGATCCTGTAGAGCAGGATTTGCTTTAACAGGGCTCTGGTGCCTCCCCAGTATGATCTTTGGGTGTGTCATCCTTGGAAGCAGCTGGATGATGCCCTGGCTCTATTCAAAGCTTGCCACCAGGCTTGCTACCCTGGGGCCTCCTGGAAGGGGACCTATTGCTGGCCAAATTCAGCCACAGCCTGTGCCCTGTCTGGAACCACCTGGCATGTATCACAAAGCAATCTGCGGATGGCTATAATCCACACTGGGCTTGTAGATGTCAAAAAGCCAAGCTGCAAAACAAGGCTGGGTGTCGCTAATGTTGGGCTTAGGGCTGCTTACCCAGAAAGTACGGAACATGCCAAAGCCAGATGCTGCTTACTTGGGTTTTGTAAACCTTTGAGAGATTGTAGGGAAGTGTGCAGTATGAGATAAGACAGGTCATTTGTACGCAATAGCTACTGGATGTGGCTTGAGTGGGCTTGATAGTTGGGCAGGCAGGGTCTCAGAATCATCAGGAAAGGTATTAGTCACATTGATGGAGAGTCAGATATGCTGGCCACCTGCATCTGCATGCCCAGAGGTCAACAAAGAAACAATGACTAATGTCATCTCCTTCTTCCGGGACAGAGCTGCCCCTCCAGCCCTCACCCTGAAACCAGACAATTCACATCCTCCCTGTATGTCCCTGGTGCCTTCCAGATGCTATCCAGTGCTGGAGCTCAGAGTGAGTGGGTTCGTCAGCAAGTAAGTCCGTGCATGGGCCCTGAGGAGGTGCACCTGGGACTCCAGCAGCCCTTGTCTCACTTTGCCACAATCTCTGCTGGTTTTCACAGCCAGATGTTATGGGGACTTCTCTCCCTGGCACTAGAACCCTGGGCTGAGGAGCCTTGTGTGGGGCTGGGACTCCTTGTTCCTTGAGAGGGGACATCTGTGGCCAAGATATCCTTCACTATTGGTCACTCATGGGTGTGGGACCAGCCTGTTCCACGTCTCTGCCCCTCCTACCAGCCTGAAGGTGGCTTTTTCTGTATGTCAGTAGTTGTAGGGCTTTGGTTCAGCAAGAGTTCAGGTGATTCTCGATGATGGTTGTTCTATAGTTTCGTTGTAATTGTGATGTGGTTGTGAGAGGTGGTTAGCACAACAGTTAACTATTCTGCCATCTTGGCCAGAAATAAGTTATTCTTTAAATATCTGGTAGAATTTACCAGTGAAGCCATCTGATCCTTGCCTTATCTCTCTCTCTTTCTCTCTCTTTCTCTCTCTCTCTCTCTCTCTCTCTCTCTCTCTCTCCCTCTCTCTCTCTCCCCCGCTCCCCTTTCTCTCTTTTACTAATTCCATCATTTAACTTGCAATAGATATGTTGAGATTTTTCTATTTATTCTTGAATAAGTTTAGGTAATTTGTGTATTTTTAGGAATCTGTCATTTTAACTAGATTATCTAATTTGTTATGTGCAATTATTCATTGTATTCTCTTATCATCCTTTGTATTTCTGTAAGATCAGTGTTAATGTCCCTATTTTCATTTCTGATTTTAATTATTTGCATCTTTTCTCTTTTTTCCTTAGGCAGCCTAGCTAAAAGTTGTCAAATTTGTTGATTATTTCAAAGATCCTATTTTGGGTTTTGTTGATTCTTTCTGTTATTTTTCTATTTTCTATTTAATTTATCTACTCTAATCTTTATTATTTCCTTCCTTTTGGTAGTATTGGGTTTGGTTTGCTCTTCTTTTTCTAGTTCCTCAGTGTGTAAAGTTGGCTAATTAATTTAAAATATTTATTTTTTTAATATAGGGATTTATAGCTATAAATTTTCCTCTGAGCACTGCCTTCCCAGCATGCCATAAGTTTTAGAAGGCACTTTTCTTTCATTTATCTTTATTATTTTCTAATTTCCCTTGTAACTTCTTCTTTGATATTTTGGTTGTTTAATTTTCACACATTTGTGGATTTCCCAGTTTTCCTTCTGTTATTGATTTCTAGCTTCATTCTGTTGTTGAAAAAGATATTTTGTATGATTTCAATCTTAAAATTTTGAGACTTATTTTGTGGTATACCATATAGCCTATCCTGGAGAATGTTCTACTTACATTTGAGAAGAAGGTGTACACTGCTGTTGTTGAATGGAAAGTCTTATATACATATGTAAGGTCCAGGTAGTTTATAGTGTTTTTCAAGTTCAGCATTTCTTTATCTGTCTAAGTGTTGTGTCCATTATGAAAATAGGGTATTGAAGTCTCCAACTATTTTTGTAGAACTTTTTATTTCTCCCTTCATTTCTGTCAATTTTTAATTCATTTATTTTGGGGTTATTTTGTTAGGTGCTTATATGTTTATAATTATTATATCTTCTTGACAAGTTCAGACTTTATCAATATATAAAACTCTTCTTTTCTCTTGTAACAATTTTGATTTAAAGTCTATTTTTGTTGCCATATGTCTAAAATATATTTTTCCATATTGGGTCATTTCTCATTGTATTTAGGATTTTTCTCTTTATCTTCAGCTTTTAATATTTTGACTTTGAGTTGTCTGGATGTGAACTTCTTTTTGTTTATACTACTTGGAGTTCACTATTCTGTAATTAATTTATTTTTCAGTAAATTTGAGAAGTTTTTAGTCATTATTGCTTCAAACATATTTTTTGGGCCTATTTTCCTCTCTTCTCTCTTTCTGGTACTCCCATTATGTGTAAGTTGCTGTACTTCATAGTATCTCATTTTTCTCTGAGACCATTAATTCTTCTTTTTTGTTTGTTTTGGTTTCCATGTTCTTTAGATTTAAGTTTAGTTTAAATTTTCATTCTGTAAGATTTTCAGTGTAGGTATTAGTAGAAATACCACAACATGTAACTTCTCTAGTCATTGTAGTAATTAATGCCACAATGGATAAGTGCAGCTGCCATTTAACTTCCCAAAGACTTGCTTTTAGTAGGCCTTTCATTCCAAGTAACCACAGGTGATTATTTAATCAGGAAACTGCATGCCATTGATTATTAATGCCCAATTTACGTTGTTTAAGAGTTCAAATAGTATTCACAACCAAAAACATAATTAAATCAAAACAGAAACTCCTGTGACTACTTCTGGTATTCAGTACTATATCAGTCAGGAGGTCTAGTTGGGAACAGGTAAATTGTGTTAGGTATTTTAAGTAGAGATTGTTCCATAAATGTTAGAAGTCTGAAAAAAACAAAAAAAACGGTGCTGAGGTAACCCAGAGATTCATACTTGCAGGAAGCAGTTACTGTATGGAATTCTGGGATATATTATAAAAAAGAAAGAGGAGATATTGCCAGACTCTGGGAACTCAAAAGAGGGAACCCTAGTTCTCTGGTGCTTGGGTCTCTGTGAAGGTGTCATAGGCCTTCAGGTAAAGGAATGTGGTGGAGTTGATAATCTGGTTGTTAAAGGGGCACAGCACATTTGCTCCTGTTATGTTGGAGGGTTCATGGACAGCTAGTGCTGTGTGTGTCGAAAGAAGCTAGTGGTAGATATCAGTTGTTTGCTGCTGCTGGAATGTCACTTACCAGAATTTCTCTCCTACATCCTGGTTTTCCTCTAGTGACTCCTATTACAGAACCTAACTGAAAATCAGGCAAGAAGGAAATATGGAGAGCATATTTCATAAAGTCCCAGCCCTGGTATCATGGAGAAGAGTAGTGGGAGACAATTGGAAAATATCTGACATACTCTGACATTGAGAAATAATGAGTATATGAAAAACTTCAACTTCACTATACTGTACATCAAAGCTCACTTATTCATTCATTTATTTAATAATCATTTAATGACTCTATCCCTTAAGTGAGCTTATATATCAACTCAGGTGAGTAGATAATAAATATAATGAATGAGTAAATATACAATATTCTGGAAAATGAGAAATGTTATGAAAAAATAAAGAGCAGACTGGAAGACTGGGAAAAATAGTTTGGGATAGGGGTGAGAATTTGTGATATTAAATAAGGTAATCAGGATTGGACTCATTGGGCAGAAAGTTGAAGAAAATGAAGTAGTTTTCATGCAACTATTTTGGTAGCCAACATTCTAAAAAAAAGAGATAGGTAGTACCAGAGTCCTGAGGTTATACCATGCTTGTGCATGTCAGGAAAGAGGGCAATGTCAACCCATAGATCCCAGGAAGCATGGGGGAGAACAGGAGGACAAGTAAAAGGGTCACATCATGAAGCCTTGAGAGGGTTTTGAGCAGAGGAGTGAGATGATGTGATGCTCTTTAAATAATCACTTGGGTTGCTTTTCTGAGAATCGACTTTAGGGAGGACATGGTGTGCAGGCTATTGAAATAATCCAGGCAGGAGATGATGGTAGCTTGGACCAGGTTTGTAGCAGTAGATATAGTGTGCATCAGTGGAACACTGAATATCTTTTAAGAGCCTAGAGGATTTCCTGATGCTTTGAATGTGTGTGATGTGCTGGTGAGGATATCCTGCTTCTTTGTCTCTTTCCCCCTGGTGAGTTGGTGGAACAGGGTAGGGAATGCTTGGCTTGTATCTGAGTGGGGTGGAGGGACTGGATTAGAGAGGCTGTCCTTACACCTGATGGAAATAGATAGGCAGTGTGGGTCACTGCTGCCACCTGACATGGAATTGTTCCTGGCCATTCTTTCGCAGCGCATGGGGGACGAGGCACTGAGACAGCAGTCAGTGATGCTGCTGGGGAAACCTAAAACATTTTTCTGTCTTCCCTCTCACATCTAGAATCTTCTGAAGTTTAGCATTCTTATTCTTCAATGTAAAATGGCTGTATGTTTCCTAAGAAGAGAGTTTAGTTTCACATGTCCAAAGCCACTCCTTCTATGAATTGGCTATTTCTAACCCTTCAACTGCACAGTTTTTCCTACTCAGGGTCCAGGGCCAGGTAGCAAATTCCCAGAACACTCATACACAATTCAGGAGATCTTGTGGGGACTCTGAAAACAAACTAAGAAGTAGGGCTAAGTGATAAGAGGCTAGAAGGCTACTTATGGCCCCCCAAGAGCTTTGGATGGGGGCAGAATGATGGGGCAAAAAGGCTTTATCTAATGTTCTCCCCATATGCACACAATGATACTAATGATGTTTTTGAGCATTTATTTAATGCTCGACTCTGCCCCATTCATGCCTTAGAGCATTCAGTTCTCACATCAGCACTTTGAAGTAACTATTATTTTCTTTTTTTATTGATGAGTTAAATGAGGCTCAAAGTAGAGAATCACTTGCCCTAGGTCCCCCAGCTGGCAGTTGGTGGGACTGGGATGTAAACTCTTGTCTGTCTATAGATGAAACCCTGATGCCCTAGCTGTCAGATGCTATGCTGTACACTCAACTACATGCGCTTTCAGCTCTGCATTCCAACCCACCCTCTCCTGTTCTCTACACAGAATATTTTCCTACACTTTGATGACTTTGCTCCCCATAGGTGCTTTTTTTGGAATCAAGGTAACTTTGGAAAACTAAACTTTTTTTTTTTTTGAGGAAAAATAAGAACAGAAGCACAATAGTTTGGAGGGATGTTTGGGTGAGTGTGTTCAGGTGATAGGACCCTTCATAACATATGTTATGCTAGCCAGTAGGAAAATAGTAGGTATGCTTTTATTTTTAATATTATTTTTAATGTTTTTAAAGAAAAAAGGTGAAATCAAATCTGTCACATATTACCACATATACAAAGAATATGAATATATTGAATCTATTCAGCATAATTACAGCAAATTGAAAATACTTTATTTACTAGCTACAAACTTTATATACATTTCTTTCTTATGTACACAGAATTTTCACCAAGCTCTTTTACAACACAATTACTGACCTTGTACAGAACTATTGGACTTTATTCTAAATTCCTGCTTTGCCCTTAGGGAAATTATTACAACCTTTTTATTCTACATGGCCAGTGTTATACTTGAGTTTCTTAATTTTTGGTTCACTATCAACGAGGGGGAACTAAAACTGTTCCTGTGAAATGAGTGAGAAATTGTAATTCTCCTGCCTCTGTATTTGATGGAATAATTTACTAGACACTAATTGGAAGTTTTCTGATGAAATTCTGCATTCACAAAAATCAAATGCAAATTCTGAGCTGGCCAGCACTGCCATTTCATGTTTATTTTGTGCTTCTGAAGTTTGATACTAAGGTTCTTAGCAGTCTTCTGTGTGCTTTGTAAGGGTGGAGTTCACTCTGAAGTTGGTAAGAGCTCTGTTTATAAGAGGTTGGCAAGATCTGGAAGGGAATAGGAATTGGCTGCTGGGTCAGAAATGTCACTGTCATGAAGTTGGGAGATAGAATAATGCAGCATCATACTGAGGTAGCTAATAAAATAGAAGATTGGATTGGATTCTAGAACAATTATGTTTGCTTTCGTTTCTTGCCATGAAAGTAATTTCAAAATCATTTTGTCCATAGTTTGCAATGTTTACTATTTATTTATTTTTATCTTTCAGAAAGAGTATATTTAAAATGATGCAAGGCTTTTTGATTCTTTCAGATTTCTCTCAAAATAGTTTGTATTTTTCTTCTGCGGATCTAAATCCAAAAAACCTACAGCATTTTAACCATCTGCCTCATATTTCTAGCCAGTGTTTGCCTGCAAACAATGACAAAGTTTCACAGTGAACCTTAATATTATAGGGTGGGTGAATTTTGGACACAAATTCTTTCAAACCCTAACAAACATGAAAACACTGGGATTGCTTTATTTAAAATGACTCCTACTGAAGCTGATTTCCATGTGTATTATTCTGTAATTCTCAGTGACAAAATTCACACAAAAGGAATAAAATCATATCTTTTTCATATTGTATTCATTTATTTTTATTATTAGTTTTCAAATTTTAAACTTAAAACATTGTTTTTAAGTCTTGGTTTAAGAGTCATGAGAATTCAGTGAATAATGTCAGTTTTCTCTAAAGAGTATTAAAAAGATACTTTTTGGACCTCAGGTATTTCTGTCATGCTAGAATGATGATATTCCATAAGCAAAACAACAACAAATCTACAAAAAAAAAAAAGAGGAAAAGAAAACAAACAAAACAGCTGATTGGAGCTATATTTTTCCTTTGCTGTCTTTGCAAATTATGTATACTGAATTTCCCTAACATGTGTGAAGGCCAGGAGTTGTTTTTCAGATTTATTTGGTGGTAGCTGACTACATCAAATCTGAGGGCCAAACTTCACATTTACATTCTGCAGCTGAAATATAGTCCCAGGTACTTAGAACACTTGTTAATGCTAGTCTCATAATCATTAATAAATTTGAGAAGATGATGTTTGCTCTAAAATATTAGGCGTTTTCTTGACACTTTCACATTGTATAATAAGCATTTACATTTTTTGGAATGAACATTTAAAAACATTGTATTCAACGATTAAATACTAATAGATTTGCTTATCTAAAGCATGCACACAAACTTCATAGACTTTATTGAGCTATTTCTGGCAACTCTGTAATGATCACTTACTATTTCAGTATTCAATTTTGAATTTAATTCTTTGAATTTGTTACAGACATTAAAATGATTGCACATGCCTGCATACTTGAATATGTGTGTATGTATGTGTCTATTGTTGTAATCAGAAGAAATTCAGCTTAAACACATATGGTGAGATTGTTTAGACTTTTAGCTTTGTAACAATTAGATATTTATGGCTTTGTGTCCAAAATAGAGGGTTGGAAAATTTAATATCTTGGCAGCAATAGACCATGATTTGCTCTTGAGTAATTGCTTTTAGACCTCGTTCTTCAAAAAATAGTAGTCGGTTCTATATTGAGGGAGGCATAACAATCCTGTAAAGTGTTACAGGTAATTATTTTAACTGGATAGCTTGAAAAATCTAACTGGATATTGTAAAGGAGAAGTTTGTACTATACATCCACATTCTCAGAAGATTTCTGCTTCTTAAGCAGGATTGACAGTATCTCTAATTCAAGGAAAGATATTTTTAAGCACTGATGTCTAGAAGATAAATTCTAACTTAATGGTGTACCTTGTTTTATTGTGGCTTTCAGAAATGTGTCATATATTTTTTCTTGTAGTAAAACAGATGCTTCCTTAGGACCATTAGTTTATTTCTTTCTGAGATATCCAAGCAGACAAAAGGGAAGCTCTTTCTGTGGGAAGGTGTGTATTATATTCTTGTTTGTCTGATATTTGTTCATACGTATCCAAATGATTGTACAGATTTCTATTGTAATAGTTGATTCATCTTTCTACATTTTGCCTGATTTATCTATATGTATATTAGCACATACAGGTAGTGCATAGGCTTTTTCCTAAGGACTGTCTTAAAATATATTTTCTGATACTTTCCCCTAGTCCTTTTTCTTTTCTTCAGTGTAGGGAGAGGAGAGGAAAATGTCTCTATACAATTGATAAAGTTGATGCCCACCTTAGATTATGGAGGAGAAACACATCTTCCTTTGGAGCTGGTAGATGGTCCTGTCTGCCATCATAGTTATGAATTACTATCTTTAATTCTTCCATAAATATTGTAACCAGTTTTAGAGACAAATGAGATTCTGTCATTAGAAGTGTTTTATACTCTACCTATTTAAAAATAATTTAAAATACTTAGAAAAAATAAAATAAAGAGGCTCATAGGAATTTGCTTTGTCTTTTTAAGGTCCAACCTTGACTATTTCTTAGCTTGTCACTTTAAAGTGTGTAATGGTCAAAAAGTAAATGATTATAATTATTTTTCTTTTGAAGCCACTTTTTCAGAAAAAAAAAAAGAGAATGATGTACAACTGCTTAATAATTTGACTAGATTTCCTTTTTAGTTACATTTCAAGGAGAAAATTTTTAAATAAATTTTTTAAACTAAAAATTTTAAATTCTACAAAATGAGTTTCTACTCTTTGAGGTTCTTTTTTCATCATTCTAGTGGGAAAATTCAACATTTAGCTTTTTTAATTTTGTTTTATAGCTGTAGATGAAGTTGTTTCATTTTATACCCGTTTTGCTTTTCATCACTCATAACTTTGTTTTTAAAGCTTCTTTAATCTTTTCAGAAAATCATATGTTGTTTTAGTGTCACAAATGTATACTGCAATTTTTAAATGAGAAAAATGAAACACTTTACAAATATTTTTCAGATATATTTTTGTTTGTTACATATTATAATTTAGAGTTTTCAAAGAATAAATTTAAAACTCATGTTATTTTTGAGGGAGGCAAATATTCTAATAGTATCTTTGTTATATTGATAAACTACTTTTTCTCAGTTGGACTATAGCTGCCAAAAATTGCCCTTCCATTTCTGGAGAGTATGTAGGATAGGACTGACACACTGTTAGAAGAAAGGGGGCCCTGCTGGCACTGTGGTGGCCTCACACTTCTATTTCCCCTCAGGAAATAGATTTAGGAACACTCATCCACGGAGGTAAAGGGTGAGCTTATGAAACTTGAAGTGGTGGAGGCAGATTTGGAATTCCTGCGGGAGCAGTCAGTGAAGCTGGGGTCTCTTGGAGTTGCTCTCTTCTTCCGACTGGATTTGGCCTTGTCGGAGTCACTGGGGTCAAACACCACTGTCATGGACTCCATTCTGGTCACAGTGTACAGGCTGCTTTGCCGAGTTGGGTGAAATCTGGTGGTCTTGAGCTCCAGCTCATCATAACTTGACACTTTGATGAAAGGACACCAGCGAAATGCTCTCTTGAAGCCAGCTCTAAATCTAAGGAGAAGCAGGACACAGGAAGAAAACGTCATGCTTTCAAGAGGAAATTTCTTTCAACTTCCACAGAAAGTCCTACTTAAGGTGCTTAAGCCAGCTCAGTTTTTGAATTTGATTTTCCAGTCAAACTCTTAGAATGTATGCCATAACATATACGTTACTAGTCTTTTAAGTTCTTGTTTTCATTGAATCTTACTTTTCCATCAACGAGAAGCAAATCATCGAAGAGTAAAAGCACAGCACCGGGTAATCAGTATGCCAAAAAAACAGGGTACATTTCTTCAATAATTTTATACATTTGCATAAGTGTAATTAAATTAGGCTTGCTGTTAAGACACTTAAGAATTACATATTTCAATACAGTTTCTTTCAGACATAATTACACATTTATAAATTAAAATCTTATTTAATGTTAGAATTAATTGCTACTCTTAAGGGTTTTTATGTAATCATATATGAAAGCACACAATCCTTGGCTTTGTAAACCATTAAATGAAGTTGGTTAAAAACAGGCATACTGCTTGTGGGGTGGCTTGAACAGATACATGGCTTATGCAATTAATGAAAAAAGTAAGAATTAAGTATAAAACAAATTTAAGGCACAATGTGGTGGAGGCCCAACTGGAAAGAGGGCTTAGGATTTAGCTCATGCAGTTACTTACATGAAGTTCCATTTCTACTTGTACTCAAAATAGCTCAAAACACAGTGGTTTATTACGAGAATTATCAACCTTTGAAATTTAACCCTATCCCTCCATATGCTGACCTTACAACTAAGGTGTTTTTTTTATCTGGAAACCACATTTTATATATTTTTTTACAATCTTAAATTTAACTGTAAATATGCCTACTATTCTTAAAACTTCACTTTAAAAATAGCTTTCCCTTGACCACCTCAATTTCTTCACACCCCATTCCTATGGAGGCCTGCACCCCCTGCTATTCAATGACCTCACTAGGTAGGAAGGCAGATTGTAATTCCCCTTGCCCTTACTGTTGCTTCTATCACCCTAACTGCAACAGCTTTTATTTTGAAGTCTATTGACAACACATCCTTTATAGTAGAGCACACTCACATATACCATCATCTATGAATTTCTACTAAGTGTCTTTATATCTTTGAGGACTTAAGCACATTTTCAACTCACCTGCTTCAGTCATGAGGGCATTTCTTTTTCTTTGGCAGATAAAATTGGGAATGGTTTGGGGGGGGGAGAATTTGACTCATAAAAAAACTGACCAGTTAGAAATTCTAAGAACATTGTTTTGAGGATGTAATTGTTGGAGTGGGATATTTCACAAAGTATGGGGGAGTCTAGAAAAATATCCTGCTCTGTGCTCTTCTCAGTGAATTTTTCCATTTTCCCTTCCTTTTACATTTTAAATTTGCACCAAGAAACTGGAACAACATTATATGCTTCCAGGGAAGCCAGGAGTGACAAGAAACTTGCATTTGGTAATTTTGTTTTTACCTCTTATTCAGACAGCAGTAGATGATGGGGTTGTACATGGTTGAGCTCATTGCCAGCCAAAAACTAGCCAGGTAGACCTGCTGGATGTATTTCCACCTATTTAGTTGTTGATAGACTGCAGTGAGGATGAAGTAAATATGATAGGGCAGCCAGCAGATGGCAAATATCACCACGACAATAATCATCATTTTTACAACCTAGAAGAAAAAAAAGAAAAGGTCATTTTTGGGAAATTTAAAAGTCATTAAATATATCAGTTGCAATAGCTGACTGCATATCATATTTCCCTGCCAATACAGTTAAGCACATGGCATGCTTCAGAAATAGTCAATGCATTTTTTAAAATGGTGAGGTAATAAAGTGACAGTGGCCTAAGGCAAGTCTCCAGAAAGCATACTTGTGTCACCATTCCATCTTTAGCTAACGCTACTGGATGGGTGGTACTAACTCAAACAGAAACAAATATATTGTAATTGGCCTGAAGAACATAAGTGCTTATAAAAATCCAAAGAGCCTGGAAGAGAAGACAGAAAAGCAGGAGCTAGGATTTGGCTGTGCTCGCCTCGCTGTTAAATAGCAGAGACATATCTAGAGAAACCATTGAGTCACTGTGGGGGTATATTAGGCTCTAAGGACTGGGCTGGGTCCTCAGTATTTATTATAGCTTGACTATAGCATAAGACTATTTAGATTTCTTTACTCTAATACCATGCTAACTGGGCAACTTTCTGAATATTAACTCGGTTTCTCTTGTAATCTGGTATTGGGAAAAGTTTCTCTGGATGGTGGTTGTGATATTCATATTAGTCTGAGGAAATAGCACTAACTTTAAATACATAATTTAGGCAATCAGCTTACACAGCTAGTTTATACAGTAGCTCTATGAGTTTGGTAAGCAAGGATCCTTTCTTCTGTTTCTACACTTTTGAACCAAAATATCCTGGAAAGTCCTACCAAAGGAGAATGTCGACCTCTATTTCTCCTCCACTAGGCCTTAAATTCCTAAAAGGCAGAAAGAATGTCCTAATTATCTTAATATTTCCAGTATCTAGCACAGTCCCAAGGATATAGCTGGAGATAAATAATTGGACATAGAATAAATGAATAAATAATGACAGTGTACAGTTTGTAACAGGAAGTTAAATGAGAGGATGGTTTGTGTGTCTGTAAATGAAATGTGTTCCATTCTTTGTGTCTATGAGAAAGGTAGACTCAAAATTATTGAACACTGAGCAGCTTGGCTTTGTGTATTAAAGGAAATAATATTTTATAATTATCTCATTTAATATTTATTTTCTTTTTTTGTAAATTGGGGAACAGTGTTGGGAAATTAGGGAGGGGGACCAGTGAAGCTGTTGTTCTTTAATCTTAGTTGTGGAGGGTGCCAGTCGCCTTCTGGCTGCCCGTCAGCAGCTCGTGGCCTTTAAGCTCAAGGTGCTGTGTTACAATCTTAGTTGCGGGTGGGCGTAGCCACCATGCCATGCTCCAGTCGAACCAGCAGCCTTCCTGTTAAGAGCACATGCTCAGTATATCTACTGAGCCATCCAGGTTGAGCTCAGCTCAAGGTGCCGAGTTCAGTCTTAGTTGCGGGTGGGCGTAGCCCACTATCGAACAGGTAGTTTTGTTGTTAGGAGCACGTGCTCTCGCCAGTTGAGCCATCCTGCCACCTGTTGGCAGCTCAGTGGCAGCTCAGCTTGGGCGCATGGTCACTGGCCCATGTGGGAATTGAACTGGGGTCCCTGTTGCTCAGAGCTCGTGTTCTTAAGCTAACTCTTAATCAACTGAGCCACTCGGCCAGCCCCTCATTTAATATTTCTTATTCTCAATCTATCTACTAAATTTGTTCGTACTTCTTTTGAGAGTTTAGAAGTAGTAAAATGTTTAGAACAATGTACTAAAGTGCCAAAAAATGTATACACATGCTTGTATTCATCTTTTGTTCTTATATTGGTATATATTGAGTATTACAATTTTAATATAGTTTTTTTGCTTCTTAAAATGTGTATACATTTTTTTTGACACCCTCTGTAATTTAAACAAAGTGATTTTGAGGCTTACCCATAGTCAGATCAGAACACAAATCAGTATTGACATATATGGTCTATGCAGCAGCTTAGAACTATGAAAGTACGTTATCTATGTACAGGACTTGTCATTTGACTGCAAGATGGAGATTCAGATGAAAGTTGGCAAGGTTAAGAGTCATAAGAGACATGATTCTAGAAACAGACAAAGCATAAAATGGATCAAGATGGAAGAAGACACTCTCCCACGGGCTTAATCATTGTACCATCTGGGTGACAAGTACTGAACTGGTAGAAATTGGCCACCAGAGCTGAAAATCCAGGTCAATAGCTCACAGAATGTCATCATTGGACACACCATGTAAGGTCTTTTGATTTTCTCAGGAGTCTTTAAGTTGCATTTTTTCCTAAAGAATCGCATTCAGATTTCTGCCTTTTTATCTCTTCTATTTCTTTCTTTTTTTAAAAAGATTTTTATTGGGGAATTAGGGGGATGGGAACAGTGCTGGGGAATTGGGGGAAGGGGAACAGACAAGTTGCTGTCGTTTTGTTCTTCAGTCTAGTTGTGGAGGACGTTGCTTCACTGGCCCAAGTTGGCACCATCATTGCGCTCTTCCCGGCGGAGGCAGATCAGTCGCAGGCTTCTGGACGGCCGCTCACTGCGGCTGCTGGCTGCTCACGCTGGCTGCTCACGCTGGCTGCTGGCTACATACGGTAGCCCATGGCAACCCACTGCCACAGAGGCTGCAGCCTACGCAGTCGCCAGTGACTCATGGCAGCCCAGCTCCAGGTTGAGCTGTTGTTCAGCATCTTAGCTGTGGAGGGCAGTGTCACTGGCCCTCATACGTGGGATCCGAACTGGGGCCCTCTGGTGTCCCAAGCCAGTTTTTAACCATTGCGCTACTTGGCAGGCCCATCTCTCCTATTTCTTATTCATATATTTGTGGAATACAACTAAGAGCCATATTTTATTATAATTTATATTTATACAATGTTCCACATATTTAACAATTTAATAACTAGTTTTAGGTTACAGTTTAGGAAACTGAGGGCAATAACCCAGAAGATTTGACCACTGTGATTCATGGAACAAAGTTAGAGTCTTTACACCTCAGACTCTTAAAGTCTGTTTTTCTGCTTACAATTAATAACATTCATTGACTGTCTATGGGGTCTAGAAAATAGTATAGAGAACAATAATGAATATAAGACCAATTCCTTATCCTGAATAAGTTTACGATAGCATAAAAAATGTAAATGTTTTCCAAAAATTGCATAGAAATGTGAATATAAACATGTAAATAACACTGAAAATAATATTGATGATGGCTTTAGTTAAACTATTGCAATAGTTGTTTATTATAAGCATGAATGACTCAGTGCACATTAACTGTAGGCCCAGGAGGTATTAAACTAAATGAAATGACTGCTATTGACTTTTGCCTTCTTGAACATGTGAACATCCTTCCATTCCTTGAACACAGTAGGCGAGCTCCTGTCCTGATTATTCCCCCTGGCTCCTCCCCCTAGACCACTCTCCCCCCAATTATTAACACCCTCATCTCCTTCAAACCTTTGCAAAATTCTCACTTTTTCTATGAATCTATGTTGGGAGCCATGCAGGCTGGCTTTACTGTAGTATAACTTGTTTTGCTTTTTGCTCCTTTCTGCACCTGGAGGATGCTTACTGAACCTTGAGGTATGTGGTGAGAAGGCCAGTTCCTTAGAAGACACAATAAGATAGAGGGCTGTCTGGGTTTGTGGAAGATAGTTTCCTGGGAAACTGACCCTCCAAATTTTCCACTGACCTTCAGGTTTCTAGTTGGTAACGAATGATGTACTTTTAATGAGGTTATGCATATTCATCCCTTCTGTGTTGCATGTACTCTGGAGGTATATAATGGGGAGGAAAAATAAACTCG
>NW_017731991.1:133744-134651 GCF_001890085.2 Hipposideros armiger | reverse complement strand
ACCTCGCCCCCCACTTCAGGTACTGTTCACTGAAACGCCGAGGCAGGACCCCGGCAAATCTATTTCTGACCAACCTATTTAAATTGTAGTCTGTCCTCCCAGCACTCCCCAAACCTCTTAGGTTGCTCTTTAGTTTCAGTTTATTTGTTATATTTATTCTTTACTTTGTGTCTCCTTCTGCTTGAATCTAAAAGAGCAAGAATTTTCTGCTTGTTTTGTTTACTGATGCATTTCAGGCATATAGACTGAATTCGAAATTTCTTTAAATAAATAAATAAAAGTGAATAGTAATTAAAAAAAAGAAATGAAAAGACATATAGTTAGTTAAGTAATGTCCACGAGTTGACCACTGAGGATGTTAAAGGGACCAAAGTTAAACCCGACAAGGTCAGGAGTGAAAATAGCCACATAAGATGGCATGAACATAAAAAAAAATTCATAGCTAAGGTGGGCCATGGTGGGAAGTCACATCTTTAGTCTGAAGCTTCCTTCATAAAGTCAATCTTCACCTTAAGTGAGCCTATCTATTGTCTTTTTGCACCTAAAATGATATCCATGGAATGTCAGTAATCTCTTTTTCCAGGCCAGAGCAGAAAACTACAGAATTACTCATTATTATTCTTGTCCCTTGATTAACATCTCTATGCGAACTATTAATTATCCTGCACCTACCTATGTGAAAGAAGTACCTGTCTCTCCAATTTACTTTTATTCAATCCCAGAGATTTCCCAGTTTTGCTTTCTCCCATCCCCTTAATCCACCACCAATGGATTTCATGTAACCCTTCTCCTTTGATTCCACCTATAAAATAAGCTGCAAATCGCCATTTGCAGAGCATTTTCTCAAAGTATTGCCTCCTGGCAATTGTCAGTTTGGCTCAAATAACTCTTCTAAGCTTTCTCTTAG
>NW_017731991.1:127527-130364 GCF_001890085.2 Hipposideros armiger | reverse complement strand
AAAAAAAAGTATCTATGACAATGTAAACACGGTGCAGGCTACCATGTTAAATAAAGTGCAAATGTTCATAGAAGCTTATTTGGATGTTTTTATACATGAAGTTGATTTCCAACAATAGTTGAAGAGCTACACAGGCTCTGAGTCTTTTAAAGTGACTTCCAACCATCAATGTGGAAGAGGTCCAGTACGTGGGGAAATTAAAATGAACGTGCAGAATTTTGTTAAAATGCACCTGGAACAGAGGTATTAGATAAGTTATTATTCAAGTATATACAACTTTAAGAACTTTGTTGCAAAAAATGTAGTAACTTACTTGAAGATTTTTAGAAAAAAATCTGAAAGGCCATAAAGGAAGTCTCTTTTATGATGAAATAATTGCTATACTATACTTTACTTATTTGTTTTTATAAAATTCACTTTTACCGTTACCTTAGGCTTCTGCTCACAAAATCTTGCGGAGTGATTTCAGATACCAAACTCTCAGGGCCCCAGGTTTGATGTAAATGCAAAAGCGAGTTCTGGGACAAAATTGCCTTGCTTTATGAAATGCTGAAGCCATGAAATTATAATCCTTTTCCTCATAAAATGTTAAGGAAAAGAACAATTTGAAGCATAAACCTCGAGCAATGATAAATGTGCAAATGCTGTGAGTAGTTGCCGGGGTGGTTCATGGTCAGACAATGACGCCGGCACAGACTGGCGATGAATGCTAAGCAGAAAAGTTGAAACATCTTGAAACAACTGAGATTTTTAGGCAAGATAAGAGAGTAGGATAGAGATTCAAATCTTTTGCCACATCTTAGCAAACGTTATTGTAACTTGATATAAAGGTTGACTGACATAGAATATTTCTTGAAGCTGAAAGACTTATCCAGCTTCTAAGGCAATGGGATTTATTTTCCATGGCAACACAAGCTATTGTGGCCACCCATTGTTCTTGGCACAGGGACTCACTGACAGGAAGAAGGGAGGTGGGACAAGTGATGTAGTTCTTACAGTAATGTTGCTTGTTTTTGGTAGTTAAGAATCCACTTTAATCACATTGGCAGGATTGAAATGTGAGTCATCTGTTAGTGAGAAGAAGCTTTGGGCACCTTTTCTATATATATCAAAGGGGAAAAACAAAATCTTTGATTTTTGTATCCTGCACAGGTTAGACTGGAATGCCTGCAGCTGTTCTTATCTATCACATTAAATTAGTCAGAACAGATGACATTGAGGTTTAGGTCATAAATGAAAAAAAAATCAGTCTAGAAAATTAAAATACTGCCAACCATAAAAAAAAATCTGGGAGTCATATTTTTCAGGGCAGAATTTATTTTTTTTAAATGTCTGAACTGGAAATGGTCAACTCTATGTGACAAGGAGTTTCTTGTTTTGATTAGAAACTCCTCAGGGCCTATGTTTGGAGGGAACATCCCATGGACCACACCCTACCACTTCTGTCTCTGTTTTGTTGGCTCGAATGTTCTTAAATAGACCATTATGTTTCTGTTTTCAAAACTTCAGGTCTGCTTATTCTAACCATATATTAGCAAATCAAAACAATATTTTCAAGAGTAAGATATTAAAAAAAAATTAATGAAGCATCAAAATCTAAGCACTGCTTCATGGGCTATTTAGTCGGGCTTTTACTCCTGCAGTTTAAAAGACTTGCTGAAAAATTTCAGTCCCAAGTGAGAAAATAAGAACTGAGTAGTAACACTTGTGGGAAAAGTATAGGACGGTCCAGAAGATTAATTGAATTTTGCATGTAATTTCAGAATTAGATGAGAATATAGGCATATTGTGTTAGTGTTATCCAAAAAATTTGACACTGGGTTTGTTGCCAAACCCAAATAGCATGTGCATCCAGTTGACATTATCTTAGAGCAATGTCTATAAATAATGTCAAGCTAAATAATTATGTCAAGCTCAATCAAATAAAAAAAACGAAACAAAAACAAACACGCCTACAAATATGGAAAGGATTTCTGTGTGTGTGTGCGTGCATGTGTGTGTGGTATCGTGTCTGGACTCCTTTACATTTCATGGGTCATGTATCATTTTTAAGGTAATTTCGTTTTTTCCATTGGAAACTTCAATTATGAGAGCACTGTTAGATTTTGGATCTACAGTGATCTGAAGCCAAAGAAAGGATGTAGCCATGAAAAGGAAGACAAGCTGAAATTAGAAAAGAAGTACGTTAAAGCAAAAGGAATAAAAACCGATGTTATGGAATCATGGTTAGAGGTTAAAAAACTTACAGAGGCTTATTATGGATTTAATTGTGTCCCTTCAAAATTCTTTTTTTTTTAAAGTTTACAAGGCCTTTTTATGTATGACTTTTTTCCCTTGCTTTATTGAGTTGTAATTGGCATGTAAGTTTAATTTATACAATATGATTTGGTATATCATGAGATGATTACCACAGTAGGGTTAGTTCACACCTCCACCACCTCACCTAATCACCTTTGTGTGTTTGTGTGTGTGGTGGCTTCATTTAAGATTTATTCCCTTAGCTACTTTCAAGTATTTAATACAATATTGTTAACTCTAGCCATCATGCTGTACATTAGAGCTCCAGAATGCATTCATCTTATAACTGGGCAGTTGGGGGGTCCACAGGCGAGGTCCTCAGCAGCTTGGGGGCTGGCTTCCCAATGGATTCCATGACGGGTTACTAGGATCCAATTTAGTCACCTCAAGTGGAAGGTCACCTCAAGTTCACCTCTCTGAGTAGCTTTCCTTATTTCCTTGTGCAGGTAGTTTTAGATATGTCCTAATTAGACTTAGCATGTCATATTATATCTTATAACACTGGTATGTGTTCTAATCAAGCATGTTCTGTTTCCTTC
>NW_017731991.1:126175-127147 GCF_001890085.2 Hipposideros armiger | reverse complement strand
GTCCAGATATGGGCACATGCGTTACTCATCTTGTGTCTCTAGAACCTAGCAGTTCTTGACAATTTAATAAAGACTGGTTGACTGAGGGTATCTGATTTTGCCATCCATTTTGCAAACACTTTAAATGAAAGAACCATCATTTATCTTTGTGTTACCAGTGTTTGGGGATAAAGTTTGATGTGTCCAAACAACTGAGTGCAAGTGTCACTGGAGCATAGAGTGTGAACGGGAAAGTTGAACAGAGTTAGATTGGCAGAGTGAGTGGTAGCACAATTCTGTAGGACCTTCTAGTTTATTTTCAGGGTTTGCAATTTCTTTCATTTATCTTCTTAAACATATTGGGAAACTGCTAGGAAATTACAAGCAAATTGAATGAGTTGACTCATATTTTAAAAATAACATCTTGGATACCGAGTGGAGAATGAATTTGAGGAGAACAGCATAGACCTGGGGAAATCAGTCAGGCTTCTTCAGTGATCTGTTGATCAGTGATCACATCTTGGAGAATTATGTCAATAGAGATAGAGAGAAGCAGAGATATATTTAGGGAGGAGAATCATTAGGATTTAGTGATGGATCAAATGAGGATGAGAAGGAAAGGGAGGTTTCAAGAATGACTCTTTTTAGAATCTGGATGAATGGAAGTACTATTTACTGATAGTTGGATGACTGTAGGAAGAGTATACATTTATGGACATAAAGACCTAAACTCAGAGACCAGTTTTGTATATTATAACTTTAAATACCTGAGAAATACCAGAGCAAGTATGCAGCTGACTATATAAATTTAGAGCTCGTAGAGGACGTATTGACTTGGAACATACATTTCAGAGTCAATGATCTATTGAAACTATTTAATATCATTAAATGAATGAAATTACTGAGAATGAAGAGTAAAGTGGTCCAGAACAATCCCAAGTAACTCAAACATTTTCAATTCAAATAGAGGCAAAGAGTTGGAAAGGATATAAG
>NW_017731991.1:115433-120729 GCF_001890085.2 Hipposideros armiger | reverse complement strand
TAAAGTAAGATAATACCTTCTTATTTATCCCAGACCATTATTGTGAGTTTAAAATAAAATAATACCTAGGCTATGTGCTATAAAATGTTATAGAAGTAGGAAGCTTTCCACCATCGATTCTGAGCTACTTTCAAACTCCTTTATGGCTCCATTTCCTCACCATCTTGTGAAATGTTGCTGTGCAGTATAAATATTTTATGTATATTTTATATGCATATCTATTATCTATCTATCTATCTATACAAGTTTATATAGAAAATGAACACAGACTTACTAATTTAAACAACCTGACATTGCACTGTAAGTAGATACGCTAAATATTAATGTTTACTGTGATTTTCTTTCCTGCTTTCTGTTCCATGAGTAATCCTATGAAACACTTGCCTAAGTATATGTCAGAGCATATATTGTTTTTTTATTCTCCTGTTGGGGCACAGGGCAGACCACCCCCAAATATGTAAATATTTAATATAAAAATATTTAATATAAAAAAACTGTTTCATATTAAAGTTGCTTGAATAGCGGCCTGTACAAGGACACCTTACTCCTCCTTTGTCTCCCTGAATACAGGAAATAAGTGTCAACTGTGAAAGGTACCCTTTCTGTACCTGGAGAATGAGAGAGGCAACCTTATCTCCAGAGTTAGAGAATTCAGGGCCAAGAAGCCTGTAAAAACAAACCTTGTTACTTTTTTTTACTAATTTACTACCTAAGCCCAAACTCTGCTTAGATTCCTCATTAATGATCACACAAACCTAAATTTCTTTGTCCTGTCAAATCCTCACAATTATTGTTTCTTTATGTAAAAAGATATAAAATCTTCCTGCTGTTTGCTCACTCTCTATCAATTTTATCATCTCCTATACTCATTGGTTTTTCTCCCGTTAATCTGTCTTGTGTCGATTTTATTGTTAGTGTAGCCATAAGAACTCAAGAGGTGTCAGGGGGAAATTTCAGCCTCCCAACACCCCTAGCGAGATAGGGTCAGGGGTAGGAGAAGAACGAGGTAGAAGGGTGTCTGAGGGTGGAGAGAAAGAAGTATAAGAACTGAAGTCTTACAAATTATAGGAAGAATACATTTTATTATTGAGTGGAGGGGGCTGCATGCTGAACTGACCTTAAAGGTGGGTCTTTCCACTCCTACACCTGCACAGCCCATCATTTGCAGGTAACAATGTGGACAACTGGTTACTTGTGTGGGGTCAAAGGTATAAGGGAAAACTTTGGCTCTAACCAAAATCAGCTGCACAGAACCCGTTAGAAAATGTATTATGAGCTTAGCCCACTAATGCTCCTGACCTGAAATATATCCTATTTTATAGGATTTTATAAGGTTTAAATAAAACCACTTGTACACAATGCCTGGTACACATTAGATGTTGAATAAATATTTGATGAATCTTTATCATAGAAATTTCTAGTTGGAAGACAACTTAGAGGTAATCTAGTTCAATCTTCTAATTTTACAAATAAGATTGAGCCCAGAGAAAAATGATGATTCAAACAAGATAATACTGTCTCTGTTTCTCTGTCAGGCACATGAAAAATGTTGTGCTCATTTGGCTTTACAAATCTAGATTTTTCTCTAAATACCAGAACCAATTATATTTATATCTATCTACTGATATTTGGCAATGGCAATAAAATAACCATGGAATTGTTTTAGTTGTGGTAAAAAAAATATCGGTATGTTTTAGGGTGTTATATTAACTATGGATAACTGTTAAGGGGATTTCTGTATTGCTTTCATTCGATATGTATTAAAAGGAGCTTTAGAATGTTAAAAAAACTCATTTGAACTAAAACAAAACAAAGACTATATATTAAGCTGATTTCCTTTTTCTGTAAAATTTTTAATAATCAGAAACAGGTTGTATATCAATGCACATTTTTACATATCTAAAGTAGATGTCTCCACACTCTGTTAACTACATGCAGTCCCAGTTTACTGATAAATCATTTTAAAAAAATTAGTTTTTCAAGTTGATTGCTGGTATTAAAAAAGCATTTTAAGTTGACCACTGGTATTGGAAAATAATTTCTCCTTAAAAACATTGTCTATTTTGGTTAATTTAATACACAAAAGCCTTTAAACTCAGAATAGGTAAAAAAAATAATACAATAATGTAATTCAATTGCACTACTGGAAATTGAACAAATAGAAAAATAAGTAAGGAATTACTTTACTTTATGTACTTTAATACCCCCATCCTTGAGTAAAATATAGAAATGACCAATATACAATAGTATAGAGATTAAGAACACATTCTCTAGAATCAGGCTTTCTGGGTTCAAATCCTAACATTACCATTCAATAGACTAGGCAGTTACTTAAACCATTTAGTGACTCTTCATCTGTAAAATGACAATAACAATAGTGCCTTCCTCATGTGCTTGTCAGAATTCAACTGGCTAGTCTATTTAAAGCACCCAAATCAAGTATCTGGCATATTAACAACCACAATAAATGCCAGTTGCTTTTATAGAGCTATCACAAGCATTCTTCTTCTTATTACTGATTATAATTAGTATAATTAAAAAAATTATTTTTGTCTCACAAAGAAACAAAAGTAAGTGCAGACTAGGATTGTATACTTATGAGCATTAGGCACCAGAAACTTCAACACATACATTATCTTGATTAACCCTCATAAAAAATTTTCAAGAAAAGAAATAGTATTTCAGTATTTAGCTCCATGTAGCTAATGGCTACCACATTGGACAGTCCAGGTATGGACCATTTCCATTACGGAGGACATTTCTATGGGACAGCACTATTCTAGAGGAAGTCAGGATATACAATGGAATAATGGGCAGGAAAATTTAATGGGTAAGAGGTTCACTAAGGGTAGCTTCCAGTTCTCTGCTGTTCAATGCAGTCAAAAGAATGGTTGTCTTGTGTCCCACAGGACGGAATACACTTCACTTGCACAACTACCAGCTGTATGAGTTTGGGCAACTTTCACCTTCCCAGAGCTTCACTTTCCTAATTTGTTAAATGGAAGAAAAAAAATTCCCCCCAGGCTTACTAGTCCCCAGGGATATTGTGAAGCTCAATATAGACAATATATAGAAAGCACCTGTGTAATACAAATACTCAGACAATAAAATATCGTTCTGAAACCTGGCCTATTGAACTAGTTCTCTAAGAGAACACAACCCTAAAATATTTTGTCCGGGATTCACAGCCAAGTTCAGCCACTTATTAATTTTGTAAGTTTGGGGCTCAGTTTCCTTTTTATGTAAAACAAGAAAAATTCACATAGATATTGTGAGACTTAAATAATATATATATGGGAGTTATTTGCAAACTATGACTCCCTAGTAAATGTTGGTCAATATTATGTTTAAAAGTATAAATGGCCAGCTTTATAACTCTTTACTTTTTACCACATGATGCTTTCTGATCTTCACAATACTGGTATATATATTCAGAATAAGTTGCCTGAAGTAATAGGTACCATTTACGGAGATCAGTTCTATGTGCTAGGCACTCTTTGAAGTACTTGACATGTATTGCCTCATTTGATCTCTATACAAGCACATACATATGCATTATTATTTTCATTTCATTTTATAGGGATTGTAACCTCTCCGAGGCTCAGATAGCTGAGCAAGATAACAAGTAAGGATATCTAAGAAAATTCTGGAAAACTTAATAGTAAATAAGGGTGGATAGATGCCCTGACAGATATTAAAATACATTCTAGAGCTTTATTAATTTAATCAGTGTGGTGAAAATGCATGAACAGCCAGATAGATTATAGGCACAAAATAGAAAGTATTGACTGAGTCTCAAAAACATTTGAGAATGTAGAATGTGACAATTGTGAGATTTTAAGTTAGTGTTGGAAAAGATAGGTTACTCAGTAAATGGTGGTAGGTAAAACAAGAAAGCATGTAGAAAATAAAACTGGAGTCTCTTCCCACAATTTAAATAAATAAACTTCAGATGGATCTAAGATTTAAATAACACACAAACATATTAAAAAGCCACTAGAAGAGTTTGATGCAATCTAACCTACCCATTTAGTAATGTCATACAATCTACAATAATTGATACTATTCTCGTGTGTATGTGTGTGTGTGTGTGTGTGTGTGTGTTTCCTGAAATATTGAGAATTGTAGCATTTGTTATAGATGTCATATGCTAAGCTTCATTTTCCTGCCAGAAAGCCATGATGCTGGAACCTGGTTCCAATATTTCCTGCACATGTAATTGTGGAATGAGAAATATTAAGGGCTAATCCATACAGAAACCATTTCAGGTGATTGCCAAGCACTCAAGTCACTCAAGAACTGCAGATATTTTCTCCTAAAGTGCTATTTTTTCTTATCTTTTAAAAAAGGAACAAACACTTCCACTTTTCTAATACTGCTGGAAAGCCATTAAGAAACATAGAAACTTTTCCAGCCTTTTCAAAATGTTTCCCACCTACTGTCACACACACAGAGAGCAGGGGGAAGATTTAATCAAAGAGTTTAAAGAAAGTGGCATTTGTAGTCAGTGAAAAGCTCAGATGTAGAGGCCACTCATGATTGCAGGCTTATTCTAGGAGTGGGGCAGAAATTAGTGAGAGGGAACAAAGAGCTGTTAGTTTCCTTTAAGCTTCAGTGTTTTAATTAGAAGTATTACTCATATTTATCATAAAGCTCAGGTGTTTTTTACTTTGTTTTGATTCAGTTCACTTCCTTTAAGACAATGAGGCTTTTAAAGGCCCAACTGGATAAGTTTTCATCATATCCCGATGGGTTATAATACCAGGGGTGCCAAAAAAAAAGGTTGGTCAGTGTTGCTCAAGCAGTAGTTTGTCATAATCAGAAGTGTCTGGACGCTGATGCTAACCACTTCGAGCACCTCTTGTAATTGCGGAAGTCAAACGTGACTTGTATTCATCTTTTGTTATTGGTATATATTGAGTACTACAATTTTAATAGTTTTTTCCTTTCTTAAAATGTGTATACATTTTTTTGGCACCCTTTGTATTTATGTAATTTCAGAAATATAAAAAACAGATATGTTCTAATGATGTTCATTGATTCACCTGCCAAAATAAACACTTTTCTCAAAATATCTGAATGAAAAACAGTTGGTAAATAATCATGAACTTCTATATAAAAGTGCTTACAATATTCATTTTTCTTTATTGAGGAAATAGATTGTGATAACATGACAGAAACTTAGAAAGATATTTTATGGTTTTTGACTTTCATTTCCCTAGAAAATTTACTACTAAAATGTTGATTTTGATACCTGGATGATAATATACATTTTTAAAAGAAAGTAAATAATATA
>NW_017731991.1:110940-115095 GCF_001890085.2 Hipposideros armiger | reverse complement strand
ATAAAGTAATTGGTTCTGGGGAAAGTGTCAGGCAGAAATTCTACTTCATTCACAAAGCCAGCATTTTAGCAGATTCCCAATTACTCTGAACAGTTACCCTGCTGATACGGCACAGTGAGCTCTCATAGAGAATAATGTGTACATATTATATTCCTTTATGAGCTACAGCTGAGTAGCTAACAGAGACAACTGTTAAGTAAAAACTCAGATTAATAGCTTAAAATATCATGTAAATTAAAGCACAGAGAAGGAAGGAAATATGCTATCAAATTCTTGATTCACCTGTTTTAATGAATATTCTCCATGAGTACAAGGTTGATAGGCTAAATCTGAAAAATTAAAAATAACTCTTTTTTTCCCCCTTATAGTTGAACTGTTATAGTTATTTTGGTTAAATATAGTCACAGGAATTTACCATTTATATTTCTTGTTAAATTAATGCATAGAGAAAAAAACCAAGCAACTTTAGGCCACTTGGCCTAAATTGGAAATTAATTTTACCTTTAATGTAATTTATCTTAACTATAAATAGAAAAAATCTACAGCTGTCTTAAATACAAATTCTTGATTAATTAAAAAGAATAAAGTGAGTGTCAGATATAAATGTCTGGACATGAGTTCGGTATTCAATTTTAGATTCTCTATATTGAAAAAGGTAAAAAATGGCAGGAAAAAAAGGAAATAACCTGAATTAACTGTCTGCTAAGTAAACCACATGGTGCTAGGCATTAACACTACAGAATTTTAATTCCAAAGGTCCTTCTTTAAACCTCCACAATTTCCAATAAACAGGACCTAAGAAAGTTAAAGAGAGATGTATAATATCACATCTAGAGAGGGCAAGAACTAGAATACAGATCACTAACATCCAAGACCCCATTCTTTTTAGTCGGCCATGGGATCAAGACCCTATAGCACATATAGCCTATCATGCATGTGACACTTTTTATTATCTAGCCCCAATTTACTTTTCTTATAGATGAATTTAATAATTATAATCATTTAAAATATTAGCTATGTGTTATGTCCAACTCATATCAATTAATATAATTTATTTCCTTTGGCCTTTCTGGTTCCTAATTCACCCATATAACATTCTGTCTGTATCCATAGACTTATTTATCATGGCTACAGAATTGATATTCTTGTTTTGGTCACTTTGAACTGTCAGTTATTGAACTGATGTAAGATCTTGTGGCATGTTTCTCAAACCCTCCATTTAAATCATCATTCTTTTTGTCAGTACACGTAGAGTGGCCGTGTTCAATCAGCTTTAATACAGTTTACAACTACAGTAAGTCCCCGACCTATGAACGAGTTCTGTTCTGGGAGAATGTTCGTAAGTCAGACAAAGTGAATCTTATACACCTTTGACTCAAATATACAATGTAAAGCATAAAAAAACTAAACACACACAAAAATACTGTAAATAAACTATTTTTACTTTTATAGTTACCTTAAAATGGTGGTTTAGTACAGTACAACTGGCATATAGGGGATTGCATGGAGTGAACTGACAAGAACAGACATGTGAGCTACTTCCGCAGTTTGTTCGGATCTACGAATGTTCATAATGCGAGGTCCGTTCGTATTTGTGAAAGTTCACAACTTGAATGTTCCTAAGTTGGGGACTTACTGTATTACAGTTTTCTTTACCTGAGATATAATGATGTCACAAGACTGCAGATGTTTTTTCTGATATCAGACCAACTTTGTCTATGGTATTTCCACAATAGAAACTTTTAATAAATAACCTTTGATGAATGAATTGATATAACTATTCTCATTGTTTTCATTCTCTATCTAGCCCCAAGTTACTTTTCTTATCGATGAATTTAATAATTACAATCATTTAAAAGATTAGCTATGTTTTATGTCCAACTCATACATCTATTAATTAGTATAGTTTATTTTCTTTCCATCTGGCTAATCGCTGGACTTCTAGCATTTATGGTCTAGATAATTATTCCAAGATGCCAGTGGACTAAAACATATATTTTGTTATTAATAAGAATTTTAATATTTATAGGAGAATGTCACTATTTTTTTTTTACCCAAATTGCCAAGAAAATACTCTTAATTTATGAGACTATTAGGAGAGGTGGATAGCAAATCTTCTCTGTTTCCAAAGTGAATGAGTTCAAATTGTAGCTCTATCGATATAGTTATAGATAGATAAGGCTCTAACTCGAGTAAGCTTTACGATGTTTTGTGAGCCAATATCTGTGGTTTTCTTTCTTCTAGATCCTTAAGGAAACAGTTTCACATTGGAAAGACTGCAAAAAATTAAAGTGCATATTTGATTTATTTTACAAGAAAAAATTGTAAATGTGAGCTCTATTAGTACCCTCTACTCATTTCCTCCTTACACTGCATTTGATTTTTAATCCAGAATAGCAGTAAGGCATGGGATTCAAGAAATTTTAGGTTCTGGTCATATCTATTATTCTAGTACAGAATTTTTAAACTGCAAATATATTTTAAATCAATTCTACCGTGGTCTGTTACACATTCCCTGAAGGAGAGTGTTGGCAAAAATATTAACCAATTACCACCCCAAATCAGAGCAAACCTTAGCCAAAACTTTGGTGATTTTGTGATATTATTATTTCATATTTTGCTACTATCTGATGATATTCATTTAAAGTATAGGTATTCTTAAGTTAACTGTTGCCTGACAGCCGAATTCTATGAACACGTCCCCCCGCATTTAGCCTCTAATCCCATTAGCTATGAGAGAAAAGCCTCGGTATGACCAGAGGCAGTAATCTCTCTGAGGGAGTGCCTCGGTATGACCAGAGGCCTATAAGATTCCCTCTGAGGAGTGTCTCAAGGTGAATTGGNCTGGATGTTAATCTGATCAACAGCAGTTTTACTTCTCAATAAAAACCAAGCGTCGACCCGATTCGGTGGCTCAGTCTGACTCTCTGAAGGCTGAGTCCCTTGGTCTCGCACTTAAATCTTACTTCTGTCTCTGTCTACTTATTCAATCTGCGTCGCCCCTCTCGTGTCCCATTTGCCCTTGCCACGCTGGACGTGACAGTTAACTACTTTGTTATATTAAAGAGACATTATTATTTCAATATACATATTTAAATAGGCATGTTTAAAGCCAATGGGTATACTATTAATACATGAAGGATTTTAAAACCTAGAACATTTACTATAAATTGATGATAACTTTGGTTGTGTTATGAGGCATACAAAGTGCTTTGAAATTAGAAAATACATTATATAAGAAAGAGTTTATTAATGTGCTTGCTAACATTTTTTGAAAGACTTGCTCTATACATGTGACTCATATGTTGGTCAACCCTACAGATTGCCTCCTAGAGCTTAGTAAGCTAATGGAAAGCATAGAATTTTAATACTTATTTTCAGGTTCAACACTCCAATTTTAATGATAAGGAAATGTTTTTAGAGTTATTAACTTATTTCTCATGAATAATATTGAGGCTTTTTACCTGCTGCTGGCTAGAACCACTGGTATTATTTTCAAACTGTATGTATACTTAGGCAGGACATATGTAAAGATCAAGAAGGGGTGGTTAATCCTAAGTGATCTGAAAGTTATATATTTAACTTTTAGACATGCCAGGTTATATGTAACTTAGACATGTAATTTATTTCTACTGGCTGTTTTTCAAAGACTTTAATCTACAAGGTTTGAAATGAAGCACAATTCTGAAAGATTGTGAGAGAAAGAGAAATGGAAGCAATGCTTCTCAATAATTGCAATGATCTTTTCAATGATTTGATTAAATTTTTTTAAATTTTTATTTATTCTTGTTCATGTGTATTTGGGGACTCAATCAACATTCACAATTCTTTTATTACTAAGAGGCTGGCTCAGGGTTGTTTATGGAGTTGTTTTTTCTAATAGTCAATTATTTGCACTATTTTACCCAATACTCTATTATTTTATTTCTGAAGTCTAATCTGTAATATCAAAAATGCATTATTTAGGAGACAGCATTTAATTAAATGGCCTATCCAGGGTAAGATTTTATGTCTTTGATCTAAGTAGTCATATTAAAATATGAATATAGCATAGTTACTAAAAATAACTGTATTCCAAACTGTATCAGACATTTTAATTTTAAATAAAAAGAAAAAAATTAAGAGAAGAGCTAGCTGTATTTTGAAATTAAAAAT
>NW_017731991.1:86938-109885 GCF_001890085.2 Hipposideros armiger | reverse complement strand
TTAGATTTTTAAAACCTGATTGATAATTGTTAAGTGAGTATTTGTAGGTAAGTGGTTTTAAAATTGTTGATTGTTTTTTAAGGGATGTGTCCATGTAGTTGATAACAGTTCTCCACAAATAAATGAACTATAAATGCAATAAATAATAATTCACATAATTAGTATAACTCTTATCCTTGGAAGATCCTCTCCGATTTGTATTAGGTACACATCAACTGGAGAGAGGAAGATGGAATAGATGACTCTAAGATTCCTTTCAACTCCATAAATTTATCAAAAATCTCACTCAGTCACATAATGGTAGTCAGAAAAAAAATTAATTAAAAAAAATCCTAGTACAATATCAATATAGTAATTTTAGATGTTTTTCTTGTTTAATGTGAATGTTCAGAAACAAGCTTTATAATGTCACCCAATAAGTAGTAGAAGACTATTAATGCAACTCTCATCTTTTAATCAGACATCCATGATGGCTGTGCAGAAACCGGATGGGGAGAGAGGAAGGGGATGAGGGCTGTGGGGAAGGGAGGGAGGGAGAGACAGATAAATGGATATCAGGAAATATAGCACATACTAGGCGACATACCATTCTTGGGATAAAGGAAGCTTCTGGAAGGTTATAGAGTACATCAGGAGCCTTCTGTTCAATAAAGGGCAAAGATAGGTAGAGCTGTAGAGATAGAGTGAACTGGGACTCTGTTTAATGTGAATTTCAGAAGTTTCTGGTGGAGTAATTGAGAATACTCGGCAAAAGATAATGAAAAGTCTTTCTGTAAGGAAGTAACTAATCTATCACACACTGCTACTGCATATGGTCAGTGCCTTATAGAATACAAACACGAAGTAAAAGATAAAATTGATGGAAAGCATCAATCATGTTATCTTAAAATGACATAAGAAGGATTGTTTTCCCTCTGATGTGCCACAATTTACACAAATGCTGGGTAAATTATATGGAACAGTACCTTTCTTTTAGCCTTTAGCTGCTCATGATACTTGTCACAGGTGTCTCCTGGGATTTCTCCTCCCCAAAGAGTGATTCCAACAATGGTATATGTGATGCCCATGACAAGCAATGGGAAACAGTACACCAGTATAATGACAATAATATGGTAACTGCAAGAAATAAGAAAAATACTTGCTGAGGAGCATATTGGGATAAAATAGTGGTACTTTGAATTCATTCCATTTCAAATCATAACTGAAAACTCCAAAGACTATTTCTATATTTTCTTTAAGTCCTCATTTCATAAATCTATAAAATATCATGTTATTGCCACCTACAATTGTCCAAATGTTACCAGTTGATTTTGGCAATCTTTGCTTTATACATGAAAACCATGGCTGAGCTGCAGTGCTCATTTAAACTACACGTGGCCCCTTCTTGCCTAGAGATTCAGGCTGAACCACTTTCCTCTGCTTGGTAATTGTTGAGCTAACCTAATTAAATGTCTCATCAGAGGAAAAGAGATGGGACAGGAAACTAATCAACTGACATATTTACTCCTGTGTAAAACTGCTGTATATATCCCTGTAACATCAGTCATATTTGAAATAAACTTTTTCATCCAAAGGAAAAAAAATGTTATCAAATACTGTGAGCCACATTGAAACCACAAGCTTTTTGACTATGGTTTTAAAAATCAGATAATGACATTTACATGCATTTTTTCCAAAGTCACGGCACATTTGATTTCATTATTAACTTTATAAATAACATACAGACTTGTTAGTCACACCAAAGTCATGATACTATAAATTATCAAACTAAATTTTAGGATTTCATAGCTTTCAGTCAAAATTATAAGGATACAGTTAGAGAGGAATAGGATAACAACCAATAATATAACAACCCAATTAGAATTTGTATAAATTTTGCATGGCTTCCACTGTCTTAGGAAGGCTTTAAAGTAATTAAAGAATTTGGTATACTAGTCTTCTCAATACCGGTGTCTTTTTTTGTCTTAAAACTCCTTGCTTTCCCATTTCCTGACAGCTTATTAAATATTGACTTAAAGTCAATGGGGAAATGATTCAGTCAATAAATAATTTAATTTTATTATTAGAATCCATTTTATTTTGTTTTTCAGTGAAGATTTACTAGCAATAATGGATAGAATGCAGTACTCAGTTTAATAACTGCTGCCTGATTTTCCTTCAGTAAATACTTCCTAATGTTTTTAAAATTCGGGACTACAGTATGGGGAATATAGTCGATAATATTGTAAAAACTATGTATATCAGATGGGTACTAGACTTATCGGGGGATCACTTCATAAATTATATAAATGTCTAACTGCTACACTGTACACCTGAAAGTAATATAAAAAATATTGAATGTCAACTATAATTAAAAAAATAGTCATGGGGATATATAGTACAGGACAGGGAATATAGTCAATAATATTGTAATAATTATGTACAGTGTTAGATGAGTAATAGACTTATTGGGATTATCACTTTGTGAGGTATAAAAATGTCTAATCACTATGCTGTTTTGTACATCTGAAACTAATTTTTAAAAAATCTGGACTCTAGTTAGAGCAGAGTGTGATAAAATGGATGCTTTAATAGATGATCATGGTATTTCTTATTATTTTTAAAGGGAAAAATTAGTCACTAAATAAGAATAGTATTGAAATAAAATTTAAATGATCAGAATAAAAAACGAGATGCAAACAATTGCACAATTTTTTTCCCACTTGCTTTTCCTAAGGTTGGTCCAAAATATGACTTTCAAATTCTATCATATAGCGTTCCTATTTCCTTTCTAACCTAGTGTTTAAGTTTCTTTAACATTAAAACAAAAGAACGCAACCATGAATCTACCAGGACTCCCCTTCTCTTCAGCTGGGCTTCCTAAAAGAGCAATTGACACTTTTGGGCTTCAGTTCCATCCTTCTCATTGATTTCTCAATCAATAACAACTTTCCTCTCCTCTGTGCATTGCTTTCATCTCCAGTGAGCTTATCATCTCCTCCAGGAAACTCTCCAGAGCTATCTCATATAGAAGTCATCACATTTTTCCAATTAGAAACCTTTATAACTTAAGCCAACTTATTGACCATATCATAATATATGATAGTATTTTTACATGGTCTCTTTTCCCAAGTAAAGTGCAAGCCCTTGAGAGAAATGTCTATGTCTTACTTGCTTAATTGTTGCTCCCAACCTGTAGTCCATAATTTGCATTGAAAATCGTAATAGAGAATTAACTTACGTGAAATGTTGCTTGGGACCTTCTGGCCATTGCACGTAGCAAAGAGTACGGCCAGGCATGACTTTTGTTTTGGAGTAAAGACATTGAGGGAAGGCAAGTAGAAATGCTAGAATCCAAATACTTCCGATGACAATCTTGGTTGCTGTGGCAGACAATCTGGGTTTCAAGGGATCAATAATGGCCATATACCTATATAAAAACAAGCAAAGCCATTCTGTTGGTCTCTTGTTAGCAAAGCTTAAAAAGGAATTTCAAAGGTGTTTCAATGGCCAGGGTTACCTCTCTTCCAGTAAACAAGTTGATAAGGATTTTGCTTGTATAGAGGCAGCATAGAATGATAATTATAGCATAGTCTTAGGAATCAGGCAAATTGAGGTTCAGATCCTATTCTGTCACTTATTCAACCTTTTTGAACCTCAGCTTCATTATTTTAAAAATAGAAATAAGAATACCCACCTCTTAGGGGTGAAGTCACAATCAATAGAAATAATGTTAAGTGAAAGGTATTGATTATTTGGTGCTGTGCCTCACATGTTATCAGAATTCATAAATGTCTGCTGAATGGAACTGGAAAGATGAGTGATAACTGCTTAGAAATATGAATTCTGTATCTCAAGACTTCCATTTATACTTCTGTATGATTAACTTTTTAAAAAAAATGTCTAGAGATAATGTGGATAATATCTAGTATATGATCGACAAAGATGAGGAAACTGTATGAAGGATACTATCAACATTTCCATCTAAAAGCATCAAGACAAGTTCAGGATTCAGATAAGGGTGAAGAAAGGGTGATTGAGCCTATGTCTTCCTGTTACCTCCAAAATTGATTTCATACTGCATCTTGAAAATCTTCACAGTGTCTATGTAACTATATATAACATAATTGTTATAAAATATGTACTGAGGCTCTAAAAAACACACATATGATTTTTAGAGTGCAACTTTTTGGCAAATTTTAAAGTCTCTGAATATGGTAACAAAAGTCAAGCTTTATTCATCTGTAACAATATGTCTGAGAGAATCAAATTCCAGTTTTAAATTGGATAATGTGGTTAATTGCCAAAGTATGGCTAATAGAGCAGAAAATAAAGTACAACAAATTAATCATAGTTTTGCATTTTTAGCAACAAAACACATTATTTAAATTGTTTTATTTTTACTGTTGGCAATTTTATGTTTCTTGAATACATTTTGATTTATGCAAAATTTTCAAAGGTAACACTTTCATCAAAGGATGAGTATTACTCAAGCCAAAAACATTTTAACCATAAGAATAAATATTTCAAAATGAAGATAATTTTAAAATTTCTTTATTGCTTTGTGCTTTTGTAATAATTAGGCAGAATTAGATCTTCAGTAGATGTATTGAGCTTAGCTATATACTGTTCATAATATTAACTTAATTGTAATTTACTTTAAGAAAATAGTCTTAATTGATTACATATGACAGTTAATACATAATAGTGAATGTTGGATATAAAACATAATTATAAAAGTAGTACCTTGGTTTAAGAAAATAAAGTGGACCATAGAAAGAATATAAAATTCATGTGTTTGAAACTGAAAACTGTTTAAAATTCACCTCTCATGCTTATGTTGATGAAGATAGTAGCAAATTTATTGATTGCTAACCATGACCAGGCAATTTATTACATACTTTGTCTGTTTAATATCAAGAATAATCCATTCAACCAAATAATATTATCTCTATTTTGCAGAAAAAAAACTGAGGCTCAGAGAAATTAAGTAAATTGTTCACAATGACCCAGATGGTAAGAGATGAAATTCTAAACCAGTTCTGCCATATAGATACAGATTGAGGCTTTGAATAGAACCATTTACAGAAGGAATTGTGGAAGAGAAGGAAAATACAGAGGATACCAAAAAAAATGTATACACATTTTAAGAAAGGAAAAAACTATTAAAATTGTAATACTATATACCGATAACAAAAGATGAATACAAGTCACTTTTGACATCTGCAATTATAAGAGGTGTTCAAAGTGGTTACCATCAGCTTCCAGACACTTCTGATTACAGCCAACTACTGCTTGAGCAACGTTGACCAAAATGTCCCCTTGTATACATTCTTTTTGGCATGCCTGGTATATATGGTAGATGCCTTCCAAAGAATGAGAAGTTGCATTTTGCCTTAGGAATCTAAAAGCATTTACATGCAATATAAGAAATAAAAGTGAAACACATGAGTATAAAGGCAGTAATTGTAGTTGGGCATTTTTGTTTCCAATGCTGCTGATTATAACTCACCATAATATTTCTCGTTATATTGAATTGTTGTTTTGGGGGTGTTTCCAGAGTCAACCACAGAACTTATCAATATAATTTTTTGTTTTTTACTGAACTGAATATCTGTCACAGTCTTTTGCTTTTTTTCTTGCCCTGGAATTTATGAACGCAATTTGGGTATTTATACAGTTGATTTTTTGAGACTAAAAAGAGAAGTTGAATGACATGAGCAGGGTTAGAGTCCTATACAGCTTCTGTAGCATGGATAATTTAAAATACACTGCAATTTCACATTGATTTTTTTTAGCCAATTAGTTTAGTGATCGAGAAATTATATCCTTACTGGTAGAATATTATATGGAAACACTTTATGTTCTCACTAATGCTTCAGTAAAAGTAGAAATTTTGAAACTTCAAACTGACATTTTTGTCATTTCTGGTCTGATCTATTATTTATTCATTCAGCCAAACACTTATCGAATGCCTAGTGTAACATTCCAGACACTGTAGTGATACAAGAGTGAGGAAAGATGGCCTTCACAGAGTTCACAGTCTAGTGAAGCAGACAGCTACCATGAAAGAATCTCACCAAAAAATGTAAAATTACAATATGATAAATGTTACAAAGGCAAGGTATATGGCCAAGTGAATGCGTTTACTGGAAAACTTATTTGGATTGTGAATCCATCGTCCCTAAAAAAAAAGTCATTCTGGGCTGAAAGCTGGAAGGGTGACAGAAAGGTGAGGGTTGCAAAGAAGGTTTCTGGGAGAACAAACAACATGTAAAAAACTCCTTTGTTAATGGTGGGCTTTAATGGGTTCAGTTGTGTCCCTTAAAAAAAACATATTGAAGTCCTAACCCCCAATATTACAAAATGTGACTTTATTTGGAAATAGAGTCTTTATATATAGTTACATATAATCAAGCTAAAATGAGGTCATTAGGGTGAGTCCTAATCCAATGACTGGTACAAAAGAGACTTTTGGAAATAGAGAAACACTTAGAGAATGCCATGTAAAGATAGAGGATTGAATGATGCATCTACAAACCAAGGGATGCCAAAGACGGCCAGGAAAGCACCAGGAAGTAGGAAGAGGACAGCAAAAATTTTCCTACAGGTGTCAGAGGCAGCATGACCCTGACCAACATCTTAATTTCAGATTTCCAGATTGCAGAACTTTGAGACAATCGATTTCTGTTGTTTTATAATAAGTCATTCAGTTTGTGATATTATACTTGGTTACAGCAGCCCTAGGAAACCAATATGATGGGTAAGGGTAGGAGAAGCATTGTACACTTGAGCAACTAAAGGCTACTGTAATTGAAATACAGAAAATGAAGAGGGAAAGTGCTTTGGGACAATGTAGTGCAGGTTATAGATTTTTGTTTTATGGAAAGTAACTGAGGCGATTCAATCAGAGAAGGAGAATAATCAGTTTTAGTCTAGGGAATGGACTGAAAGAGGGAAAGAATGGAAGTAGGGAAACAAGTTTCCTGGCTGTTGTTTTGGTGTGGGTGAGAGATGATTGTGATGCTTCAAACAGAGTGTTACAACTGAAGACTGAATTTTACAGTATGGTTTGAGGAAAATTTTAAAATGCTGAAATATTGCAGAAAGGGACAGCCTGTTGGCCAAAGAAGTAGGCAGATTTGCCAGGCACTGCTGAAGACCACTTTGAAATGGGTAATTAGGAATTCCTTATGGCATCAGTATTTCCTATTCTGTGACTCTGTCCAGCAATAATAATTTTCTCAACAGTAGGCATAAAGAAAATGGATTCTTAGGCTCATCCAGATAAACATCCCCTGGACCTTGAGAAGAAATAATTGAATACAAGATATAAATTGACTCAAATGATTGTCAGTACTTTATTCTCCCTTTAAAGAAATATATTCTTTGATGTGATCACTTTAACTTTTCCTAGTTTTTGTCTGAGCTTCTCACTACAATTCTTTCCTCCCCAGATTCTCAAATATGTTAGTCTCCTGAGTATGATCATTTCATAAGTAACAGCTAAGACTGAATTCTTTGCTGTACCAATTAGCACATCACCTAAACAAGTTCCAAAGTCACTTTTTATTTTCTTTTATATTGCAGATGCTGAAATTCTCAGAAACATCCATTGGAAGCTTATATTTTTAATGACATTTTAAACAGTTTTCCTTTCCAGTTTAATATTATATTAGACCACTTTCCTTTACCACTTACTTTTTTTCTGATATAATTGAAGGAGTGTTTACTCTTTGCTTTGATTTTTTTTTTTTTTGCACAATAGATTTTTGACATCACTCACAATAAGTAAACATTTTCTATTTTGTAATTGTTTGGTATATGGTATAATTCTCCTTGATAGTATTTTTATTGAGCTCTGTTTTTGGATCTTTATGTGCTTCTACACATTTTAACATTTGGCATGATGACAGAGTGCAGTCTTCAGATGTTTACTTGACTATATTAACCATGCAAAGAATATTTGCCTGAAATGATATGGATTTGCTGTTTTCCAAATTGCTTCTGGCCACAGCAGACAATGCATTAGTCTGTAAATCCCAAATATAAAATGATATATGGCTATTGTCTGTGTAAAATAAAGACTAGTTGCAATAGCTGCTCATGACCCGTAAAATTTCAACTTTCTGGCCTTTGATGTGAGGGCATTTTCTGTTTTGATAAATCACTAGAAATAAAACTTCTTTTGAAATTGCATATGTTAGACAAATTTTATCATGTGACTTTTCATAAATATTTTAAATGAACTTAAGAATGAGTCAATTAATTATAAATATTATCTCAGTGAATTTTAAAGTGAATGAACATTCATGAAAGTAACTCTGTGTTCATATGCATGTACACATATGATAGGAACTTCAAAATATTACCCAGCAAAATACAAATCACTTATTCACTTACTCAAAGTTTTTGATTTATATAAATAAAATTTATACATTGGCATTTAAGGAAATTTATGTTTAAAAAATAAGATATAAAAAAAGTGAAAATATTTGACTTTCATTGTATATGCTATCAATTTAAATTTAGCAATTATGAAATGGAAACCAAAAAAAAAAGCTGAGGTAGCAATACTTATCACACAAAATAGACTTTAAAACAAAGGCTATAACAACAGACAAGGACCCAGAAATTCCACTTTGGGGTATTTATCTGAAGGAACTCAAACCATTAATTCGAAAAGACATATGCTACCCTTATGTTCATTGCAGTGTTATTTACAATAGCCAAGATATCAAAAAGTGTCCATCAATAGATGAATGGATAAAAAAAATCTGTGGTTCATATATACAAAAGGATATTACTCAGCCACATAAAAAAATGAAATCTTGCCATTTGCGACAACATAAATAGACCTAGATGGTATTATGCTAAGTGAAATAAGTCAGACAGTAAAAGGCATACCATAGAATTTCACTTATATGTGGACTCTGAAAAGCAAAACAAACAAACAAAACAGAAACAAACTCATAGATACAGAGAACATTTTGATGGTTGCCATATGGGAAAGGGGTTGGAGATAATGGGAGAAAAAAGGGAAGAGATTAAGATGTGCAAATTGCCAGTTATAAAAACAGTCACAGGGATGTAAAATACAGCATATGGGATATTGTCAATCATATTGTAATAACTATGTATGGTATTAGATGAGTACTGACTTATCAGGGTGATCACTTTGTAAGTTATATAAATGTCTAATCACTATGTTGAAAACCTGAAACTAATATAATATTGTATGTCAAATGTAATTTTAAAATATTTTAAAAGATAAATTTAGCAATTAGGCTTACCTATTCACTTATTTATTTATTGAACATTAACTTTATTTTCAACCATTACTTGAATGCTGACTGTTTTCCAGGGTTGTGTAACATTCCTTGGCTATATTGATGAACAAAATAGATGTGGTTCCTGCTCTTGTGGAGTTCTGAGTCCAATGCAGAAATACATTGTTAAAATAGTCAGAAAATATGTAAGAAATTGTTACCTAAATGTCCTAAATGTCACTTTGGACAACATTGCTTCTTGGATATTAGGTTAAAGTTCCATTGGAGCTTTTGTATAATGGCCTGTGTGAGTTCAGCACTCTCCTCCCTGATTTCTAAAAATTCCCACCTGACCTATTTGGTATCCTTTGTTGCCATTCTTGAATCTGTATAAAATATATTCACCTCACCCAGTGTGAACTTGGGTGTAAAGTTATACTATGATTTCCAAAAGAAATCCAATTATAGAAAGCATTTCAGATTTCAAAGTTTTATTGGATTTGCAAGTTTAGGGGAAGGGCAAATACACCATCATTCTTCACCCTGATGTTTCCAAACTTGACTTTCTTCATTTTGTTATATTCACATTATATTCTGCCATTTTCTCAGATCTTACATGCACCATGGGTGACTCTGTCACTTACAGCCCCTTGAGAAGTTTAGCCCAGTCCCCCATCTTCTCATTAGCCTCATTAGGCTAATCTGTCTAGCCCAATCATTTGGGGATTCTGCTGAATAAAATTGTTCACATTGTATACACTGTGATATTATGAGGACATGTACTAGTAATTTATAAAGCATAAAATAGAGAATTTGACCTAACCTGGAGTATAGATTGAAATGATGGTAGAGACCTGAGGTGTGACCTCCCCCAAGGAAATAACATCAGATTAGAAGGATAAGTGGGAATTAATTAGATGAAGGTGGGATTAGAAGAGAAAATAGAACCTCGAGTCCTGAGGCTGGAGAAAGCATGAGATATTTGAAGCATGAGAGAAGGCCAGCTTCTCTACAGCACAGAGGAGAGAGAAAAACTCTAAATAAAAATTTAGATTTTTTTACAATAAAAGCAATAATTGCTAACACCTGTTAAATGTTTACTATATACCAGGAACTATTCTAAGAGTTTTTTATATAAATCATTTAACCTTTAAATTATAATTATTTATAGTAATTATAAAATAATTTATATAAAAAACGCTACCTCATTAGTGAACATTACATGAAACAATTTCTCCTCAAAATTTCAGACAGATTTCAAAGTGGTTTTCTATATTGGCTATATAAAACTTAATGTTACAGATTAGTTTCTGCTATTTATAGTATCTCTAATGATAAATAATTTAAAAATCAGAAAGGAAGTCAAAAGGTTCAAACTTCCAATTATCAAATAAATAAGTCCTGAGGATGTAATGTACAGTTTAGTGACTATGATTAATAACACTGTATTGTATTCTTGAAAGTTGCTAAGAGACTAGATCTTAAGAGTTTTCATGACAAGAAAAAAAATTGTAACTATGTATGGTGACAGATGTTAACTAGACATATTGTGATCATTTTGCAATATAAACAAATATAAAATCTTGTACACCTGAAGCTACTATAACGGTATATGTCAAGTATACCTCAATTTTGAAAAAGCCAAAGATATCACAAGGAAAAAAAAGTCACAGACAAATGTTACTCGTAAATACAGATGCCATCTTCCTAAACAAAATATTAGCAAACAAAAATTTCAGGAACATACAAAAAGTATTATCCATCTTGAAAAAAGTAGGATTTATTTCAGAAATTCGAGGTTGATCTCAAAAATCAATTAATGAATATACCATAGTATTAGAAGGAAGAACAAAGACCAATGATCATATCAACAAAGGCAAAAGCATTTGACAAAATGCTTTTCATAACAAAAACTCACTATGCACTAGAAATAGAAAGGAACTTTCTCAACCTGATAAAGTGAATTGATAAAAATTACAATTAACATCATAATTAATTGCTAAAGACCTAATTTTTCCCCCCTATGAGCTGGAACAGACAAGGATGTCTGATTTTATCACTTCCATTCAAAATTATACTGGAGATCCTAGACAGGGTAATCATTCAGGCAAATAAATAAATAAATAAATAAATAAATAAATAAATAAATAAATAAATGGCATCAGATTGAAAAAGGCATCATTCTTATTAGCAGATTAGATGATCTGCTATTGATTAGATGATCTGCCATATTGAATATTTCAATGAACTCACACAAACCAAAACCCATTAGAATTAATAAGGTCATGAAGGTCACAGGATACAATTTCAATCAATTTCTATACACTGCCTATTAACAATCTGAAAATAAACTTTTAAATTCCATTCGATAGCACAAAAAATAAAATAAAATACTTAGGAATAAATTTAATAAAATAATTGAGAATTGTACATTGGAAACTACTGAAAGAAATAAAAGACCTCAATAGGAGACACAGTCCATGTCCATGGATTGGAAGATTCAGTATTGTTAAGCTGACAATACTTCCCAAACTGAGTAAAAGATTCAACACAATCCTTATGAGAATCCCTATTCTAATTCCAGAATTAAAGAAATGAATCCAAAAAATAATTTTGAAATACAAATATCCTAGAATAGTCAAAAAATTTTTTTAAATAAGAACAAAGTTGAAGGACTTACACTTCCATATTTCAAAATGTATTACCAGGCTACACTGATCAAGATAGTGTGTAGTACTGAGCATAGGGAATATAGTTAATATTGTAATAACTATGTATGGTATCAGATGGGTACTAGACTTCAGGGTGATCACTGCTTAAGTTGTATAAATGTCTAATCACTGTATTGTACACCTGAAGCTAATACAATATTGTGTGTCAACTGCAATTTTAAAAATAAAAATAAAAAATGTGTGGTACTGACATAAAAATAGACATATAGATCAATGAAACAGAAGCACCATGGGTCCAGAAATAAACTCTTAACATTTATGTTCAATTGATTTTTGACAAATATGTCAAGGCAATTCAATAGGGGGAAACTGAAGTCCTTTCAACAAACAGCACTGGACAATTGAATATCCACGTGCAAACAGATGAATTATACTATTTTACACCATAAACAAAAACTGTCTTCAAATAGATCATATTTAAATGTGAGATATAAAGCTATCAGAAAAAAACAAACATAGAACTGAATCTTCTCAACCTTGAGGTAGCTAATGGTGTGATTGGAAAATCACTTTCAGTGTTGTCACTTTTAATTTTTTCACTACAATTTTATTTTTGCTGACAAATCCCTCTTTTCATTAGCCATTCTGTCATTTGAGTTTATTACTGAAAGTCAATGAGTCAGTGAGACTATGTGCTTTGCTGGCTGAGAGTGAACTAACAGAAGATCAGTGACCAATCAGTAACAGATTTTGTAAAAGAGAATATGATTGGTCACTGATTATGACAGATGTCTGTTATTTGTGTAGTAATTAATGGACTCAAGAGCTAGCAGCTAATTTTGTACTTTATGCACGTACTCAGAGCTAAGTTGACATGGAAATGAAAATTTTAGCTATGCTGTTGAGGGGACTGGTGTTATACAACTAAATCTTAGTAACTATAATTTGTGCTAAGTGAGAAATGTGCATATAGAATTGATAATGTTTATGCAAATATATGATATACAGTTAACCCTTGAACAATGCAGGGGTCAGTCACTGATTACCCATGTGGCTGAAAATCCGCAAATCTGTGTATACCTTAAGGCAGCCTTCCCCATGGGTGGATTCCCAGCCATGGATCAAAAATACATTGGACCCTTAAGAAAATGTGGGTTTGAACTGTGTGGATCCACTTAAAAGCAGATTTTAAAAAATTATTATAATTGGCATACAGTATTGTATTACTTTGCAGTGTACAAAATAGTGATTCAATATTTATATACCTTATGACATGATTACCATGATGAGTCTATTAACCATCTATGACCGTGCAAAGTTATTATGACATTATCAACTATATTCCATGTTGTCCACTATATCCCTGTGGCTTAATTATTTTACAACTAGAAGTTTATCCCTCTTATTCCCCTTCACCTTTTCCACCCATCCCTTCACTCCCCTCTCCTCTGGCAACCTTCAGTTTGTTCTCTGTATCTATGAGTCTATTTCTGTTTTTTTTGTTTGTTTGTTTTTTTAGTTTCCACATATAAGTGAAATCATTTGGTATTTGTCTTGTCTTTCTCTGACTTATTTCACTTAGCATAAATGCAGATTTAAAAAAATCTACATATAAGTGGAACTGCGTAGTTCAAACCTATGTTGTTCAAGGGTCAACTGTATACACACACATATACACATGGTGCCAAAAAATGTATATTCATATTAAAAAGAAAAAAAGTGTACTAAAATTGTAATACTCAATATACACTGATAATAAAAGATGAATACAAGTCATGTTTGACTTCTGCAATTACAAGAGGTGCTCAAAGTGGTTATCATCAGCGTCCAGACACTTCTGATTACGGCGAACTACTGCTTGAGCAATGCTGACCAAAGTATCCACTTGTATACATTTTTTTGGCACTCCCCCCGGTTTATGTTATATTATATATTATAAATAAAATCTTCAGTGTATGCATTGTATTTGTGAGCTTCTAAAACTTTAAAACTGGTATCTTTTTATATGTTTCTAAGGAGACCTGTTTTACTCTTGTTCATTAAAGATATTCATCAGCAATGGTTTATAATTGGTGAAGGGGGATTGCCAGTAATTTCTTACATAGGAAAGACTTTTTTTTTAAATTGGGGAATTGGGGGAAGGGGAACAACAAGTTGCTGTCCTTTAGTTCTTCAGTCTAGTTGTGGAGGACGTTGCTTCACTGGCCCATGTTGGCACCATCATTGCGTTCTTCCCGGGAGAGGCAGATCGGTCGCCGGCTTCTGGACAGCCGCTCACGGTGGCTCTTTGCAGCTCACACCGGCTGCCAGCCGCTCACACTGGCTGCCGGCTACACACAGTAGCCCATGGCAACCCACCTGCCATCACCTGCGACTCAGGGCAGCCCAGCTTCAGGTCGAGCTGTTGTTCAGCATCTTAGCTGTAGAGGGCAGTGTCACTGGCCCTCATATGTGGGATTCGAACCAGAGCCCTCTGGCATCCCAAGCCAGCTCTTAACCAATGCGCCACTTGGCTGGCCCAGGAAATACTTTTTAATCTATTACTTTTAAAAAGTAATATTGGGGGGAGGGGGTTGGACAGCATAAATACGTAGCTGCAGTGTTGCCACAGGGATGTGGAAGACAGTTCGAGGAATGTAATTGATGGTGTTGTGACTATTTTTGGGGGTGTCAGGTGGTCACATGTCTTGCTAGGGAGACCGCATCATGGATGGGGAAGAGGCTTGATCACTGCACTGTACACCTGAAGCTGATGTTGTATAATATTGTATGTCAACTATAAGTGAACATATATATATATATATCAATATTGGATTACATTAGTTTTCTTTGATTTTGAAATAATATAACCTTCAACTTGGAATTTAGATTTTGTACATCTTTGTTGAAGAAACACTGAAAAAATTTTGATATAAGGAGTAAAATACTTTAAACTAATGAAAACATGATGTATAGTTTAAGAATTTTGAATTTATTTTACACCATGTAGTTCATTTTTTGGAAAAAGAAACTACCTCCATGTATCCATTCAATTTGAAGGTATAAAAATCAATACACATGGTACTGTGACATCTTTTAAATTCAATAAGTTTATTTATCTGGGAATTCTGAATTGTGCTTAATAGTACTTATTCAACATAAACACTCAATTTTGTGAGTACTTCGATGTCTTCAAAATTGTTCCTCATGCTAATTTGAAAAGGTCCAAATCTTGTTCTTTATAGATGATGTAGCTTAATATGCTAATCATGTATTAAGTTGTATAGAGAATTTTAAATGTTTTATTTTTACTTAGATATTAACTACTCATAGCTGATTTATTAGGAGATATTTTCTATTCTTTTATAAAATAAAGAACTTTAAAATGCTTCTACAATTTCTGTGTTTTTCTCCTCTAACACTGTAAATGGGCTTCCCCCAGCTATGTGTTCTCAAAGTTACCATGGACACTATCTGTTATTTACATTAATTTAACTGAAATACAGGTCTAGCCTTGTTCTCATGGAACAAGGCTGTCTAGTAGGGCAGGCAGACAAAAAACAACAACAACAAAACTCAATAAACATTACAGATGAGCTAATTATATAGTATTTTAGAAAGTGATACATATGATAAAGAAAAAATAAAGCAATCTAAAATAGTCAGGGTCTAGAAGTAGGGCAGGGCGTGGGTGCTGTGGCATCTGGAGGGGGACTGTTTCACACAGAGCAGAAGATCCTGAGGTGGAAATGCACCTCGTGTATTGATGAAATAGGAGACCAGCAATGGAGCACAGTAGTCTCAGAGTGGTGAGTAGGAGATGAGGTCAAAGTAACAAATGACCGCTTATTAGAAATTTTTCTAGACCACTGTAAGGACTTTAATTTCTACCGTGAGAGAACTGTGGAGCCTTTGAAAGATTTGTAGAGGGAATATATGACGTGATCATTATTAACAGGATTGCTCTGGTTGTGGCCTTGAGAATAAACTAAAGGGGAACAAGAGTAGGAGTAGGGGAACCATTTAGGTAAGAAATGATGTTGGCTTGGACTAGGGAGGTAGTGGTAGACATCTTAAGAAGTGATTAGATTCTTCATATATGTTGAAAGTAGGAGTAATTAGATTTACTGATGGATTAGATATGGAGTATAAAAGAGGACATGAGTCAAGAATACTTCCAAGAGTTTTGGCCTGAGGCTCAGAAGGCTGCAGGAAGAGTAAGTTTTAGAGAATGTCAGGAACTCAGTTTGGGACATGTAAAGTCTGAGATGTCTAATAGATTTCCAAAGGGTGAAGTCATTTAGGTGTTTGGATTCAGGACTCGAATACAACTAAGGAGTTCAAGCTAGAGATATTAATTACAGTATCACTAGGGTATGAGCTATATCTACTTTTATTTCAATGTGCTCCATATCTATACAATGTTTAGTACTTGAAAGGCACTCAGTAAATATCTATTGAATGAGTGACTAAAAACACAGTGAGTCATTTGTTGGTAAATATTTAACCACAAGCACATTGATAAAAAAATAGAGAAAACTCCTGATTTTTAGTGTTTGCAAGTTACTGTGATATAAATACTCCTACCACGATTTCGACTGACCAAAGTAATATCACTGGATACAAAGTTGGAAAAAATGTGTACAATTGATCCCCTCTAGTCAGTATAAGCCAGGTCCAGGACACAATTGAGCCTACTGTTACTTAGTTATATGATTATATACATATTTTCCTTATTTACAGGTGTGCATAAAAGAGAATTTTAAATAACCTTGATACTTGGGCTGATGTAAAGTAAAAAAAAAAATCTCATAGATGATAATACAAACGCAGAATAGGGGACTTAAGTGGATACTTAAAGACCTGTGTCACATACCAAACTAAATAATAGAAACATTGAGCTATGTATCCCCCTGTACCTTTATATAGGCTTCTAAATTACTTCACATGGGGGAAGTATCTTTATACAATTCCTGGGGAAAAGATGTCACAGCCTACAAAATAATCTATTATAATGTTAATAGTACTCGCTTGTCAGAGTTGTCTTCATGATTTCTAATTCAGCCTACAAAGTATGTTTAAAATGTCATAAAACATCTACTACAAAATTATCACTATAAATTTTAGTCAAGTTGTTATCTTCTGGAGTCCAAACTGTTGGGCATGTATCTCAGAGTCATTATTGGGTCTTTAAAAAGTATTTTTAAAAAGTATTTATTAATCAATTAATATTTTAAAACTTTTTGTTATGGTAAAATATACACAAGATTTACCATTTTAAATATTTTAAGTGTAAAGTTCAATTTTAAGTAAATTCACATTGTTGTGCACCCATCACCACCATCCACCTTCAAAACTTTAATTAATAATTTATTTTGTTTCTCATTGAAGGAGTGTATTTTGTTCCAGATAATTATAAAAAAAATGCAAAAGAAAATACAATTATCCAATGTCTCACCACTCAGAGCATATCAGATCCATCTCTACCTATTGCACATATAGAATCATATCAGACTGTTAAACCATGCTCTAAAAATTCCTCATGTGTTAGAGATCCTGCTGAATCTAAAATGGGAGCCAGGCTCTGACTGTGTCTAATGAAGTAGTGGGGCTGCACACCCCAGTTGTCTATTTTGCAGCATTTATTTAATGTACCAGGGAGCAAGCTTTAATAAAAACAATTTATGCTCAGAGCTATGAGGCATAGGGGAGAAGAGGTATGGACAATTCATCATCCTGGATAGATGATTTAGAGCTGAGCCCCAGGGATAGAGAGTTTCACTTAGAAGATGACACTGGTCATTAAGAAACTGTTAACGGAGCAAAGATTAGGGACAAGATCATTCTTCCAAATCTATTTGGAATACAAACTGTCATGCTCTGTACCAAAGAGTTGACATTGTTTTTTCTTTTCTTTCTTTTTTCTGTCAGGTGAGGTGGGGAGAATCAAAATGTAACTTAGTTCCTTTAGATTAAATATTTCTTTTAATAATTGTTCATGTCAGTTTTGTCCCTGGGTTTGAATAATGTAAAATACTTTTTGCTATCTTTACTAATGCTTTTGAACTATTAAATGAAACATATTAAATTACTTCCCTAAGGTTTTCAGGTAAGAAACAATGAATGTTATTTAAAAATTCTTTAATTAAATATTCCAATCAATACTGGACCATGTGTCTTGAAATTGTCCATAACTCTATGTTAATAAACTTCCCTAGTGTTTCTAATTTAATCTCAGAAATGTGCTTAGAAAATGGAAAAAAAATATTTTCCATTTTTTAATATCTCTATATATTGAATAAGACATGTTGTAAATAAATAAAAAATGACAATATTTGCCTTATATTAACTGTTCTTTTAATAATTTTCTAACATCTACATTCTCAATTAAAATTTAGGTAATATATGTGTAAGATGTGCTATATATACATGTAAGATATATAGCATACACAAGTGCTAAATTCTAATTTAATTGAATAAATAAGTGTCTAATTAAACTCTGGAGTCATCACGACTTCTTTGCAGCCATAATAGTGTAGAGGTTCAGAAGAGCATGGGCCTGAGAGTGGACTGCAATGGTTTGAATATTGGCTCTACTGCATGATGCTGGGAAAGCTTAGCATCTTTTAGATAAATATTACATTTAAATGTTACATTTTAAAATGGAAAATTTGGGGAGGATGGTGGAGAGAAAAAGTGATTCCTCATTGGCAGATAATTTCAGCATGTGTGTGTGTGTGTGTGTGTGTGTGTAGGAATGGTGAAGTAGCCTTTCATGCATCAAAGAACTGTATAGCACCAAAGGATGGATTTGGGCCAATAAAAACACAGTTTTGCAGAAATGTCCAATAAAGCAGAAGGTAACACATTTCAGGATAAGACCAGAACCTTTGACCTCACGTTCAAATCTTTAGTAGTTACCAATATTATATGTCTATAAAAGTAGAAGTAGAAAGCACACAATTTTCCAGTGCAGAATGAAGTGCCAAACACTTCAAGGAAAACTCAATGCCTTTTACTCAGCAGAATGTGGGACTGTTTGCTTGAGTTCTCCATTTGTAAAATGTAGGTGTTCATGAAGGGAACATTTACAATCCTTCTAAGGTCTAAAATTCCTAAGGTCATAGACGGTTACACGCATTTTGTTGCAGCTGAAAGGAAGCCAGATGTGCCTGAGTCAAAGTGGAAGTGCTTTTCAAGCTCAGAGGACCTTCTGATTCTAGGCAGAGGGACAGAGTTGAGCTGGATATGTTTTCCATTTGGACTGGGAGGATATAATTTAGTTTATATTAAATAGGGATAGAAAACACTCATAATTCAATAAGCCAAGTGTTCACAATGCTGTCTAAATGATGCATTCCTTTGTCAAAAAGAACTAATTAGGGATTACATCACCTTTATGGTTAATTCAACAAAGTATTAATTATATAGGGAAATATAATTTCTATGAGTATATACTATTAACTATGTTCTAAATGGGGCAGGGAGTCCATGCAACCATAACCAAAGGCACCATGACTCAAATTAACTTCCTCAAAAGGGTCCACCTTGCAAATGTAAATCTATAAAATAACTACAGATACAAGTTTTCCCAGTTCATGTTTGATAAGACACCACTGCAGAAAGATTCCATGGACTGGTGAACTATTGAGAGCTCTAATAGCTGTTTTATTTGCATAGTATTTGATTCTAAAAATGATCTTAAACAGGTTTTTCTCTATTTCTGTATTTCTTTTTATCAGTTGTCTGCTCAAATAAGAGTATTCCTTTAAATAACAGTTTTTAAAAAGATCTGAACTGAGTATGCTTCAGATTTTGTTGCAAATTGTATGCTCCATAAATATTGTATAGTTTTAGTGACTGAATGTTTTCTAGTAAAAAGGTGGTAAAGTATTCATTAATTTCAAACCGGTGAGTGTAATGAAACAGCATTACATTAACCATTAAAATAACTCCAAGACCATTTCCAATTTTGTATAAATGTTGGCAGAAAATACATGGAAAAATAACCATTTTCCTCTTACTTGAAATACCAATTTTACACATACTAAATTTTCATCAAATTTCATAATGCATCATTAACTTTTCAATTGTGAGAATTTTACAACATGATATGCTAATACCTCTCCTCTTGATCACAACATTAAAAACCACGTGCTTACAAGAAAGAGAAAAGACAAAAAATAAACATTAAAAAAGAAACCAAAACAAAACAAAAAGGAAGATGCTCAAACCAAAAGAACATCTTGGTACAACAAGGTTAGAAGCAATTTCACTTGTTCCCCAATTTGTGGTTGATTTTGCTGGTTCTTACTTATTTTTGTCCCTACAAAAATGAAGTGAGACATATGTGGAAGATCAGAGATAAAGGGCAAAGGGATGATTGACAGTTTCAAAGGCTGTAAAAAGCGTGATTCTGTGCTTATATATCCTAGTTAGTGGCAAGTAACCACTGCTCCTTCAGTTTAACCCTCTGGGTCTGGTATTTGAAATAGGCTCTAAAGATTCATTGATAAATATCTCTGTGCTCACTATTTCAAAATAGTAAACACAGAGGATAGACTTATAGAAAGAACTTATTTTTTTCTTATTTTAAAAATAGTGGTGGCTTAGTGTAGTAAGAATATTAAGCTTCATTTTATTTTGAAACATGCTTGTTAGTGTAATAAAAGTGCTCTTTATTTTCCACAGGTGAGAATATTGAGACTTGAAATTTAAGTGAAATCATTCCACGTGTTCCTCACGCAGCTGCCAGCCACAAAACCAAGATTGGGATCAACTGGTGTGGTCATTTTTAGCATAAGGTTGAATTAAAGTGTAACTAGCTTTCAATAACAGATGGGAGTTTACTATTGTCTTAACACAAACATGCATCATTTGTAATGTTCAATATGAGAAAGCAAATACTCACAGAAATTTTTAAAACTTAAATATGAGAAAAAATGTTGGAGGTCAATCCGGCTTCTTTTAACTGCTTGACCATCTCAGAATCCCCACTACAGATGAGGGAAGAATCTAAAAAGTTATCTGAAACAGCTGTAAAATAGTGTGTTTCATTTCTTAACCATTTATTCCGTGGGCTTTTCGTTGCCCTTTATCTGAAAGATTTGGATGCAATCTTGGAGGCCCAGGGTCTCCCTAGCTGATAACCTCCCCAGATTACCAGAAGTGACATATAACCCGAGACACTGTGGAAACTGCTAACTGATGCAACCTTTGGCAGGGAGCTTGTTGCTTGTGAAGAATGCATGCTTCCTCAAGCGGTGCCAAACCAGGGTTAACCTTGAGGTAGGATGAAGAATGTGATGGGTGGAGATGAAAATCAGCAAAAAACGGAGGAGGGAAGGGTGGAAGGTGACCCATTATCCATATCTCAGAGAATAGTGATAGAGACTCAGAAGGCCAAAAAGTACATTTTATAGAGAACACAAGTTTTGCAGCAGTTGTTTGAAGCCACTTGAGAAAGTTTGCTAGTATTAAGTGTTTTTAGCTGACATTGTCTTGCTTGAAATGACAGATTTTCCCGTTTCCCTTCTTCCCCTCCTAAATCCCTCTAGATGCCCTTAACAGGGATCAGGGCTGAGGGTGGAGTGGGGGAGGCCATAGAAGCAGAAACTGGTTCAGCCACTGCAGGACTACAAATGGGTTAGTGACCTCCTTTCTCCAAGAACTCTTTCCTAATCCCTTTCCTTCAATCAAACGCGTCTTGTCACCATTTCCTTTGTAACCTTATCCCCTTGCTCTGCTCTTCTCGCCCCCTTCTCCCAGCTGCCTCCCCAGGTTTCTCCTCACCTGTCCACAGCAATGGCCGTCATCGAGTAGATGCTGGCGAACACCGCCGTGATAGGAAAGAAATTCTGGAAGCGACAGTAGTTGGCGCCGAAGTACCACTCGCTGTGAAGCGCATAGATGAAGTTGACCAAGGTGTTGAAGGCGGCCATGGAGGCGTCGGAGAAAGCCAGGTTCACGAGGAAGTAGTTGGTGACGGTCCTCATGCGCTTGTGGGCCAGGATGATCCAGATGACGATGAGATTCCCTAAGACCGCCACGGCCACCACCACGCCATACGCTAGGGACCAGAGCGCGATGCGCCAGGACGGCTGCACGAACTGGTTGGTGAGGTTGGCCCGGGGCTGCAAAGGCTCCGGGGAAGTCGCGGGAAATCCCAGCGTGGAGGACGAGGAGGAGAGGTCGCCGGCTTGGACTAGCTGGTGCAGCCATTCAGCTTCAGTCGCCCCCACGGTTGCCCCAGACGCGAGCGCTGCGCTCAGGTTCCCGGCGTCGGCGCCCGCTCCTCCCACGCCGACCGTCCAGTTGGTGGCTGAGGGCAGAGAGGCCATCGCCGCGGGTCTGCAGCCTGGGATCTGCCCAGCCCCCCGCCCTCAGTCGGTGCCGACTCCCCTGAAGTTCTTTGCCTACTGGTTCCTTTGCGGCTGGGCAGTCCTCAGCACCCCCGCCTGTCCCCTGCCCTGGAAGCGTGGCGGAGAAGGTACCGCTCCCCTTGCTGGTCAAGAAATGCGTTGAACCAGCAGGTGATGGGGAGCAAAGGCACCACTTTCTCCGAGGAGTTTGCGACTCTGGCAGGCAAGCGGGATGAGGCGGTCGGGAAGAGAAGTTAGGGGCTGTCACCAACAGGGATGTCGGGGTTCGCCCCGGTGGGAACTCCCGGGCACCGGCTGGAGCATTGAGTGAGGCTCGGGTGCTGCCACGCGCTTTATAGTCCCTTACAGTCCCCAGCTTTGGTGACGTTGTGAGGGCCGCGGAGCTGACCAACCCCTTCGCAGGCTATTATTGCGCTCCTTTCCTCCACCCACCCTTCAGATTTCATTCATTCTCTACTGGTCGCCAAGCAGATGGATGGAGCTTTTGGGGGTGGACGTGCTCAAGGGAAGGGTTGCACTTCCAGATGTAATTAAAATCTTTACAAGATTGTTTTCCCTCTTTTCAAGATATTTTGCAGAGGTCCTTGCTCTCAGACATTTACTGTGGGCTGTTCTTTTCTAAACCAATTAAACCATTCACCCGTAAATCGAAGGCAGGAGATTTTC
>NW_017731991.1:77027-85963 GCF_001890085.2 Hipposideros armiger | reverse complement strand
AGTCTAGTTGTGGAGGACGTCGCTTCACTGGCCCATTTGGTATTATCATTTCACTCTTCCCGGGTGAGGCAGTCGCTCGCCGCCCATTACACAGCCGCTCATGGCAGCTCACACAGGCTGCCAGCCAGCCCCACTGCAGCCTTAGCCTTCGCAGGCAACACTGCAGCCCAACTCCAGGTGGAGCTGTTGTTCACCATCTTAGCTGTAGAGGGCACAGCATCACTGGCCTTCATGTGGGATCTGAACCGGAGCCCTGCTGCTCAGAGCCAACTCAACCAACGCGCCACTCGGCCAGCCCAGGATGTTCTTTTTTATTAGTTTCTTGGGGGCAGGTGTGCAGGGTTTTTGTGTTAAACATAATTTAGCAATCTCCTGAACACACTTGAGATCTTTGAACCTCAGTTTCTTCATTTGAAAATGAAAAAAACAATATTTAATCGAATAGTTTCAACAGAATTTCTTCAACAACATCAGACAAGAGGGAGACCTCAATAAATGTTTGCTACCTCCCTCTTTTATTGGTCTGCATTTCATCTAAATGTTTTCAGGTAAAATAAATCACAGCAAGTTTCATTTGCTTCAAGAGAAGGTAGCTAGTAATTTGTGAACATTCTGTATCTTTTAGTTTCCCAGTTCAGAACATATTCTTCAAATACCCTGCAATGATTATTGCCCAAATGGACATAGGGTGACTGGTAATGAATAGTGTTTTCCTTTGTATAGTGTTTATGATAAAAGGGAAAGTATTTAAAAATAAATTTGAGGCAACCTGATAATTACATCAACACAACTATGCTTCAAAATAAATGTATGCTGAAAGTGATATATCAAAGGTTATTATTTCCCATTTCTTCCCAAAGAGGCCTGTGAAAATAGATGATAAATTATAAGTAAAGTTAATACAGATTCCATATTTCCTGCTTACTAATTCTCTTTTGAAAGGTAATTTTCTTTTGAAAGGTAATTTTTTCTTTATGTCAATTCACCGTGTAGAAATTACATTAGTTACAAATGAAAGACTCTTTCTTCCCTAATGAAATCAAGGAAGGTTTTTTTTAAAGTCTTTTGTATGATAACACCATTTATCAAGATTATGAAATGGGTCATTGTGGTGGTTTGGTAATTATGCATATTTTGATCAAATATTTTAAGTTGTAGAATTACTTAGTTGTGTAGAAATCTATCAAGTTTACACTATTGCTTTACTTATCCATACAGAGTACCATAAGTCTGTGGTTCTGTTTTCTTTGGTTTATACATGAGCGAAGGTGATATGACAAAAAGTGGTAATGATAAAATTAGCAGTTACAGTGCAAGGGCTTAAAGAGGTCTTTTTTCCAGAGGAAGAGAAGAATCCAGGTCATGGCCTTCTTTTCAGAGCTGCCTTATGTAAAGAGAACCTCCCTGTATCCCAGAGTAGCAGTGTTGAGTAGCCATGGTTCATTTGTTGCTTCAGTCATTCCTCAGATACGATTGAGTATACTTCTTTCCAGGAGCTGTGCCAAGTCCTAGGGATGTGGCAACGAAACAACCAGATATGAGCCCTGTCCTACTGGGGCCTGCCATCTAGCAGTAGCTTTGACATTAAAGCGAGTATTATGAGCAGTAGAACAGAAAGTTACAGAAAAAAAAATGGGAGAGTTTCACTGAATAGAGAAGGAATGGTGTGCTCACGGGATTCTGGTTTCTGTCAGCTTCTCTTAGAAATTTCTTTGTGAGAATGGAATGAAGTTCCAAAAAAACCAGATAGGCTTACCAGAAGCTTATGCTTTAAAAAAATGGGAAGGTAGGAGATATGGGAAGGCTCCGAAGGAGGATTCTTGGCCAGGAGAATTTGGGGAATAACCTGGACATTGTAGTTCCAGAATCCAAATCCCACTCTTACCTGAGCCCACTCTGCGGGTTTCCTCATTCTTTCTCATCCTCTTTCTCTCACCATAAGAACCCAGAAGCCATAGTTGTGGTCTGCAGAGGGGCAGAGAAAATGGTAACAGGCCACCAGGCGACTATTAAAGAAGGATCCTATAAGCTTACATTTAAAAACTGAAGTTATTATTTTATTTTTTGGATTGCAGGCTAAAACTCTGACTGTCCTTTTGATACATTTTTACTATTTAAACCAAGTATCGTTCTTTCAGTATAAGATCATACAGAGAGAAGTTTGGCCGTTTCATGATTAACTTTTATTTAAGCTATAGTAACTTATCCTAAGATGATCAGTACAAGAAACCACATATTGAGGTATAGGTAATGGAATGGAGATGAAGAGATGGAAGATGGTTATCCACATACATCTGGTGATAATATTTCACAGATAATATAGTTATATTGCCAAGAATATAAACTTGTTGTTGTTGTAATGGCAACAATAAAGAAAACACCATTGTCAGCAACAAAACATACTTGTAGTAGGAGGGCAAAGAGAGAGGGAAAAAAACCTGGGAGTGTGTTTGTGCTTGTACCTATGCAATTGTCTAAGGATGCTGGGAAGTAAGCCAAGGAGATATTAATAGGATTTAGATTTTAGTAACTAAATCTTGGTGTGACTGCACAAGTGTAACACAAATTATGATCATTTATGTGAAAACTTGCTATTTATTCTTGATGACTAAGAAGTTTTTACCTATTTTATTTTACCTAATGTCTTGGTGTAGAATTAACCCCTGATCGTTCACAGAATGTAAAAGAATTTATGAGACTCTACAAGAGTATCCAAGCAAAGATTTATTGAGAGAGAGAGNGAGAGAGAGAGAGAGAGAGAGAGAGAGAGAGAGAGAGAGAGAGAGAGAGAGAGACTTGCAAAAGTTTAGCCAGGGCAGAGTCCAATGGGGGACAGCTGCAGAGACAGAGGGGTAAGAGAAAGATACAGGCAAAGTTTAGCTAGGGCAGAGCCCAATGGGGGACAACTGCACTGATGAGAAGGAGTGCTGGGATTTTATATTTTTTCCAAGCAGGATGTAGGGTGCTTGTCAGTTTGTAGGAAGGCTGCCGTTACAATTGTCTTCTCCTGGGAACTGTCCTGTTCCTATCTATGATGGATGTCAGCTTGCAGGGGATTGCTGTTGCAATTGGCAACTGTTCTGTTCTCACCTATGGTGGATGCTAGGTGCTTGTCAGCTTGGGGTGCAGTGCTAGCAGGGGGAGTCAGAGCCAAGTGGTTAATGTTTAAGCTCATGCCTGTTAGCCCACAAGCTCACTCCTGTTAACTCTTTGCCTGTCCCATCTTGCCAGCTCACAAGCCCACTCCCATTAACTCTTTACTTGTCTCATCACCTAATACATTACCTTTCTTCCAAATTTTATTCACTCTCCATATTTTTGCTTAGAATAGATGCTAGTAATGTGCCCCCATAATTTACTAACAACATAGGGTAATAAAATAGATACTGGTCATGTCTTAAATATGTTTTTCCTTGCTGACAACTCAAAGAAACAGTATGGCATATTTTATACTTGTATTTTTGTTTTAACAGGCCTCCCCAAAATAAGCATAACAGGGCAGAATTTCAGGTAGTGTTGCTGGCTGGTGGAGGAGTTATTTTTGGAAAGAAGAGCTTGTCACAATTTCAGATTTCTGTCTGTGACAACAACCTTCTATTTGACAGTTTTCCCACACTTTTAGTTTCAGTATGTTCATCGTTTCCCATTATATTGAGTTTATTTCTTTCTTATTAATTTCAGGCCCATATAGTCTACACTGTCATGGTGCTTTATACTTCTTAATTATTATTTCATCACACTTGTTATTTCATCATACATGCTTTGTTATTTCATTATACTTGCTTTGCAATTACATTGGATCAGTTCTACCCTCGGAGATTTGGGCTTCTACAGTCAGGCTACTGAGTATAGCTGGCACTCAATCAACAATCAGGGTATCTCCACCTAATTATCTAGACAGGTGCTCCTTAAAAATTCTTGCTCTCTGCCATACACCCTATCCATATGGATCTATGATCAGTTCCATTTCCCCAAATTTCAACTATTCCTCAGTTTTCTTCCTTCTCCTTTTTCCTTCTCGTGCTCCACAAACTGTGTTGTCTCCAATTTACCTGACAAAATTGAGACCACCAGCCAAGAATTTCACATTTCTCTGCATTTTCCATCTTGTAGTCATTTGTTATTGTCTCTGTGAAAGTGGTTTGTCTTTCCCTAAAAGTCATTCTTTCATCTGTGCAACTTGTTATTTCATCCATTACTTTCTTTTCTCTCTCTTCAGCAGTTCATTCTTTCATTGTTAGGACTGAAACACATAAAAGAATCTATTAGGTTGTCAGAAAAGTCATGATGTATTTTTTCTATGTTTTTTGTTGCAAAATGTCATGACTTTTCCGACAACCCAATATTTTAACATAGCCGTTTCCTGACCACATTTCCTTTTAGTTAGCACTCTGACCTCTCTTCTTCTATTCCTAGATGAGCTTCTTTAATAAAATATCTAAGTTTAATATTTCCATTTCCTCCTTCATAATATTTCGTTTGGCATTAAATACTTAATATTTTTCTGTCCTATCAATTACCTGCATGTTAAACCACATAGCTGCTTTCCATTTTTAACTTCCTTGACCTCTCTGTAGCATTAGCATTTGCCATTTGTATTAGTTTCCTAGGGCTGTCATAACACATTATCACAAATTGAGTGGCTTAAAACAACAGAAAACTTACTCTCTCATAGTTTGGGAAGCTAGAAGTCTGAAATCAGGGTGTGGGCAAGGTTTAATTCTTCTGGATGCTTACAGGAGAATCTGTTTCATGCCTGTCTTATGGTTACTATTGGTTGCTGGCAATCTTAGGTGTTCATTGTCTGGTAGATGCATCACTCCAATCTCTGCCTCTGTCATCACGTGATGTTTTCCCTGTGTTTCTTTGCATCATCTTCCTGTGTGTTTCTGTGTCCAAATTACCCTCTTCTTATGAAGACATCTGCCATTGGATTACGGCCGGCCCCTAACCAGTATATCTCACCTTTACTGGCTATATTTGCAAAGACTGTTTCCAAATAAGGTCACATTCACAGATACTGGGGATTAAGACTTGAACGTATATGTTTTTTTTTTGGGGGGGGTAACAATTCAAATCAAAACAATCTTCCCACTGGCACCCCAAAGTTCATGTCCTTCCTATAGGCAAAATATATTCATTTCATCAAAACATGCCACAAAGTCTTGGCCCATTCCAGCATCAACTCTAAGTTCAAAATCTTATTTAAATATCAACTCAAAAAGCCCCAAATCTCATCATCTAAATCATGTAAATCAGGTATGTATGAGACTCTAAGTATAGTCCATCCTGCCTCAAAATTTCTCTCTATCCATGGAACTTTCAAAGTAGAAAAGAAATTATCCATTTCCAAAATATAATGGTGGGCAGGCATAGGATTCTCATTCAACAAGTGGGATAATGGAAGGAATACAAGAGTCACTGGTTTAAAGCAAGTTCACAATCCAGCAGAATAAAATTAATTAGATTTAATTGCCTGAGAATGATTTCCTGTGGTTTGATGCTCTGTCCTCTGGTTCTGTGGAGAGCCCACTCATCCTTGCCTCTGGCCCTTTGTGGTGGTCCCTCCATCTTAGCCCAAGTTGGTCCCACCCTTTTGGCCCAAGGAAGGGGTAGTCCCATCCTCTAGAACCAAGCAGATGGTATCCTGCTGACCTCTCAGCCATCCTCAGTGTTCTTCTTCCTTTTTCTTGAAAAACACAAATTTACATCCTAGTATCTCTAGTAGCCATTTCCTTTTTCCTGCCTACAGAATTCCAGAATTCCAACAGCCTTTCTTCATTTCATCTGGACTCTGTTCCCTTCAGTACAGATGGCAGTGTTTCTATTTAAATGGTTGATTGGATCAATGCATCACATGCCTAATCTCTCCAAGAATAGTTTGTTCAGCCACACTCTTGGCATTCTGTCCAGAACACAGCATTCACATCTTCTGAAATATGGACAGGCTGATTATTTTACAAACCTTTCCAAATTTTCTGTTTCTTTTTGCTTAATGATTCTTTCCTCAAGTTATCTCTTTCCTTTTGCATTTTACTATAAGCAGCAAGAAGAAATCAGGCTTCTCTGTATATACTTTACTAGAAATTTCCTCAGCTAAATACTCAAGTTCATCATTTACAAGTTTTACTTTCCAGCCAAAAGCTAAATACAATCCAGACAAGTTTATAACAAGGATAATCTTTTTTCCAGTTTCCAGTAACCTATTCTTTATTTGGTTCTGATATCTCACCTGAATCTCCTTTAATGACCATATTTCTAACAGTCTCTTCAAGGCAATCTAGGTTTTTTTCCTACCATGTGCCTCAAAATTCTTCCAGCCTCTATCCATTACCCAATTTCAAAGCCAATTCCACATTTTTAAGTATTTGTTATAGTAGCACCCTACTTCCCCACAATTTAACCTGCAACATTATTATTTATTTCTTCATTCTTAACTTTCTCTCCCTCTGTGAGGCTGTAGAACAACTCTACTGCTTTCTTATTTCTCCCTATATCCAAGCAATGTATTTTGCAACTTCTCTTCCTATCACTACCATTTGTATTTGGTGTCTCCAGAGATTCCTGTCTGGATCCTTTGCTTTTATTACTCTCTATATACTCCCAGAGATATCTACTTCATGCAAATTTTAAGTCTTCACTACCATTTGTCATGATGTCAAACAAATCTCCACGTTCATATTCTCAATGATCTACTGAACATTTCCCTTCAGATACCCTACAGTTACTTGAGTCTACAACACCCACGTTGAACTCATCTTCAAGGTCTTAAACTTGTTCTTTCTGTTTTTCCCATGCTGATAAGACAATAAATGTGGCTTAATTTAATTATCCAAATTAGAAACTTGGGAATTATTCTAGATTTCTTTGCAATCCCCCCTCTCCTTACTCCACAAATCCAATCACTTAACAACTCCACTAGAATACATTCAGTATTCTTAGAAGCGCTTATATCAATATTCTTATTTTTAGTCCTACTGATACTTCCCTAGTGCAAACCCCTATTACTTCCCCCGTGGATTCTGTGACAGGCTGTAATGGAGCACACTGATGAATAGGTCACTGCTGATTTTAGTCATCACTGTAGTCAACTATTCTTTACAATGGCTCAGACAGATCTTTATAAATATAAACTAGATCAATCATTCCCCTGCCAAAAATCTTTCAGTGGAAAGCAACAATGTCCTTCAGTACTGGTCCCTACTTGCCTCTTTATCTTTTGTTTCTCCTTGGCACAACTCTTTTCTTTAACTATCTGAAACTACTGGCGATTCTTCCAATATATCCTACTCTTTCATATGCCATGGCTTCACAATTCTGTTTCCTCTTCCTGGAACATCGTTTCCCTTCCTAGTTCTTTATATTTCTCACCTGTTGTTTATTTCATCTTATTCCTTTTTTTTTTTTGAGAAGCTTTCTGTGATGGAGCAAGCCATCATAGTACTCTGTTTATATCATTAGCTTGGTTCATTTCATACCATTCTGTAATTATTGATTTACCTCTATGTTCCTCCACTAAATTATGATATTTAAGAGCCTAGTATGCACTTTATTCAGCTGGTTAGCATAGAGGCTACAACAAATACATGTTAGTGGAATTACTAACTGCATAGCAGACCAGATCTTCTTTCTATATATAATAATATAAGCAACCTTAGATTGGACACTGAATCATTTAAGAACACATTTTTATGATTTATAAAGTATGACCTTTCAGAAGTAAAGTTTATTTTATTGGGTTTGTTATTTTTAGGTGAAATTTATGTTGTATTGCAAGTGGTAATTTTAGAAGTTAATTTGTGTTTTATATCATGTCAGCAAGAAATAGTTTTTATGTTTTATGTAAGAAAATATACTGGTATGTTTTATGTAAGAAATAATACACTAGTGTTTTTCCCTACCCAAGAGTCCTTGCAGTTAATACTATCTACTGTTATCATTAGATTCACAGAAGGTCATATTAGGTTTTACTTTGATAGTAGGTTTATAATTACCTCAAGTTCCTTACATATTCTTATGTACTTAATAGAATGGTAGACTTTTGTGTATTCGTTAGATTTGCACACACATATACACAGAGTATTTGAATACCACATTCATTTCTTGTAACAAAATACCATGTTAAACACTGACAGAACTTTAATTTTAGTTCCTCTTTTTATATAAAATATATAATTGGGAATGGCAATTTTTTCTATTACTGGGTAACTTCAATAGAACTGTTTCTCTTGGGCCGGCCAGGTGGCGCGATGGTTGAGAGCTGGCTTGAGACACTCGGTTCTGATCCCACATATGAGGGCCAGTGACACTGCCCTCTACAGCTAAGATGCTGAACAACAGCTCAACCTGGAGCTGGGCAGCCGTGAGTCGCTGGCGATGGCATAGGCTGCGATGAGGCTGCAGTGGGTGAGGCTGCAGTGAGTTGCCATGGGCTGCTGTGTGTGGCTGGCAGCCAGCGTGAGCAGCCAGCAGCCTCCGTGAGCGGCTGTCCAGAAGCCGGCGACTGATCTGCCTCGCCCAGGAAGAGCGCAACGATGGTGTCAACTTGGGCTGGTGAAGCGACGTCCTCCACAACTAGACTGAAGAACAAAAAGGACAGCAACTTGTCTGTTCGTTCCCCTTCCCCCAATTCCTCAACGCTGTTCCCATCCCTCCAATTCCCCAATAAAAATCTTTAAAAAAAAAAGAAGAACTGTTTCTCTCACACGCTATCATTACATATTCATTTAAAAAATGTGTCCAAAATTATTGGTTTATTTACCAGTTTTACTAGTAAAATTATCTATTCTTGTTATGGCGGGCCAGCCGCCACAAGTCGATCAGTACCTAAAGGGGGGAGCGGGAATTAAAGAAAGAGACACACTCACGACTGCTGATGCGGCCGGTCTTCAGGTTTTCTGAAGCCCCGGAGTTTATTTTCCACCACCATTATATAC
>NW_017731991.1:54241-77017 GCF_001890085.2 Hipposideros armiger | reverse complement strand
TAATTGATAATCCACTTAGAAACTTAAAGGTCAGTGGGGACAATTTCTTCCATAATCCCAGATAGCCATCTATCTTTATTGTGTCTCCCAAGGCACTGGCCATTCTCTCCACATACCTGAAGATTAAACAAAACACCCTCCAGGTGCAAGTAAAACAAGAAGTAAAACAAGATATGCAATCAGTAAAGTCAGCCTGCATGGCTCCCAACATCTTGTGTATATTTTCTCTAACAAATTTCAGTCAAATAAATGCAATTCAGATATTTATAGTTTACATTTCAAGCAGTAACTTTGCAAAAGCTTTCAATATTCAGTTAACTGGGAAGGTTTTGCAAAATCTCATTAAAGAAAAAATATAAAATCTCACTATACTGACTGGGAATGTAAGAAATTAAATCATTTGGAAGTATAGTTGGTTCCCCCAGAATCTCCAAATGAATCACTTGTGGAAGAGAGACTATAAATTCTTCAGAGGTTTCTGATATATGATACAGAGAAATATGTTAACTTTATACTACAATTATCTTTCCTTAAAATGTACTAATTTCATAAAAAATAACCTAAAATTGATTTTTCTTGTTTTGTTCATTTTTGTCATTTTGTTTTGTAATTCAGTTCTTATTTTCATATCATATAGAATGAGCTGCCATTATATATTATAGTTACTGCTTTCTCCACTATCTCTATATGGGAAACAGTGACCCATACAGCTTAGGTAAAATGAACAGTAAGACCTTTGAAAAATGGAGAAGTATTTTGAATAAATAACTCTTATTCCTTTGGTGTAATTAATCTTTTTTTTTTTGTAAAAAGGGAAGACATAACATGTTCAAAAGTTTGGATATTTATAAACAATCTTTTTTTATAGGCTTTAGTTGAACAATAAGGTCTTTTGTTTTTTTCTTTCTTTCTGGGTCTTTGCAACACTGGAGACCTCCAGTGGTGTGGAGAAAAGCAACTCAACATTTACTCAGGAAATATATATTGAGCACCTATTATATGCTAGCCACAGTTCTAAGATTAGGACTTATAAAGGACTTATGCTTTGATGCACCTGTCTATAGAGTTTTTCTAAATATATTGTACCTTTTTCTTGGGGACAGATTCTACAAATATTTCATTGGCTACCTTTTAAAGATTGATTTTGCATTTAATTAACAATAACAACTATTTATGCAGCATTTATTTTGCTAAGCACTATACTGACATAGATATTACTTTATCATTAGACAAAATCAAAGTACCTGAGGTACCCATTTTACAGATGAGAAAACAGAGGCTTTAAGAGGTTTAGTTGTCTAAGACCACAGAGATGATAAGTGAAGGAAGAAACTTCACAGTATCAAGAAATAAAATCACTTGCTATGTTTGGACAATTTTAGTGTTGAAGGTAACATTAAAGGAGGTTTTCAAATTGGAGAATGACAGCTCATCTGTTGTATATAGATATTAAAAATCAAGCACTGGGTGGGAAGCATTGAGTAAAGAGACTAGGAGTAAAGATACCATGAATCCCTCTCCACTTCAAAATAGTAAGCACTCTTGAAATAACAGCCCTCAATACCGGTGTGTAAATTGTTTAAAAAGTAGGAATTGGTACGATATGAAGCAATGTATATCAAGAATTTTAATAATGATCTCACTCTTTGAGTCTAATAATTTCAGTCCTAATGATTTATTTAAGGAAGTAATCAGAAATTCAGGCAAAAATTTATGTACGAAGATGCACATTGCAGCTATATTTAAGAGGTAAAAAATGTAAAAGGCATAAAAGTAAGTAATTTTGGCATGTCCAAAAAATGAATCCTAGTGTCTCCAAAGATAGGCTTTAATCTCATCCTTTGAAGAACATGTTTCAAATGTTCTGAAATTAGATAAAAGTGATAATTTTATAACACTGTAAATATACTAACAGCCACCAGATTGTATACTTTAAAATGATAAAAATGATGAATTTTATGTTATATGAACTTTACCTAAAATTTTGACATAAAATTTTATGTTATATGAATTTTATGTAACACAGGAAGTTTTAAAAGGAGTTTCTTAAAAGAAAAGAGTTCAGAAAGATTCATCATGTCACAATCATAATTCATACAAAAAAATGAATTCAAGATGTATTCAAGTGAAGTTCCTAAACCACTGGACTTCTGGATATGGAAATAATATTACATGTAACAGGCAAAAAACACCAACTAACCTTAAGATTAATAAACCAATATGGTCTCTAAACTTTATATAACAACATTACCTGCTGGAAAAGTGTTGAGAAATTCTTAAAAATTCTTAGGGAATGATGAAATATGTGTTCCAATAAATTTATCTTCTTGATTAAATTCATTTTCATATATGAAGATAACAGAAAGACATTTTCAACCATGCAGGGACTCAGGTATGTAGCACTGTTGAATGTTTTGTAGAAGACAAACAATACTTCAACAAACCAACCAACCAGCAAGCAAGCAAGCAAGCAAACAAACAAACAAACAGATAATCTCTTTGGAATTAAAACCCAGCCAACAAATGCGGACTGGAGTAGCTATGGTTTGAAGACTGGGAGGTGGACTACAGGTGGGTGTGAGTCACACTGATGACTCAGAGGTGATTGATATCCTCACTGTCAATGTTTCTAAACATACACGTGCCAACACAGTCACAGATTATACAGAGATCAGATACTGCAGTCTGTGTGCAAGAGACTATGTCATCAAAGTTGCCTTTGAGAGCCATCTACATCACCTGTAAAGTATAAAATGCACACACACTATATTTCCTAAGCACTAAATAGCTAGTCTTTAAACTGGAATACATTGCTGCTTCTTCAGTTTAGCACACGATAAAGTATTGAATTGTATTTAGAGTCCAGATGGCATAAAATGTGCATTTTAAACACTAGAATTATACTTGTGCAAACTCTTTTCATGGTGAGAGCTGAGGAGGACTGAATTGAAGAGCCATGTCTCCTATCTCCCCTGCTTCTTGGAGCTATGTTAAAACAAAGAAAATGGGAAGTATATTATCCGAACAGTGTAAATTATTTTCCCTCTTCTTTCTCCCTTTTATCCTTACCTCTCATTCTATTTCTTTCTTTATTTAGCAAGTGCATTTACTGAAGTTTTAGAAAATTAAATTCATGTATGATGTAATTTTATAAAATTATATAGTGATGATCATTTTGCCACCTGCATGTTTACCCTCAAGTAATTTGGAGACAATTTTCCAAAGAAACAAACAAAAAACATATTCATACAAATTCATTAAAAAATAATTTTAGTAACATTAGAATTTTTTTACTTTTTTTTGTATAAGGGGAGAAAGGGTTCTGTTCAAGTAAATATGGGGTGGTAGGTCAGACATCTGTTGATTATCTGCAAATACTGGGATATTCCATGTTGATTTAAGAGACACAGGTGACATAATTAAGAGAAAAATTAATCTTTCAAAACTCATTAAAGCATCTATTACTCTAAATTTAAGAACTGCTGAATTAGGGGTGGGGGCAGTATTTGGATAGTTCAGCCTCTTTTTAGTCCTCAAAATAAGAGCTCCTTGGAGAGCTCCTATCGGTTAATTGAATCACAGTTAATCAGTACAATTATAGGATTTCATGATTGGTATTTAATTTCTATGCTACCCATTTATTTGCTATCATTTAAAGGAGGAATTAGAAATTAATGTGTACAGGAGGTGCTGATATCTTTACTTACATATGTTTCATTTATGGTTGGTATAATTTTTCATTTGAAATATCACTCTGTGTAAATTCTACAAGAATGGAAGTCTAGTAAATAGAAAATAGGTAAAATTTGCTCATAATTTTGCACAAAATTTTTGGATATACATTTATTTTCAAATGTTCTTGGTGGTCTAAGGAAATGTCTAATAGCATAATCTATAATCAAATCAGTATTTGACATGGTTTAATCTAAATATGGTTTAAATTAAAAATTCAAATTTAGCTAACATTCTGAGGAACAAGTTACGTTTTAATCTTTGTACTATTAGAAGCTGAGCATTGTTGTATTCTACAAAATTATTAAAAGCAGAGAAGAAAGCATATGCTGTCAATATATGCATCTTTATTTACTTACAAATTATGTATATTGCATGAATGCACTAATATATTATGTACATTTAAAATATTCAAAAATTAAAAGAAAAATTGAGACCATTAACAACAGTTTTAAGAATATACATGTAGGATTTTAGTATGTGATCTTCATTTACACAAAGTAGATTTCATCATGGACATAGAAATTCTTCTTCCTTCCATAATTCTTTTAAAATATTAATGATGCTGCATAGGCATTCCTCTCACACAACCTCTATCAACAAGTTATTAGCAACGCTGCTACTTTTATGGTTACTTACACAGTTGAGAATCAGCAGATGTGTGGAGAAATGGCTGTCTTAGCTTTTGTAGTATTGATATACTTCCCAATTAATTGAAATATAGATATTTTTCCTTTTTCTTCTCATTAAGTCCTGTCTCCTTCCCTGGGAAACTTTGGAGTTCTCAGTATCCCATCAGCTAAAGAGATAACACTTTATATAGAAGTAACTGTAGGTGACAGTATGTGATTGGTATATCAGGGAATGATAATGCTATATGACTGGGAAGATGGTGCATTTTTTATACTATATGCTTAGGCTGCCTCCTCTCATGCTGAGCAGTCTACTTTAGTAGTTCAGTCTCTCTCTCAGTACTGATTGTAACTTTTGTTAGTGCTCTTGTAATGAAATTGCATAAATTTTGAGAGGTGTCCCTAATCCTTTCTTCTTTTATGTACTATTTTTTTAAATGTATCTTTTTTTTTCTTCCCTGAATGAAAGCCTTTCAAGAATATACTTACATCGGATCATTTTAATTGGAGAGTCATTGGAAGATTGCAAATGTGATTTTCTATGGCAAACCATCACAGAATATAAAACAGACAGGGTGAGCCAAACAAACAATACTCCAGCATTTCTCAAAAGTCAACCAAATAAAAGAGAAAGTAAAGGGAAACGCGCTTTAAAATTATTTATGTTTTGATTTATATTTACTTTATATTACCATATCAGTTAGATATTTTGAATGAAAGTGAGTTCTTGTCAATTTCCCACATAAAGCACCTATGAAGGTATTTTACTTGATGCTTTCATCATTAATCTGAAAACTCACAGATTCTTGAACTGTAGAACCATAACAACTATGTGCAACAAGTGAACTTTTTGAATCTTGGTTTTGATAAATTAAGTCATGTTTGTGACAATGGTGTGAATACGGGCTGGGTGTTATCTACATTAAAGAATTGTTAATTTTACTAAGTGTGATGGTGGCATGGTTGTGATGTTTTAAACAGGTCCATCTTGGAGATACACACTGAAGAATCTACTGGTTAAATGACATATGTTTAGGATTTGCTATAAATACTTGAAAAAAATGGCTGGTACATGGTAAAGCTGATAAATGGTAAAGCTGGATAACAGGTCAGTGAGAATTCATGATAGTATTATCTCTTATTTTTGTGCATATGTGAACATTTCCACAAAGAAAGTTAGCAAATAATGCCCATGTGTATATTTATAAACAAGTTCTAAATGCGTAATAGGCTTATTTTAACCAGTCAACTAGAAATTCAAATAATAGAGCAATAATTTTAATGAAGAAAAATGCTATTTTCATTTATTTAAGAAAAGAAACAATAAATTATTTTTTAAAATGATTATATATACCAATTACATAAATATTTACTATCCATTATAGTTATTCTAAATAATAAAAAATGAACAATCCCATTTTGGTAGGGAGTTAGGAATAAAATGAACTTATCCTTTGTAACTACCAGAAGAATGTCTTTTTTTAAAAAAAAAACCAGAATTATAATTTCCTTTGGCTTTTGTATCTCATTTCCTTCTGCTCAAAGGAACATTATTAAGAAAGATATTTTGGAAGATCACTAAGCAAGGAATAGGTAAAAAAAGGGTTTAGAATTCTCTGTGATGTTAGAGTACTGTAGTCACCACTTATCCAGGGAAATACATGTCAAGATCTTCAGTGAATGCCTGTAGCCATGGATAGTACTGAACCCTATATATACAATATTTTTTCATGTACAAACACACACATGATAAAGTTTAATTTATAAATTATGTACAGCAAGAGATTAACAATAATAACTAGTAATTAAAATAGAACAATTACAACAATATACTATAATAAAAGTATGTAAATATGGTTTTCACCCTTCAAAATATTGTATATACAATGTGGATACATTCGACAAAAGGATGATTCACATCCCAGGTGGGACAGCACAAGATTTCATCACGCTACTCAGGATGACATGCAATTGAAAACTATAAATTGCTTATTTCTGGGATTCTTCATTTAATATTTTTGGACTGTGTTTCACCATGGGTAACTGAAAAAATGGAAAGCAAAAGCACAGATAAGGGGGTGGAGCTATTTTACTACCAATATTCATATTGTAGAGCATAATATTTATGCATTTACTGCCTCTGGTCTGATTAAATATAAAACCATTCTTTCCTTACTTAACTAATAGTTGTCTAAAATAGATCAGTAATAGCTAACTAAAAAATAGCTGTATAGAGCAATTTTCTTTCCAGCAATGATAGTTTTTAAAGCTATATGTCAGATAATCTGTTTTTTGTCTTTATTATTGCTAAAACTAATTCTTTATTCCTTTATTTAGTGACTATATTATTATATTTCTTTGACTTTCTGATTTGCCAATAATTAAGTAAAGGCAATTACTATAATTTTATGTCCAATTGGCTCAACTAGACATATATTTAGACATATACATATAATTACTTCATTGAACATATCCTCCAGAAAAAAAGGATAACAGGAAAATAAACATTTTAGTAAACAGTGCCAGTTAACTTATATTATTATTTTATGTATTTTGTTTGTTATTTCACTCTCTCAGTTACTCAAAATTTATCAAAGGAAATTATATCTATAGATCGTTGTCCCCACTTTGTCAATCTCACCAACAGTGAGATAATGCCACAGCTTTCTGCAACCAATCACAAGAATATATCCACTTTTAATATGTGTGGCTTCCCCACACATTTTAATTCTTATAAAAAATGGCATTTAAATACTTCACTGCAATTAGCTGTTTTTCACTTAACATGTATGGGACAATTTCTTCTAGTTTCATGTACAAGCATAATTAGTTACTCTATTTAGTAGGTACAGATAATTTCACAGTCGTGCTACGCAGAATCTGTCCTAAAGGGAAATACAATTAAATACTATATCAACAAATGCACAATTAATTCATTTTTACAATATATATTTTTGGAACATCTATACTGTGTGGCAGGCACTGTGTTAGGAAAAATAATATTAAAAGGCCAAATGTATTATATGCCAAGAAAGATTATAAATATATATATTTGTATATATGGTAGTATTAAACCAATTTATTTGTGGATGCCATAATTACCTGTTTAGTTGTTTTTATTTGCAATTTTTGGTATTTATATTCTTTTGTATTAGAAATTTTATCTGTGAAGGAAAGATTCCTAAAATTGAACCCAATATGAAAAATTATTTATTTATTTAGATAAATACAAATTGCCAAGAAGTAGTCTGCTTATTTCCCCAAAATACAGTAAATATTTTAAATATTATTTCATTTATGCTGTGCCAAAGGAAAAAGAAATAGAGGCAGTATTGATACTTTCTAAAAGACAGCTGCATTGTCATCACTATTTCATACATAGAGCCTTAGGGGGAAATGAACATGCACTTAATTCTAAAAACGCTAAAGTGAATTTGGTTTCATAAGGAACTGGTGTATCATAATTACTCATTCTTTTGTAATTATAGGTGTTTTTATGCAATAGGTAAGCAAATAAGATTTGCAGGAGAATTTTTGTTATCACTGTGGAAAGTGAGAATTCTTTTAATGACAGTTGATTTGGATAACAAAGGTAGCCAATATTTAGAGAGTGAGATACTGATTATGCCTTGACTATCATAACTAAAAATGTTTGATTAATAATAGCTATTTTGACAGAAGTCCTTAAATATAAGAAATTATTTCACAATTTAACAGACTACATCTTCTTACATGTGAGAAATTTGCATCTATTTTGCTGTTCCCAATGACAGCTTTAATGGAATGGCAGTAGGTATAACGTGGCTTAAATTAATTAGGCTTTCACATCACATTACATCTATGCAGACACAGATATCCATTAATATTATTATGTTTTTGCTTTATTTAAGCATTTTTATGATGAATAAAATTATTTTTTTCTCTTCCATTAATAATTCCCTGTGTATAGTATATACACAAACACAAAACGATAATATGTACATTTTAAATATGTATATAAATATATGGTTATATAATTACACGATATAAGATAAATTGCTTGTAATATAGTATAGTATGTAATATATAGTACTTATTATATGTTTCATAATATATATTTAAATATTGTTTATTCATGCATTTGTGGTCACTTGCTCATCATCTAGAAGAGCTGGCTGGCTGTCAAATTGGGGCAATAGATGTGATTCAGTCCCTCTCTCTTCACTTATTCCTATCTCTCCCCTCTTCAGGATTGCTCCAACTTCTTGGTTTGATGAGATAGTTTAGAAATTTTATTTTAACACCCCTTGATGTATAGCTCTCTGCTTCAAGAAACTAATTATTACATTATTTTCTACATTTCAATATTTATCTAGTTTTAGATATACTGCTAAATTTATTTCTTATCACTATTTTCTCTTAATCTTCCTCCATCTTCAAGTCTCATGTGTTGCACTCTACTTTCATAGTAGAGTGCAGATACTATTCCATTATTTTTTACCTTCCACTATTATAAAGGAAGAATTCCAATATAAATTTGATTTTTGGGGTTAATGTCTTTTTAAATAAGCTTTTTATTTCTATTTGTAAACTTGTATGATTGTTATTACATGTAATATATGAGGTTTGACAATTAAGTTTGTGAATTGTTGGAATAATGTTGCTAACCTTTTTTGATATCAGAGGGATTATTCATTATGAATTTCTACCAACTGGACAAATGGTTACCCAAGTTTACTATTTGGAAGTGCTGGAAAGGGTGCATGAAAAAGTTAGATGACCTGAACTTTTCGCCAACAATTCATGGCTCTTGCATCACGACAATGCATCAGCTCACACGGCACTGTCTGTTGAGGGAGTTCTTAGCTAGTAAACAAATAACTGTATTGGAAAACCTGCCCCACTCACCTGATCTGGCTCCCAATGACTTATTTCTTTACCTAAAGATACAGACAATATTGAAAGAAAGACATTTTTATGACATTCAGGACATCAAGGGTAATACGACCACAGCTCTGATTGCCATTCCAGAAAAAAGTTCCAAAATTGCTTTGAAGGGTGGACTAGGCACTGGTGTTGGTGCATAGCTTCCCAAGGGGAGTGCTTCACAGGTGACTGTAGTGATATTCAGCAATGAGGTATGAAGCCCTTTTTCTAGGATGAGTTCATGCACTTAATTGTCCGACCCCATATGAATTTGAGAATATACTTATAATCTTCATGAGGGCAAAGAATAAACTATATACTATTTTAAAATCTCTTTATCAAGGAGTATAGGAGATACACAGTGCACAATGTAATACCTAAATAAATATTCAATTGATTGCAGAGGCCAGTATTTCAGAACAGCACCCACAAACATCATTCTATGTTTTTATCATTTAAAATATGGTTTATTAAGCCTCTGCTAACTCATATAAATTTTTTCTCATATATTGTATATACTTTTATTTTTGCTTTTCTTTTTTTATGAGGTTAACAATTTCAAAGAAACTTGTAGGTATAAGCAACTATTTATACATTGAGTATTTGTATTCTGATATTTTTGATTCAAAGTACAACAGAAAACTACATAAAGAAATGTATTTTAAGTGTATTTTGTGTTAAAATTCACACCATAATTTGAATGAAAAGAAATAGTCTTCAATATTTTCTTAGGAGAATGAACTGAATATATAAAAATATTTTACTAATTTGATTGATTTTTTTATACATCTGATAATATTTCTGTAAAGATTTTTTTTGATCCATGGAATTGGAACTAAATAATATTTTGAGCAGAATCATATTTCTACTAGAATAACTCTACTAAAGGGAGTCATCTGTCAAATAGTGAAGAAAAGAAATAGTATTAAATGTTCTTGAAGCTAAAGTTTATGATCTCAGAATGCATGCTGCCCTTAGCATTAGTTATAGCCAACTTTATCTCCTCACTTTGTATAGTATTTCAAAAACTATTTGTGTGTGATGGATCTTATTGTAGTTAGTACCCACCAAAGAGTCTGAATATAGCTTACTTATAGTGGAGAGGTATTTTCTTATTAGTTTTCAGAAGCATACCACAGAAAAGCAATATAAAAATAATTATACCACAAAAGCAAGATAACAAAAAGAAAGAAACTTGTGGTAATACCATGCAAACTTCCTCTATTTTTGCAAACTCAGGATTTTCAAAATGAATTTTTGTTGATACATTGCATGATAAGTAAGTATAGCTCTACAAATTATATTCATATTTAATTGGCTAGGCTCTAATATTAAACTCCATATGTAGTTGCGACTGCTATTGGGGGATTTGGGATAAGATAGACATTTTCTCTTCGTGTACATGAATTTCTAAGGTTAATGAAGTAAAAGAGAAACCTAACAGAATTGAGTGTAATTATGTTCTTAATTGCTCTAAACATTTGTTTTCTCACTGTGTTTTCAACTACCATAAGGATGCCATTGAGAATTTCTTTGAAGCAGAGACAAAAAAGTAGGAGAAAGTGAATGGAGGTTTTGTTTTCTCTCTTCAATAAAATTAGATTTTGTATTTAGAGATTTTATTTAAAGAAAAAAATCTATCATTAGAGAGTTTAAAAACAACTGGTCTGGAGGGCATGGTAGTCTCAAGTGAGAGAGGTTATGGTGAGCAGTTTCAGTAAGAACGTGTCCTGATTAGGTTGAGTAACAAAACCCATGGAACAAAATACACATTAATTGCTCTGAATATACTAGAAAGGTAAATTATTAATTTGCATTTTGGAGAGCTAGATAAGGTCAAATTGGATCAAATTTATTCTTACTGGGAAGTTATTACAAGATGATGCCAATTAACTCTTTCTTCTAGGAAGATATTTAATAGTGTTATTTAGAAGTGCCTCATAGGATCATTATAGGATTGGGACATTATTTTTCCCACTAAAAATTACTTGTCATTTCTTTCCAAAGCATGTAAATAAAAAACAGATTACAGGGAATACAAATCCATTGAAGAGTAGTACAGATATAAGATAGGATTCTTAAATGTAGAAAGGCAGAGAGCTTCAGCAAAATAAAAATGATTTCATTCACTGCCAAGGAATTGACATCTTGAATTTGAGTTTCTTAGTTTAAAACAAAACTTCAGTAGACATCAATAGGCAGAACAAGCAAACAAACAACATACAGTATTTAAAGCCTTTATTTTGAGCAAGAACCTCAGCAAATATTAAGACCCCAAGTCTGCACTGTCCAACACAGTACCTACTAATAACACATAGCTAGTGAGCCCTTGAAATGTGGTCAGTCAAAATTAAGATGTACATTAAATGTACAATACAATTTAGGCCTCAATACTTAAAAAAATAAATAAAAACATTGATAATTTTATATTGATTACACATAGAAACAATGGGAACATATAAGTAATCGATTCTTATGTGAGACTAGAAAAAGGATAAAAAACCCCACTGATAATTAATTTTATATGCACACAAAAGAAACTGTATATAACTCAAACACCATAATTTGGTTCAGTCATTTTCAACAAATATTATGCTATTTTTAATCCTCTCCATAAAAAGAGTCTTTCAGATATTGAACTGGGTGAAACTTATGTGATTATTAGAGCCACAAATTTCAGGCCTAGAATGGACTAAATAATGTGAATGATTTTCTCCCAGATTTTGATCAAAATGAGACACTATTTTGTTTACAAGTCATCAAAATTTTAATGGCTAACAACAGAGCAATATACAGCACTTTTGTGTCTCTAGTTATTAATTAGATTAAATTTAACAAGTATTATTGAAAATAATTATGCATGTTACACAGAATCTGTCCTAAAGAGAAATAAAATTAAATATTATATCAACAAATGAACAATTAATTAATTTTTACAATATATATTTTTGGATCATCTACACTGTGTTAGGTACTGTTATTGTCATCATTTCATAGATTAGAAAAAAATTCAGGACAAAGGTTAAGTGACATAACGCACAGCTATTTAAGTTGTGAAGAAGGAGCCAAACTCAGCAGTCTGGCTCCACCAACCATACATTCCATTCTGGGTATTTAGAGAAAGAAATTCATGATGGAGGGGACAGTATGTGTGAGTTGGACAACAGAAAAGCATGTGAGTAACTAGAGACTGCTAACTGGTCCTGCTATGGGTACTTGGTTTGTACCAACTTGACTTCAATTCTTCAGTTGCAACAAAACCAACTCTTGCTAACTTAAGCTAGAATTTTTTGTTTTGCTTTGCTTTGCTTCTTTGTTTGTTTTGGAAGGTTATCAAGTTGTTCCCAACATTAATAGGAAAGCTTGAGAAAGAGACTCAAATGAACATCAGAGCGGCTCTAGATGTTCCAGATTTCGCTGCAAAAATAAATATACTCCATTAATTTTTCCTTTGCATTATTCCAATGACTTCGAATCAATATCAAGATTCAAAATATTGGATTCTGACTGTAAACCCTTAGTGAGGTAACCTATAAGGACTGAAAAACTGCAAAGAATGTTGAATTTTACATCATAGATTTGCGCTTAGCAGTGGTATTAGTTGTGTAATTATTAAAGTATGTCTTAAGAGAACTGTAAAATGGAAAAAACATAAATGTTAATTATATTTAGAACTAGGGTTCTCATAATGGGAAGTGGGAAGTGCAAATATTAAATGATAGAGTTAGGGAGGATTCAGAATATTGGATTAGGATTGGTGGTGTCAGTATGAACTCATGACTTAATTTCCTAACTCTGCTCATTGAAGGAGCCTGGAAAAAAATGATATCCCACTATTAATACATACAACTAGAGGTCAAATCTTGGTTTCTAAATACTGTTCTCCATTAAAAAGAGCCAGAAGTTATTAGAGAATTAACAGCTTTCAGAACTGGGATCAAGAAAGTACAGGTGAAATTGTTCTCTTATTATGGTGAAAGAAAGGAGATATTCAAAGATTGACAGAATCATAGCAAAATGTCAGATTCAGCCAGCTTGAAGGGGTCAAATTGGGCCAAGTCTGCATCAGAAAATAATAATGATAGTAATGCATAATATATTTAATACTAAGAAATCATGAGTCTACTTTAATACTAACAAAAATGGTGGGGGAATAAAAGACTTTATAGAAAAATAGTAATAACACATAAGGAATGACATAAGTCAGAAAAATTATTTATATCAATATAGACTCATGGATATTTTTCTGGATTTTTTTTCCTGTTTTTTCATTTGGGGCACATTTCTTTGTTTCTTCCTTTTGGATGCCTCTCTGTGTTTCTTTCTATGTATTAGGTATATCTACTATGTCACCCAGTCTTGGCTGGGTGGCCTTATGTATTACAGGTCCTGTGGGGCCTGGCACAGTCTCCCTAGTCACCTGAGTCAGGTGCTCCAGGATTGTCCCTTGTGTGGGTTGTGCTCTCCTTTATAGTTGAGCCTTGATTGCTATGGGCACATCGGTGGATGGGATTTACTTTAGGCTGACTGGGTATGGAGTTTGGCTACATCCACAGCTTATGGGATGCTGTGTGGGAAGCTTACATCACTGAGTGAGATTCCCCCCAGTAGGCTCTGGTGCCTGTTGAGACTGTTCTTTGTGTTTGTTGCTTGTGGGATTGGTTGGGGTGTGCTCTGCTGTGATCTGAAGCCAACCTCCAAGTATATTGATTCTGGGGTCTGTTGGAAAGGGCTCCAGGCCCAGGTCAGTGACTGACTGTGACTGGCCAAGAGCTACCGGGTAGGAGCTATAATATGATCTGCAGTTGTTCGCTGCCTGTACTAACCCTGAATGTGGGAGAGGTCACACTGTGAACCAAGGACCCAAGGACAGCTTCCACCAGTACCAGGCCTGGGGTAGCTCCACAAAAAGCCAGGACACCTGGAAGCCTGCTGTCACCTGCTGACTCACTTTAGGTTCAACTGTTGATAAAGCTTCATGCAGTATGAGAGTTGGGTGAGGCAGGGTTTCAGAGTCAGTAGAGTGGGAAGAGTTGTGGTCACCAGGTTAATGTAGACTCTGGTTTGGTGCCAGTGCTGAGCCTGGAGCAACTCAGCAAAAGTCTCAGAGCACACTGAAGTCCGAGTCCACCCACCTTGGGTCCATGGACTCCGATAGTTTTCCAAGGGAGAATACAATACAGGAGGGGCTGGCTGTTTGAGGAGAAAGTGTTCCTGAGGTGCATGAGTTGGGTGGGGTGGGGTCCCAGGTGAGTCAACAGAGTGCAGCAGCTGAGCTCACTAGGCCAATCAGATTCAGATTTGGCCTGTGGGGGCGGACTCAACACAGGTAAGATGACACCTGCCTGCCTGCTGCACAAAAGGAGGCCCCCTCACCAGGAAAACACCAACTGTCCTCCAATTCTCCCCTCCGAAACCACACTCCTTGGTCTGCCCCCTGTATGACTCTGAGGCCCCACTGAGTCACCATCCCTCCGCTGGAGCCCAAGGTGAGTGTCTATGAGTGAATGCATCTCTGCACAGATCATTTAAGAGGATATCTGGGTTTTTCACAGCCTTCCGTTCCACTCAAATGGTTGGAATCCCCACTGGTTTTCACAGCCAGATGTTGTGGGAGCTCCTCTTCCTGGCACCAGTACTCCAGGCTGGGGAGCCTGGTGTCAGGGGCTGGGGTTTCTAGCTCCTCTAGGTGGAACCCCCAAGGCTGAGATATCCCTCCTGCTTGTCAACCATGACTGAGAGGTTTGGGGCTCGTTCAGTGTCTCCGGCCCTCCTACCTGTTTCAACGTGGCTTCTTCTTTATATTTTTAGTTATAGGACTTCTGTTTGGCTAGACATCAGATGGCTCTCCAGGTTGATTGTTTTTTAATTTAGTTGTACTTTTAATGTGTTCATGGAAGGGTGTAGGAACAGTGTTTATCTACTCCACCATCTTGGATCTTTCCTATAGCTTATTCCTTTTTATCATTGAATATTATTTCATTGTGTGGATATCTCACAATTTGTTTATCCATTTTCCTATGAAAGGACATCTTGGTTGCTTCCAATATTTGGTGATTATGAATAGAAATGGTATAAACATTTTTTTTATGCTGGTTTTGATGTAGACATGAGTTTTCAAATCAGTTGTGCAAGTACCTAGGAGTACCAGTGGTGGCTCATGGTAATATGTATAGCTTTGTAAGAAATTGCCAACTCTCTTAAAAATGACTGCACCATTTTACATTGCTACCAGCAATAAATGAAAGTTTTTGTTGCTCTGCCTCCTTGTCAGCAATTTGTATTGTTAGCTTTTTGTATTGCAGCTATTCTAATACATACGTTGTGGTTCATTTTGGGGAAGGGTGTCTGGAGTCTGAGTAGTTAAGTCACATGGGTGCTGCATGCCTGTGTGACTAATCTCCAATAAAAACCCTAGATATCAAGGTTCAGGTTAGATTCCCTGGTTGGAAACACTTCTCATGTGTTCTCACATATAATTTCTGGGAGAATTAAGTGCATTACTTTGTGACTTCCTAGGGGAGGATACCTGGAAGCGTATTTCTATTTTTTTCCTGAACTTTGCCCCATATACCTTTTCATTTGCTGATTTTAACCTGTATCCTTTCAGTGTAATAAACCTTAATCATGAGTATAACAGCTTTTTCTGAGGCCTGCAAGTCCTTCAAGTGAATCATTGAACCTGAGGGTGGTCATGGGGACATCATCACAAGCTCTTAACATATTAATCATAATTATTTGTTATTTCATTTCAGATAAGTCCAACATGTATGTCATATTTGAATCTAGCTTAGATGATTATGTTATCTTTTCCAACTGTTTGTTTTTGACTTTTTAAATACCTGTGATTATTTGTTGAGAGCTGTACATGTTGTATTAGGTAACAGGAAATAAGGTAAATCAGCTTTAGTGTGAGTGTTTATGTTCACCTGTCTTGGAATTGGACTGCGTTTAATGTTTTTTTTTTGTAGTAATAAGCACTAGAGGCTTCAAATTCTTTTACTGTCCTTGTTTATGCCTTCTCTCTTATCCTAGAGGCTTCTCTATGTATTTTTCCTCAGAGACAGCCTGTGGTTTGGTGCTGTTTTGGTTGTAATCATTTTATTATACTGGAGCCCTTTTGCCATGGTGGGAGAGGGAAAACCTACTATAATCTTTTGATTAAATCTCAGTCTTTCAGTGGGACTTTGCCTCAGGCTGTGGCCCTCACAAGTCTTCATGACCCTTCTTGGGTTTATAGCTTTTTTTATTTATTTTTTTTTACCTTGTCCCCTATTCCCTTCCCTGTCTGCAAAATTTCTAATTCTTAGCCTTAAAGTCCTCTCTCCTGTAGTTTCCCCCTGTAAGTGAGACAGGAAGGTAGGAGGGGCTGAAGTGGGCAGGAATTCCTTTCACCCATCTGAGATAGGTTTTCAGAGCTTTGCACAGGCAAGATTCTTTCCCCTGGGGAGTAGGCTTTTGTCTGGAAAAGGGTCTGGAAATGTTTCACACTTTCTCTCACCCTGACAGAGAGCAGAGGGGATCTTTCCTTGATCCTCACAGGGAGTACCTGGTAGGATTCTTGGAGGGGAAGGCCATGAAAGTGTGAGTTCCTCTATGACTGTATCCCTACTCTCATGCTTGTCCAACCACAGCTTCTAAAAATTCATCAAAATTATCATATATTTCTTCAACTTTATGGTTCTCTATGCTTCTGCTCCAGGTAAACAAGTCTTGATTGCTGTGTCTCTCTAGATGCACCCCTCTCTCCAGATTTTGGGGTGGCATTTACCCTATGATGTCAATTCTCTAATGGGTCTAAATAAAGTCATCAATTTTTAGACATAAGAGTAAATACACCTTCAGTTGATTCCAGTCCCAGGCTGCTGAGTTAATGTCAGCTATCTAGTCTTCCCAGCAGAAGCAAGCCATAATTACTGGGTCCTATCCAAATTCCTCATCCTCAGAATCCATGAGAATAAAAAATAATTGTTTCAAATATCTAAATTTTCAGGAATTTTGTTATGAATCAATACTAGTTTGAGCAAGTTTAAATTACATAATCAGCTTTGGTGGGAAGGGTGAATGTATTACAATTCTTTTATTCCTATGTCCTCTGTAGCACTATGATGAGGGAGGAAATTTGTTTTACACACCCCACAAGCCCTTCCGCCAACCAAAGAGGAGTTGTTGCAGATTATCCAGATTTGAAATCTCTTATTGGGCCATGATTGTAAGTTGGCGGAGTTGCTGCCTTAGAAGGTTAGGCACAGAGGTATGGCGCTGTCTTTTGTGGTACAGAGCCCGGGGTTCCTCCTTCTTACATAGGATAATACCTAGCCACCTTACTTACCTCTATCTCTTCTTCAAAGTTACTAACAAGACTCTGGTAAGTTTCAAAAATTCAAGTCAAGACCTAGAAGGGAGAGTAGTCTCTTAAAACTCCTATTTAGTCCAATGTGCTAGCTCATCTCTACATTATTTCTAAAATCAGGGTTTAATGCTCAAATACAACTAGACTAGATTGTGCTTTGTTTTCTTTTGTCATTCATTATCCTGTGCTTTCACCTCTTTTGACACCTTCCCTCTCTTGATGCAAGGAGTGTACATGCCAGAGTCTCAGGAGAACTAGTCAAATATACTACTTACTAGTTCTAATTTCCAAGAGTAGGCAGAAATGATCCATTAACTTCTAATTGGAGAACTCATAAAATACTGGTTAATCAGTTGATCACTGACAACCAAAGTGCATTACTTGAAAAAAAAAGGAATAATAATAAAAATGACAAAAATAATAGGTAGCATTTATTGAAAACTTTCTATGTGCCAGCTTCTTTATAAACCCTTTGCATATGTTCTGTCTTTTAATAGACCTCTCGGATGTGAGGTAAATATTAGTTTATCTTTTAGAGGGCATATTTCCATTTTAGACATGAGAAAATTAAGGGACAATAATTTGTTACAGGTCACACAGCTAGTGAGCAGCAGCACCAGAATAAGCCCAGACTATCTGACCAGGAGAAATTATTTCCTCAACCTGCATTTTGTTTAACCTGGATGTATATTGCTTTGGAAGATTTGATTTTTTGTTTGTTTGTTTTTTATTTACATTTCCAAACACATTCCTAGAGATTAGAGTCTTATCTTACTGGAAGACTAAATCTGGGAGTAAGAACATATTTTCATTTATGAGTATGTTTATTTTTTTATTATTTTTTATTAGTTTCAGGTGTACAAAACAACATAGTGATTAGACATTTATATACCTCACAAAGTAATAACCAATATAAGTCTATTACCCATCAGACACTGGACATAAATATTAGATTATTATTGACTATATTCCCTAGGCAGTACTATATAACCCCGTGACTATTTTTTTTAATTATAGTTGACATTCAATATTATTTCATATTAGTTTCAGGTGTACAGCATAGTGATTAGACGTTTATATAATTTATGAAGTGATCCCTTGATAAGTCTAGTACCCATCTGACACCATACATAGTTCTTGCAATATTATTGACTATGTTCCCCATACTGTACTTTACATTCCTGTGACTCTTTTGTAACTACCAATTTGCATATGAAGTACTTTTATTACTGAAAGCTCAGATTTACAATTTTCAGTACAAAGCATATAGAGAGTTTTTTACATGAAGGAGTTTACCGAGACTAGGCAAACCATAAAACCAACTTGTTAAGTCCAAGTTGTTGATTCGTTAGCTGATGTATCTTGCGGCGTGTGAGCTGATGTTTCACTTCAGTGGTATTAGTACTTTTGATTGACCTAGCAAAAAATATTTGATGTCAACCTAACCTCATCATAAAGATAATATTTATTCATATATGCTAAGCATAGTGTTGAGGGAATTTAGACACAGAATAGAGAGATGAAGCGAGTTGCTTAGAGGCTGGTGATAACTGTATCAAATACATAGTCATCCATTGCAATAATGCAGTGAGCCCTGATTAAATTTCTAATAGGTGAAACTAAAATGCCAAAGCAAAGCTATCATGAGATTTTATATTGCCATTGGGGAGGAACTTAAGAGGTGGAATGATACTATTAAATATGTTTTTAATAGTTTTAGAAAGTTGATAATTGCAATAGAGGTAAACTGGGTGGTAGGAAGTGCTTGAAGGATGTTAGAGGGAGAAAGGTTAGTTAGGATATTTTCTTTAAATAATTTAGTTAACACATACAAATAAAATGATCAGCTAATTTGGATTTTATAAATCCTAATGAACAAACAATGGCATACATGGATGTCACAAAAAGAAAAGTAAGAAAAAAATTTATAATCCATATAAAATATTATGGAACACTTAAAATAAAGCTCTTGAATTATTGAAAATTGATAAAGACAGATGGCTTATCATCTGAATTTCTGGTTTTATCAGCTGAAGGTTTTGTATGTTTTCCTTCCTCAAGTATCCTTGCAATGAAGAGGGAAGTATTAAAATATCTACCTTGAGTGTATGATGTCTTTGTAATCCATGATATGCTTGAAGTATCTTTGAAGTCTGTAATATGATAGATAGTGACCAAGTTATGATTATTTCCTTGATTTTTCCCTCAAATTGCAAAAGGCTTCAAGTATATTAACATTGGTACTACTTCTGTGCCATTATTTCAACAGTTTACTTATATGAATTGTTATTAAATGAGCCATGAGGCATCATAAATTCTGTCTATATTCTTAGAGGCTTCATTAACATCTGCAAATTTTAATTAAGAATAAAAAAATAAGCTGCATTAATTTGCATTAAACATTAAATAATAGACTTATGTTTCCTATATATTATGAGATAATGTTTTTTCTCTATGAATAGATTATCAATTCAGAGGCAAAGTATAGTATTGATATAAGTAAAAGTGAATGCAGCAGAGAAAAAAAATTATACAGAATATTCGACCTGATTTACGTAGGGTCATGCTAATGTTTTCTGCAATAGGAAAATGACATCTATTTTGATGAATATAGTAAGTGCCACTAGGTATAGGTGATTTTGGAATTAGCTTCTACTTGGAAGATTGGCGTCAAGGACAAACATATGTTGTCAATATTCTTTAATATGTAAAAAAGGGACATATTCTCAGTTTTTCTGGTTTCTGCATTTTCTGTCTATTGCCAGGTGTTAGCTACTGGAGAGAGCAGTATTATCCCTGTTAAAGCACTGGTCCACCAGATTGCCTCTGAATGGGAGTGTATTCGTGGTAGCAAAGCCCTTAACTATGATTGAAAATTGCTGCAATGTGTTTTCTAATCTCTTGAAATCTTCACAGCTCACAGTCAGCTGACAGAGCCCTCTTCACCTTCAGAATTCCTATTAGAAACTAAAAAAAAAAAGAAGAATTCCTATTAGATATATAGTTTATAATAAGTTTACTAGTTTATGTAACTTATTGAAGCTATTTTATGTACCTGAAAGAAATTTCTATATGTATTATATGGTATTCCTTGAGGAGCCCAGAGTGTAATGGACAGAATAAACAGCAAAGCAAATTGATATTAGTTTGTTGTATGAGAAGTGCTGTGTTTGCAATATGGAGAAGATATTTTGAAAACATTAAAGAAGGGAATTTTATTCAGGCTTGGAAGAGGAAATCCTACCTAAAGAATCTGACAACATGAAGACGTGTAGTGCTAACTTGGGAATATGTTCGTGGGGAAGGTACCTAAGGAGAGACAATACTGTATATGATGTCATGGATTCATGAAATGAGATGGTTTCTCTTAGAGAAAATATTGCATGTGAACGGTCAAAGCTAGAAACATGTAGGAATAAATCAGATCACCCTATGTCTTGTGTGCTAAACTCAGGAGTTCAGAGCAATAGAGAAACGTCGAGGGCTTTTAAGAAATGGAATGGAATGATAAAACTCTAGGGGCGGAACGGAGGATAATTAGCGAAGAATGAGCTGGACATAAGGCCTTGCTTAACGGACTAGCGCAATGACTTGTGGAAGCCTTAAAGAACTAGATTGAGTCCCTTAGCTCTTAATTTTTTGAAGGTCATGAACTCCTTTGAGAATCTGACAAATTTGTGCACTTTAGCGTTTCATACTCGTATTTATTTGTAATAAGATGAAAACTACGATTCCGCAAATTTGCTCTTTCGAGGAAAAAAAAGTCAGTAAAGGAGATCACACTGCATCTCTTGAGATGTCAAGCTCCTGAATGCTGTGTGTAATGCGGCGCGTAAGAAGCTTATGGGTGCTAAGCAGTGTGAGAATGGTATGACCAAAAGAGACTACGTAGAGAAAGAAATTACTTCTATTATCAAAATACAGTTAAGAGCCGAATTCAATAGAAGAAATATCAGATGCTTTAAATGACTAAATCTTATTCCAGAAAATAAACTAAATAAATGGGTCAATTACCAATGAATTTAGAAATTTTAAAATGGAAAGAAAATTGTCAAATAAATACCCAGACTTCTCTTCTCCTCCCAAAATAAGCATGCCCAGAAACCTTTACAGGGGATTTTGATGAAACTGTCAAAAATTGATAACTACAGTGTGAATGAGATAATAAAGCATAGAAAAAGAGGAAAATCTTCCACATTATTTTCATTGGGAAGCATAATGTTCATACAACAGACTGACAATGAAAGTTCAAAAAAATTACAGATTGGGCTCAGAATAAATATTGATACAAAAATTCTAAAAATATACCTTAGCAATGTAGTCCAGTGTAATATAACTCATACAAATTGGATTTATTCCAGAGGTGGAAAGGCAGTTCCATAGTTCATAATATAAATATACCTATAGAGAAAAATCATATACTTTTGCAGAAACCATGTTTATATATACCAAAAGGCATTTGATTGATCATGTATTTTTTGATAAATTCTCTTAGTCAAATATTTCTTTTAATACATAAAATGCCACCATTATGTTTAATGTGAAAAATTTACATCATATTGAAGTCAGGAAAGACAAAAGTATTTATGATTACCGTTATTATATTTTCCTTGATTTTAATAATCATTTTAGTTTCTAACACTTCTAATATTTTTAACAGGTCTTAGTTGATATATAAAGAAAATCAGATATACACAAATTAATACTTCCCGAAGAAGAATGTTTATTCATTCATTCATTCATTCATTCATTTTATTTATTCTTGGGATATAACTTCTCAAGCAATGCAGCTTGTAAAAATTAAAATAGCAAACATTTACACAGTACTTACTGTGCATCAAATATTTTCTCAACACTGCATGTATTAATTAGTTAATATTCAAAACAATGCTGAGTTAGGCAAAACTCAGATATAGAGGCATAGAGTAATCTACCCTAGGTCACGTAAGTAGCAAGTTGCAGAAACAGTAGTCAGCATCGTCTCCACAACTACACATTTGGCCTCCCTATAGTAGTGGGTTTATGTTTACTTCCAACATGATTAGTCACTTAATCTTGAGATTAAGATATTAATCCTATTAACTTTGTCTCCAGTGGATACAACTTTTTCTGAAATTCCCTTTATTTTTTATTTATTTATTTATTCATTTTTTT
>NW_017731991.1:24386-52836 GCF_001890085.2 Hipposideros armiger | reverse complement strand
AAGAGCACACCCTTTGAAGTGACATAGCACTGGGTTCTGAGACAGGGGTTTCCACCTCACCAAGTAAAACCTTCTCTAGGCTCAATGCACTTATCTATAAAGCCAGTATGATTCCTTCATAATGATTCTCTAGTAGGGGTAAAATTCAATTAGTGATTTAACTAATACAGCTGTTATGTTTAGGCATCATTCTATATACTTTAGATACAGTGGTTTAAAACACACAAAAATGGACAAATCTCTCTCTGCCTAAGTGGAAAAAAATTTTAATAAAAAAATATTAAATTAAAGTCAGATTATAAGATACTCAGTAAAAAAAAGGGATGCAGGTGATACAGGATTATCTTTCTGAGAAGATGGCATTTGGCAAAAAAACAAAGAAAAACAGTCAGTGAATCATGAAAATACATGGATGAAGGGCATTCTAGTGAAAGGAACTGGCGAAGGCCCAGAGGCAGGAAAATGCTTGGGTGTTTTTAAAGCATCTCAACGTGGCCAGTCTGGCTGAAGTGGAGCGAAACATATGCTGAAAGGGGAAATTGATATTAGAGATATCGTCAGATGTCAGATAAAGGCTGTGTAGATCTTTTTCTTTTCTTCTAAGGCAATTTTAAGTTATTGGATAGTTTTCATGAAGTGATATGATTAGAACCTAATGTGATTTGCAGATTATCAGGATTACAGAAGTCCCAGCAAAAACAAGAAGACCCTAACTGATAACCTCAATCTAAGCAAGAATTGGTGGCTTGGACTATGGTGGTGGAGGTGGGAGTGCTGAGAAGTTGTCAGATTTCATATATATTTAAAAATAAAGTCAGCAAGACAAAATAGATGTGAAAACTCACTGTATCATTTTGGCATAGTTTCCTTTTTGCATTTCCTTTCCACTATTACTTTAACATTTTTGTGTACTTCATAAAATATCGGGGACCTCCCTGCCAACCCTGCCTTCAGACAGTTTAGAAAACAGAAAATTTTGTTTAGTATTTAAGAGACTTTTCATATTTCAAGTTAAATTAAAAAACAGAGCTTTAATAAAACATTTTAAAACTCATAACATTAAACATCATTACAACAAAAATGTCAATATATTTAATAATAATTATACTACATAACTTTTTATCAACACATAAGTTAAACACCAGCAATTTTCAAGCACTAAACCATGAAATCTTTGTCATTCCAGCTTCCTATTTTTTTAGTCATCATGATGAAATCACCATTGCTGCTAAGTTGTTGACACAAAAGGAAAATTTTAAACGTATTGCCTCTATGATGAACAAGAACAGGAAAACAAAAACATCAGTAGTATTACTAGAAGCAAAACAAGTTGTAATATATTATCACTGCATAGCTATGAAGCATTTACAATATATTATGTCAAGTTTTGTTTTTAAAAAGTTCCCAGAATCTTTGTTCTGAAACAGTTCTCCACTGAATATTTACTTTGGTTGTTCTATTTTAAGACTTTGTTAACATTACAAATTACGGTAATGTTTTCTTATAGGTCTTCACACATGTACACATATGTTTTTGTGTGTCCTTCACCTTGTGTTCCCTTGCCTTGTTTTATTTTCTTCATTACTTATGTAGCTAAAATCGCACAATTGTTTTGCAACTATTTAATACTTATTTTCACCTATTACAGATAATATTAAGATGAACATATTTGTACATATATCTTAAATCTTTTTCTCTGTTTTTACCTTAGTTTTAATTATTTTTCACAGAATTCTCATCTAACTTCTGAGCACCTCTAAGAATCTTGATATATATTATTAAATTTCTTTGCAGGAAACTTACATGAATTTATGTATCTACCAGCCATGTGTGAAAATGCCTGTTTCACTTCATTCTCAACTGCAAAATTCATTAAATGCAACTCATGTTGTATCTCTAAGACCTCATGAGACTGTTGGCAAGTTACATAAATTATCAAATATATTTTATCAGCTCTATGCAAATATGTCAGGGACATGGTAGAAAGCAGTGCAGATTCATGTAAGTTGCACATTGACACTCTTAACTCCCCCCATGCCTAATAAATTTGGAGTCAGTGTCAATGTGATTGGGTAAATCAAACCTATAATGCTTCTAGTATGTACTGAATTAAGCTGGCATTTGTGTTTAGAATAATTCATTAAAAAGTTAATATTTAGGAAATTGAACTGTCAATTTATTATTTTTACTGCTACCACGAGGTAAAAATCTTGGCAATGACTTCTAACAAATTGAAAAAATAAGTGAAATGTGGAAAATGTTTAATGACAAAGTAACATATCAATAAACAGTGTGATGGCATAAGCAATAATAGTAGTTTTGTTTAAATGTAGCGTTGTAGTTTTGTAGTAGAAAATAAACTAGCTTCATGGATTGTGGGAAATTGCCAGTTCTCATCTCAGCTCAGACACAAACTTGCTCTGAGAGTTTAGGAAAAAAGAAAAGTCTCTTAAAGTCCTTAATTTCCTCCCCTTAGAATATTTCTGAGATTCATGTCAGTTCTAAAATACTCTGATTATACAATTATTATAAATGAATACAGCTTGTGCAGTCAGACGCTATTAAAGATGAGGGTGCAATTAATTTAACCACTTCTTTTGGCTGGATGCTTAAATTGTTTTTACTTTTTCTCAATTACAAATAATACTAATACAAGCACCATTGTATGCTGATCTATATAGGCCTATGTTAAAAATTTTGGGAAGATTATACATACATACATATATATATATATATATATATATATATATATATATCTTGATTTTCTGGGTCAAATGGAATACATGATTTTTAGGACTATGTAAAGTCATATGTGTCTCTGTCTAGAAAGGCTATTACTTTATACTCTCAAATCTTGTCCATCCCCATATATTTGCCCCCTTTAACTTTTTGTACCTCCCTTTCACCCCCTTTTTCCTCTGTTAACCACCATACTTGCACTGTCTCTCTATGAGTTTTTCTTTCTTTCTTTGTCTTATTTGTTTGTTTGTTGCTTCCAGTTTTATATCCTACATGTGAGTGAACTCGTGGTTTTTGACATTTCCGTATGATTTATTTCACTTAACATGATACTCTCAGTATCCATCCATGTTGTTCCAAAGGGCAGTATTTCATCTTTTATTATGGCTGAATAGTATTCCATTTTATATATGTACCATATTTTCTTTATGTAATGAACTATTGAAGGGCACTTTGGTTGTTTCCATGTCTTGGTCACTGTGAATAATACTACAATGAACATAGGGCTGCATACATCTTTATGAAAATGTTTTCAAATTTTTTGGGTAGATACCCAGAAAATGGATTACTAGGTCATATGGTAGTTCTATTCTTAATTTTTTTTTTAAAGATTTTTATTGGGGAATTGGGGGGATGGGAACAGCCCTGGGGAATTGGGGGAAGGGGCACAGGCAAGTTGCTGTCCTTTTGTTCTTCAGTCTAGTTGTGGAGGACGTTGCTTCACCTGCCCAAGTTGGCACCACCACTGTGCTACCCCTGGCGAAGGCAGATCAGTTGCCGGCCTCTGGACAGCCGCTCACTGCGGCTGCTGGCCGCTCACGCTGGCTGCTGGCTACACATGGCAGGCCATGGCAACCCACTGCCACAGGGGCTGCAGCCTACACTGTCGCCAGTGACTCACGGCAGCCCAGCTCCAGGTTCAGCATCTTAGCTGTGGAGGGCAGTGTCACTGGCCCTCACATGTGGGATCCGAACCGGGGTCCTCCGGCGTCCCAAGCCAGCTCCCAACCATCGCGCCACTTGGCCTGCCCTATTCTTAATTTTTTGAGGAACCTCCATTCTGTTTTCCATAGTGGCTGTACCACTTTACATTCCCAACTGTGTATGGAGGTTCCTTTTTCTCCACAGCCTCTCCAACACTTGTCATTATTTGTTTTGTTGATAACAGCCATTCTAATAGATGTGAGGTGGTATCTCATTGTGGTTTTGATTTGCATTTTCCTAATAGCTAGTGAAGTGAGCATTTTTTTAAGTGTGTTGGCCATTTGTTTGTCTTATTGGGAGAAGTGTCTGTTCAGGTCCTCTGTCCATTTTTTAACTGGATTGTTTGTATGTTGTTGAGTTGTATGAGTTCTTTATATATTTTGGATATTAACTCTTTCTCAGAGGTGTTGTTTGCAAATGTCTTCTTCCATTTGGTTGGTTGCCTTTTTGCTTTGTTGATGGTTTCTTTTGCTGTGCAGAAACATTTTAGTTTGATATAGTCCCATTCATTTATTTTTACTTTTACTTTTACTTCCCCAGTCTTTGAGGTCAAAATCATAAAATCCCTTCTAAGACCAAGGTTCATAAGTTTAGCACCTATGATTTCTTCTATGTATTTTATTGTTTCAGGTTTTATGTTTAGGTCTTTGATCCATTTTGAGTTAATTTTTGTATGTGGTGACAGAAAGCAGTCTAGTTTCATTCTTTTGCATGTGGCTTTTCAGTTTTCCCAGCACTATTTATTGAAGAGGCTTTCTTTTCTCCATTGTATGTTTTTGGATCGTTTGTCAAAAATTATTTGTTCATATATATGTGGGTTTATTTCTGGCCTCTCAATTCTGTTCTACTGTGTGTCTGTTTTGCTAATACCATGCTGTTTTGATTATTGTCACTTTATAGTATAATTTGAAGTCAGAGTGTGATAACTCTGGCTTTGTTCTTTTTTATCAGGATTGTTTTGGCTATTATGAACTTTTTGTGGTTCCACACAAACTGATGATTTTTTTGTTCTATTTTTTTTAATGTCATTGGGATTTTGATGGGAGTTGCCTAAATATTGCTTTAGGTAATATGTCCATTTTAACTATGTTGATTCTTCCAATCCATGAACATAGAATATCTTCCCATTTTTTTGTGTCTTATATTTTAATAGTCACTTATATTTCTTCTATTAATTACCTGGCTCATAACCTTTACATACTTATCTATTGATGTTAATGCATTTATCAAGACATTGATCTTTTAATGTTTTTATGGGGGCTTTTTATAGATTATGAGGATTAGTTTATGTTGCAAATACTTTTTGAAGCACTCATTTGTCCATTAACTTTGTGCTGTCTTTGTTATAAAGATTGTTTTGAGGTTCCAGTAGCCAGACTGACAATCTTTTCTTTGATGGTGTTGAATTTTGTCTAAGGAAGAAATTTCCTGCCATGAGGTATTTTCCTTGAATGCTCATGTGTGTGTGTGTGTGTGTGTGTGTGTGTGTGTGCATGTTTATTGGGCATTTGTAGTCTGCCTAGAATGTCATAAATGCCTTGAAGTAAAAATCTAATATATTTTTTTTCAAACGAACAGCCATTTGTCCCACAACCATTTGTAAAATAGTGTCAGTTTTTACCCTCATAAAAACAATTATGTTTATCTTATATTAAATTCTCACATGAACAAAAATTAATATCTGCGTTCATCATTTTGATCTATTGATCCTGTTTGTATTTCTATACCAAAATCACATGTATATGTTTTTAATAACCTGATAGTTCCTTCACTGCCCTATTATTCCTAATTTTCTAAATTATTTGTTCTTGAACATTTTTTCCCCCTAAACTAACTTTGGATTAATTTTCAAGTTCTATGAGGTATCCTTTGAGGTTTTGTTTGGAATTACTTTGAGTTCATAAAAATTGTATTTTTAAAATATCAAATTTGTCCATAAACATGAGAAAACCCTACATTTATTTGTGACTTCTTTTATGTCTTTAAATAAAACTTCATAGTTTTGTTTTTTGGAATGTTATTTGATCTTAACAATTTTAGGAAGTTTATTACTTGCGTTTCTGTAATTTTATATTTCTGGATTCACAAAGGCAAAGGAAAAACTTTCTCTTTTTGTTGGTTAGCTTGAATTAGAAAACTTTTATATTTCTTCATCTGTTAAAAAAAACCAAAACAAAAACAATGAAGTGAAAATGTTCACCGTAACAGGACTTTTAATGATTAAGTGAAATGGTATTTAAAAACACTTTACGGACCTGAAGAATATAAGGTGATATTTCTATGAGGGTTTGAAGACAAGGACTAGGCTTTATGTCTATTGAAATGTTTTACATATATATTACATACACACACAAATATCACTTTAATTTTGATTGTTGAAACCTCTCTATTTGGACAGGTTCTCTCTGAATATTAACTATTTTTCTCTTCCCTTCCCATAATAAAAATAATACCCAGGAGTCTAGAAATTCTAAATACTATCTTAATCCTAAAAATAAACAATAGATGTTGTAGTAGTTGCCTGTCAGGAAAGTCAAATGTTATCAGTTAGGAATGTGGCTTCAACTAAAGAAATCCCCAAATAATACTTCCTGTTATATTTTTCTCATATGAAAAAGTTTAGAGGTGGGCATTTGCTAATGTTGATATCTTTACTTTTATGCTCTATGAGAATACCCAGATCATCTCCATCTTCGTGCTCTGCTATTCTTGTATAATGACCTCTCTTCAGTACCAAGGCGATTGCTACAGACTTCTTGTTTTCATTCAAGGCAAAAAAATAAATAAATAAAGCCACCCTTTCAAAAAAAAAAAATCAAAGGACTTCCAGTGGCATCTGTACACTTTTATTAAGAAAGTTATAACCTTCTTATTGGAATCCTTCCTTGTGCAAAGCTATATCACATAGACAATCAGACAATCATGGGTTTGAAAGAAGACTGAAAAATGAGTTTTAACTTTGCTAGCTTTATGGTACAGACAGGCAAAGATGAAGAGGTTTAAGGGGTTTCACAATGTGTTTTGGATGAACCCCTCTACATTTCCAGCCAAATAAATCTGAGTGGAAATTATCTAAAAAAAATAAGATGTTCATTGACTTATCATTTATTATCACAAATGACATTTATTTTCATTATTTTAAATGTTCCTATATTCTTAGTAGGTCAAATGACTACACACAGAGCACTTTATGACATTTTTCAAAGAATCGCAGATAAATAAAAACTTTTTTTCTTAAATGTAGAAGTAACATGGATTACATGTTGAATCACATCATGAATCACATATTAGTATATGCAATTTCCACAATTTGTTCTCTCAGTTATGACTCACTTTTGAAACTGGGAAACATTTCTATCTATTAAGAGTACATTGAATTATATGAAGACTGAAGTAAAAAGCACATACATAAATAGATTTTAATGGATAGTTATGAGAGTATTCTAATACTGGGTAAAAACTAAAACAAGGGAAACTGGAGCAAAATTTCAGAGCAGAGTGTCTACTATTTGGGAGGTAGTACCCTAGGCGGAGTGCATAAAATCTTTCGCAGTAGAGATATGATCCTTGCTCTCCTATAGCTTATTGTTCAGTGGAACAAATAGGGGAGTAGCTCTGTTTTAGAACTTTACATGCATAATATATAATCAAGGCCAAACTGTAATATAGGCATTATTAAGTCCCTCCCTTTTTTTAAGAAAAAAAAAAGAGACTTTGGGGAAAAAGTGACTTAGATAAAGACATGGAGTTCGGAAAGGGTCAAATATTAGACTTTGGAATCTAAGCCTACAAATCCTACATTTTCTAGGCTACCATCCAGTACTAAGTTTATATTACACTAAATTCAATTATTTGTATTTGACCCCACTAAAGTGTTTTTAGTCCCTAACAGAGTACTGTACATATTAGGCAAATAGCATAAGTTTACTTTTAAGCTTTCTCGATCTTGCTTTTGTCATTTATAAAATAGGTAATAATAAACTTGGTATAAGGTTTGAATGAGGAAATACAGATAAAAGACTTCATTATAGTATCTAGACGTGGTTGATCATTAAATGATAGCTAGTTTGTGATTCACAATGAAATTATAAACCCTGTGAAGATAGGAACATGTTATTAGTTTTTTTCAATTTGAACACAGATATATCGTGAATGTAACAAGAGCTCTGTAAATATCTGACATTGACTATTTGGTATTTTGAAAGCGAAAGCAAACTTTTTTAATACACAAATAACAATGTTCCTTCTATATTAAGATTCTATCACTAATAATCCGACAAATGTAAAGTAAAACAATGATGACCAATTACTTACTACTTACACAATTGGGGGGGAGAAGGAAAATAGGTATTGTCATAAAGAGTGCATGAATACTGACACTCTCATCCTGATTGTGGTAGTGTTAATGTAGGCATCATATAAGAAACCTTAAAAGATACATGTTTTTCATCCAACAATGACAGTTTTTAGGAGTCTATCTTAAGGAGATGATCAGATACTACATAAAATAGTTAATAGGTGAAAATTTTCATTATAACAGTATTTATAATAGTAATTACTCTGAACTACACTATTAAACATACAAAATATTAATATGAAAACATTAAGTGAAATTAAATACTTTAAAACAAGGGACATCTTCAAATTTATTATTGAATTAAAAAGAATTAGTGATTCAACTGCCCAGGCAATATAGCAATTATGGTTGTATTTGTGTAAGCCAAGAACTTAATCAACAAAAATATGTTACAATGAGAACCTGTGTTAGTTTCCAATTGCTGCTGTAATAAACCCCTACAAACAGAGTGGCTTCAAGCAATACAAATTTAATCATGGTATAGTTCTGAAGGTCAAAAGTTAAACCAACCTTGTTTCTAGGGAAAATATCACTAGTTATGGTTTATAATCCTTTTAATATGTTGCTGGATTTTGTGTGCTTGTATTTTGTTGAAGATTTTGTGTCCATATTCATGAGATATTGTTCTGTAGTTTTCTTGTTATGTTCTTGTCTAGTTTTGGCTTCATGGTAATACTGGCTTCATCAAATGTGCTGGTAAGTACATCTTATTCTTATATTTTCTGGAAAAGTTTCTCAATAATTGACACTAATTCTTAATTAAATATTTGGTAGAATTCACCACTGAAACCATTTGGGTTTGAATTCAACTTTATGAGATGGTTTTTAAATTGTAACTCAGCTTCTTTGTGTAGTTCTACTCAGACCTTTTAGTTCTTTTTTAGTCAGTTTCAGTAGTTCATTTTATTTTTTTTAGTAAGTTGCTCATTTCATCTAGGTTATCTGACTATTAGTATACAGTTGTTCATAGCCTTCCCTTATAATCTTTTCTATTTCTGTAAAGTAGTAGTGATATCTACTCTTTCACTTTTGATTTTTTATTTCAGCCTTCTCTCTCTTAGTTAGTCTAGCTAAACAATTGTCAATTTTGTCAATCTTTTCATATAACTAACTTTTGGATTTATTGATTTTCTTTATTGTTTTTCTATTCCCTCTTTCATTTGTTTCCTCTTGTATCTATAAAAGACTATATTTTAGGCAGTATATCATTGGATTAGGTTTTTATTCACTCTGACAATCTGAGTTTTAAACTAATTGGCTTTTAAAGTGGTTGTTGATATGGTTATAAATCTATTATCTTGCTATTTGTTTTCTATTTTTCCCATATGTTTTTCGAATTATTAACTATACTTTTTTGTTGTTGTTATTTTAGTGGTTGTAGATTCAGCACACATTTTTATAGCTTAGTGGTTTAGAGTTTATACTACACATCTTTAATTTATTACTATATCAAGTGATATTATACTACTTCAGGTTTATTATAAGAAAAGTAAAACATTATATTTCTACCTCTTCACTTCAGAACTTTGTATTGTTCTCACACATTTTACATCTATATAAACTATAAATATCACAATACTTTGCTACTGTTTGGGTTTAAGTGGTCAATATTTTTCTGTGTACTCATTTTGTTACTATTCCCAATATTCTTTATTCCATTGTGTAGATCCAGATTTCCACATGGTATTATTTTATTTCTGCCTGTAGGACTCCTTTTAACATTTCTGGCAGTGTGAGTCTGCTAATGATGAATTCTTCAGCTTTGTAGATCTGAAAAGTTTTTTATTTTGTTTTTCTTTTGGAAAGACTTTTTTTTAAATATATACTTCTAGGTTGACAGATTTTTTTCCCAGTGCTTTAATAATATTCTTGACTGACTCATATTTTCTGAGCATTCTACTCTTTATTCCTTATCTTTATTCCTTACACAATGGAATAAAGAATATTGGGAATAGCAACAAAATGAGTATACAGAAAAATATTGACCATTTAAAACTAAACAGTAGCAAAGTATTGTGGTGTTTATAGTTTATATAGATGTAGAATCTGTGTTTTTCCCCTGGCTGTTTTAAAATTTTTTTCTTTATTCCTGATTTTGAGAAATGATTATTGCATGCCTTGGAATTTTCATCATGTTTCTTTTTAATTGGAAGCCTCCAGCAGAGGGACAAAACTCTCATGCTGGCAAAGGGGCCAGCAAAGTCAAATAAACACTTCTCACTATTATAAGAAAAACAGATACTGCCTTTCCATCACAAAAGTAACTAATAAGAGAAAAGGATATTAAAGATTGGCTAAGCTCAAAACTGTATTTAACATTGTATAATTTCTGTTAAAAGTTAAAATAAAGATTTTCACAACTGTCTACATATATTCTCCATAATGATACATATGAAGAAGTAAAGTAAATGTTAACAGTAGCATAAGAACTAAGAGAGACAAAGAGAAATACACTATTTTAATGTCCTTAAATGACATTACATAAATTGATGTGTGATTATTTAAATATGTATACTATATTACGTACTTCAATGTCAAAATGACAAAATGAAGAATTATAACTAGTCAACAAAAGAGATAAAATGAATAAAAAAAAACATTCAATTTCAAAGATGGACAGGAATAATTATCAATAATTACATTAAATATATTTAAAAGACACAATTAAAAGGTATGAACTGTCAGGATAAAAAATCAAGACCCAATTACATGCTACCTATAAATTTTATTTTAAATAAAAGACAAAAGTTAAACCTAAGATGATGGGACAAAATTATACTGTACAAAAATGAATAGAATAGTGTCTTTTAATATTACATTAAGCAAATAATGCCTAATAGAAAACATTTCAAAAAGGTAATTTCAGATTTTAGCTATTTTTTACAGGGTATAAATACAGAAGTGTAAGATATTTTTAATAAGGCTAAATTATATTAACATAGATGCCAAAACAGCTCCTTAAATTTTGAAAAATTAATTAACCAGACCAATTGTTTTGACTATATGAAGCTACAACTCATTGTATTTGTGTATTTAGGTAGATAAGATATTTAAATATCAATTTATTAATTCACTTGTATTTACCATATACATAACTATTTTGTCCTGAAGCAAGATAGTTAAATATTTACTGAAAAATAGTATCTTTTATAGACTAGGTAGATATCTAATTGATATATTGCAGTGTTACCATTTTTAAAACTTTATTTTTATCCTATGGTTAGTCTAGCTTAGAAGGTAAGAATTAAGTCTAATTATAAGATATCATAAAAAGCAGCCTGATTTGGAGCTATGAACCTAACTATTGTTATTTTTATTTAAAAATGCTTTCCTGCAGGTTTGTAACTCAGGTTAATTGTGTGAATTTCTGGAGAACATAAGCAGAATAGGGTCTTGATTATTTTTGCCCTCTGAAGTTCTTATTGCTAAAATCTAAAAAGCCGGAGAAGGGTGGTCTCAATATAATGAATTTGTGACACATTACACTCTAGTATTCATAAATACAAACTTGAGATTAAAACTCAACTTGACATTTCTAAACTTTATTAAATTTGCTACCAGTCAGAACATCCTTTAGAACAGAACATTTTCATTGAGGCTATGGCAAAAAACATTTTGGCTTGGCATTTGGGACTCAATTACTTTGGAATGACATTTGCCCATAGAAGTTGACTGAATCATTGAAATTCTGTAGTCAAAGATATCATAGCTCAAAGAAAATGAACTCCACTCTCCATCCTTGTTGTTTATTAAATGCATCATTGAACTTACATTTCTGAAACAATAACTTCCTTTGAGATTACTTTTACTCTAGAAATATAGCAAATACAAATGTACTTAATTTATAAATTTAATTAGTGACACCATGAGACCTCTCAGTGACCAATAAGACATAGATATTAGTCAAGCATCCTTAGTGAAGTAGTTAGCCACTTGGCTGTATGTGCTCTGTCAATAATTAGACTCATTTTATTGTTATTTCCATGGCAAGAATTTGGACTAATAAAAGCATGGATCAGAGACGATAAAATACTGAATGTCTAGGGAATATACGGTTAGAATTTTTTTCTTCATCTCAGATCTTTTGAACAAGTTACTGGGCTTTTGAGAATCATACCATTTTAATTTCAAATTTCTTTGAAAGCAGGGAACATTTTTATGGTGACTCTTCAAAAATAAATCACACCATCACATAAACTAAGTTTTATGAAGGAACATAGTTGATGTCCAAAATGAAAAATAAGCCAAAATAGACTTCTCTTTTCCTATAATGTGTGTCCAATCCTGTTTTTCACAAACCACCCTGAGATTACTTCCTTTTCCAGTCCCATCTAACCTGCCACCATTAAAATGATCTCTCATCCTTGTTGCTGTCTTACAAAACACTCGGCACTGTCTCCTTGCGGGTCCTGCAAATCAGATTTGTCTTCCCTCTCTAGGTTTCTACCTCCTTGGTAATACTTGATATTTTCATTACTCTTCACATTATTGCTTATGAAAGAAAATTTTTCTTTCTTTCTTAGCAAGAAACGTGTCTTTTTGTCACACTTACATGTTCTATATCAGGTATTTTTAATGTTTTCTTGTGCTATGACCCCTTTGGCAGTCTGGGAAACCTATATCCTTCCTAAGAATACTTTTTTTTTAATATTAAGACTATTTTGTTAAAGAGCAGTTTTAGATTCACAGCAAAATTGAGAGAAAGGTACAGGGATTTCCCATATGCTTCTTACCCCCATACTTGTATAGCCAAACCTGATTATCAACATCCCCTACCAGAGTGGTACATTTGTCACAATTGATGAACCTATAGTGACACATCATTATTACCCGAAGTAAGTAGGATTCACTCTGGTGTTGTACATGCTATGGGCTTGGACACACACACACACACACATCACACACACACGCATATATATATATATATATATATATATATATATATATATATATATATATATATATCTACATCATTATGGTATCATACAGAGGAGTTTCACTGCCCTAAAAATCCTCTGTGCTCTGCCTATTTATCCCTCCCCAACATCCCCATTAACCACTGAGCTTTTTCATGTCTGCATTGTTTTGCCTTTCTCAGAGTATCATCTAGTTGGAATCATATGGTATGTAACTTTGTCATATTGGCTTCTTTCACTTAGCAATATGCATTTTAAGTTTCATCCATGTCTTTTCATAACTTGATAGCTCATTTCTTTTTAGCACTGGTCAATGCTCCATTGTCTGGATGGACCACAGTGTATTCACCTACTGAAGGATTTCTTAGTTGCTTCCCAGCTTTGTCAATTATAAATAAAGCTGCTATAAAAATTAATGTGCAGGTTTTTGTGTGGTCAAAGGTTTTCAACTCCTTTGGGTAAATTCCAAGGAACACACTTACTAGAGCATCCTATAGGGGTATGTTTAGCTTTGTAATCAATAGCCAACCTGTCTTCCAAGATGGCTGTACTGTTTTGCAATTTGACCAGCAATGGATAAGAGTTCTTATTGCTCCACATCTCCACCAGCATCTGGCGTTGTCTATGTTCTGGATTTGGTCATTCTAACACCTATGTGGTGGTATCTCATTGTTGTTTTAATTTGCATTTCCTTCATGACATGTCATGAGGAGCATATTTTCATATGCTTATTTGCCATTTGTATATCATCCTTGGTGAGGTGTCTGTTAATGTTTTGGCCCATATTTTAATTGAGCTGTTTGTTGAGTTTTAATCTTCTTTGTGTATTTAGATAACAGTCCTTTATCAGATGTGACTTTTGCAAATATTTTCTACAGTCCGTGACTTGTCTTCTAATTCTCTTGATATTGTCTATACGTATTCTGCTCCTGTTGGAGGAAGTGTCTATTGATTTCTATTCTATTCAATTGATGATGTTGTTGAGTTCAACTATGTCTTTTCTGATTTTCTGCCTGTTGGATCTGTCCATTTCAGAGAGAGAAATGTTAAAATCTCCCATTACAGTAGTGAATATATCTATTTTGCTTTGCATTTTTATTATTTTGCCTCACATAGTTTGACACTCTGTTGTTAGGTGCGTACATGTAAAATTGTTTTATCTTCTTATGGATCTGAACCTTTTATCATTAGGTAATACCCTTCTTTATCCCTAATAACTTTTATGGCTTTGAAATAGACTCTGTCTGAAATGAATATGGATTTACCTACTTTCTTTTGATTAATGCTAACTAGTATGTTTCCTCCCTCCATTGACTTGGGATCTATATGTGTCCTTATATTTAAAGTGGTTTTCTTGTAGACAACAAATACTTGGGTCTAATTTGTTTATTAAATTGGTGAACTTACATCATTGTCATTCAAAGTGATTATTGATACAGTTCAATGAATATTTATCATAGCTGTCCTTGTGTTCTATACGCTGCCCTTGTTCTTTGGTCCTATTTCTGTCTTCCACTTCTTTTATTCATTTTGTGGTTTTAATTACATGTGTTACATGATCCTATTTTTATTTCTTTGCTTAGCATATTGGTACCATTTTATTTTTTTTTAAACTTTTTGTGTGATTGCTTTTGAGTTTCCAATATACATTTATAGCTAATTTATGTCCACTTCCAAATAACACTATATTATTTGACAAGAGGTTTGAGTACCTTACAGTAATAAAATGGTCCTAATTCCTCATTCTTGTACCTTGTATTCTTGCTGTTATTCATTTCATTTATACACATAAACACATATAAGCATACATATACCAAGGGTACCAAAAAAATGCATACACATTTTAAGAAAGGAGAACTGTATTAAAATTGTAATACTCAATATATACCAAGAACAGAAAATAAATACAAGTCACATTTGACTTCTGCAATTACAAGAGGTGCTCAAAGTGGTTACCATTAGCATCCAGATGCTTCTGATTACAGCAAAATACTGCTTGAGCAATGGTTGACCAAAATGTTGACTTGTATACATTTTTTTGGCACCCCCAGTACATGTATACAAATTGAATACATTGTTGGTACTGCTATTTCAGAAAAAACTGTTATCTTTTAGATCACTGAGAATAAGAAATATAAAAGTTATTATTTTACCTTTTAATCTCTAGCATTTATTGTGGTATTTTTTAGGATTTCTATCTCTCTGCTACATTGCCCATCTGTTATTGCATGTTGTCTGTTTATCTATTGGAGCCCTTAGCATATTAGTCATAGTTGTTTTAAATTCTTGAGCTCATATTTTCAACATTTCCAGCATGTCTGTTTCTTATGCTTGCTCTCTCTTTAAACAGTGTTTTTTTTTTTGCCTTTTGGTATGCCTTGTAATCTTTTTTTGATAACCACACATGGTGTACTGGGTAAACCGAACTGCTGTAAACAGGCCGTTAGTGATGTGGTGGTGAATCTTCGGGGAGGGGAAGCTTTCTATATTCCTATGGTTAGGTCTTAGTCATTTAGTGAGCCTATGCCTCAAGGCTGAATTTCACAAGTGTTTCTCACTTTTCTTCTCCCTCATAAGTGGGACAGTAGGGCTAGAGGGGGGCAGGAGTTGTGTGTTTTCCTTCTCCCAGGTGAAAAGCTAGAGTGGGCTGAAGTTGCTATTTCTCTTCCCCAGATCTGTTTGGCTCTGATAATACCCCAAGGGGTTAATTAGTCTTTGGCTAGCTAGTTTCCCCTGAGGGAAGGCCCTGTTAAGAAAAACAGAATGCTCTGGAGTATTTCCAAATGGTTCCTTTTCCCCTCCTCCTGCCAGAAGCAAGAGGGGATTTTCTCGGGTATTTACTACAAGAACGTGGTCAAGTTCCTGGAGGTAAACCTCACAATAATGTGGAAGCCCCATATGACTGGGGCCCCTGGGGTTTTTAATTGTAAGAGTTGTCCCCACTGTGCCTCTACCAATCTGTCAATTACAGTTCAGGTTTCCTAGCCTGGCACTGGTTCTCATGGCATTTCTGCCTGTGAATCTCTGCTCTGGGAAAGTGACTTCCTGTAGTCACCTGTTGTCTCCCCATCCTTTGGTACAGAAGTTTGCCCTGTATCTTCCTCTCTCTTATGGATTCAAGAAAAGTTGTTTTCTGTCTGTTCCTCTTTTACTTGTGAAGACAGAGTGGTGCTATACAAGCTCCTTTACATGTGGAACCAGAAAATGAAGTTCTAGAAAAAAAGTTTTAAATACATAGATTACATGAATTACAAAAGAAACAAATTATATTAAAATCAACTTGTTAAAATTTTAAAGAATACCTTTATAATATAGTAATATACATTTTGTGCTAAATTATTAATAAGTTACAGAAATGGGTATAATTATTATACTTTTAAAATACTGATGAGAATAAACAATATTTTGTGATATCTACAATAAATAAAGTGTGATTTGAAAATGTGAGTCATTTCAATTGTGACAAAGTCCCTGGCACTGTTAATACTTAAAGTAGATTGTTTTCTACATTCATAATGGGATCTGTGGACCCCAGAATAAGGATTTTGCTTCGTATCATTTGGTCTCGACTAGATATCAAGAACAACATTCTCCTTTTACCACCTAAATCAATTCTACCAATAATACTCAAACATGAAGTCTTATGAACTCTAGACAAGAATGAGAATTTTATATTGAATAAACCTATCTTTTAATACACTATTGGTCTTTAAAATTGCTATAGAAACTTTAAAAAACAAATCAGAATCTAATACCTTAAATTGGTTTCAATGAGCTTAGTCTTATATGATGTGATTTTCTTGACACAGTAAAATTCATGGTAAAAATTACTTTTCTTATTTATGTGTAGAGTAGTAATGATTTTTGGAAAGCTTTAGTGTATTTCATATTTGTCTTTCTTAGCATAGGGTTCTTGCTCCTGACCTGATGAAACATGGGTATGCCTGGTTGGGGTGATAGTTTATGGTAGGACTGGAATTTTTGTGAAAGGTATGCAGACAGAAATACAAAGGTAATTTTTTTAGTAACCAAAAAACATTTTGTGGTAGAATTATAACTGTAAAGCTATTTTGAACAATTTTACTGAGATAATTTATGTACCATAAAATTCAATTACTTTAAATGTACCATTAGATGATCAGAATAATCCAATTTTAGGACATTTTTTCCACCCTTAAATGATCAGTGCTCCCCTCTCAGAGTCAACTCCCCATTACTATCTATAGCTCTAGGGAACTACTAACCTATTTTCTGTTCCTATGATTTTGTCTTTTCTGAATATTTCATTTAAATGGAATCATACAACATGCGATTTTTTGTGTCTGGCTTTTTAATTTATCATGTTTTGCATGTTCATTCATGTTGTAGAGCTACCAGTACTTTGTTCTTCTTTATTCCTGAGTAGTCTATTTTATGGATATACTTTGAATAACACTGCTATGAATATTTGGCACAAGTGTTTATGTGGCTTTATATTTTCCTTTCCTAGGAGAATTGCTCAGTCATATGGTAAATTTTTGCTTAACTTTTTAAGAAACTGCCAAGCTATTTTGCAGAATGGTTGTACCTTTTTACATTCCCAGTAAAAATGTATGAGGGTTTCAGTCTCATTAGCTTGTAATTCATCAACGCTTATAATTGTCTGCTTTTTTGATGGTAGTCATTGCGTGTATGTAAAGTGATTTACATTGTGGTTTTACTTTGCATTTCTCTAATGCCTGATGATGTTAGCATTTTTTTTCATGTGCTTATCGACCATTTGTAGATCTTCTTCAGTGGAATATCTATTCAAGTCTTTTATCCAGATTTAAATTGGGTTATTTGAATTATTATTGATTTGAATGAGTTCTTTATATATCTAGGATAAAAGTCCTTTATCAGATATTGTTTGCAAATATTTTCTCTCAGCCTGTTTTGCTTGTTTGTTTGTTTTTTACTTTCCTAAGCATGTTTTCTGAATCACAAACATTTTAAAATCTAATTTATCAATATTTTCTTTTATCGCTTGTGCTTTTGATAGCATATTGAGAAAAATCTTTGCTCAATTAAGGGTCATGAGAAATTGTTTCTATGTTTTTTTAAAAGTTTTATAGTTTTAGTTCTTATATTAGATATAATTTTATTTTAGGTCTTATATTAAGTCTAATTAAGACCTAGTACATGAGATCAATTTGAGTGCAATGTGAGGTATGGGTCTGGTCTAGTCCTTTTGTTTTGTTTCATATCTTTAAGAAAGAATTGTTTAAATTCTTTTTACCTTTAATTTTTCAAAATTAAAATGGTCTGGGTAAAATATTATGTACAGAAATCCAGACGGAAAGATGAATGAGGAAATCATTTTCTGTTTCAATTCCTAAGGGAAATGTGAGAATGAAATAAAGAGGAAGGAGAAAAACAGTTTCAGTATGTCCTGATTCTCTCCTCTCTGAGCTTTGCCTTAATTGTGGAGTCCATTATATAAATGAGAGTAATTAAGGATAGGACCAGACTTGATTTACTCATAGTTCCTGTTTGGGCATGTTGGTGGGGCTTCTCACTGGCTTCTGTGCACCAATTAGCATGCAACTATATCAAAAGAAGTTTGGTGGAGCTGTATGAGTTGATCAGCCAGAGGAAGAGGGAGAGATTGAGTCTTCCTGTGTCACCTTGGTTTCCACACAGCACCGAGGGGGAGAATTTTTACAAGTGGTCTCTATATCTAGGGTCTAATATTGAGGGTGACAGACCGCTCAATAGAACAACCTGGCTGAGCCAGGGTCAATTAGAAGACATATTCAATTGGTCTCTACACAATCTCAGGAAGATTCATAAAAAGATGCTACAAGTTCTTGTATTGATATAAGACTAAAGAGACAAGCTTTTAAATTCTATCACCTATAATATTGAAGTGGAAAGGTAGCAACAGCCAGATGGACATGACACGTTACTCCAAAAGGAAATACTATGCTTGAGGACTTTGACCTTTACCAACTGCCCAGAGTTTAGGTAGGTCACGGGTACCATACATCACCCTGTACCTCCCACTTGAAAAAAATATCAGAGAGAAACGGACAGAGGGGAGGAGAAGGCTAGAGGAGACAATAAGCGTTTTTAAATCAGCCTGAAAACTACTTAAAGGGACCATTAAAATGATCGGATTTGATGAAGCTTTAAATTAGATTGGTCATTAAAAAAAATTTCCCCAATAAGTAGCAGTTGGGGGATTTAAAATGACTGATTCCGCTACATACAAAATAAATCAGTGTAGTTGGCTGCTCTGACAAAGCCGTCCATGGTCCCCACCTCCTAATATGCATGCCTTTGTGTAATTTCCAGTACCTTACTTCTAATAAATAAAACATGGTTAAAGTGATGGGGTGTCTCTCCCATAATTAGGTTACAAAAGATTTTGACTTTTATCACTCTCTTTCACTTGCTGTCACTCTCTCTTGCCCCTTGCTTGCTCATTCTGCTGAAGCAAGCTGCCGTATTATGGGCTGGTCTGTGGAGAGGTCCACCTGGCAAGTTAAAAAGGGAGGCTTCTGGCCAGCAGCTTGTCAAGCATTGAAGCCTTAGTCTTGGCTCAGGAAGAACAGGATCCTGCCAACAACCATCTGAGTGAATTAGTAAGTGGGTCCTTCCCAGTAAAGCACTGAGATGCAGCCTTGTGAGAGTCCCAGGCCCAGAGGACCTACCGCTGCTGTATCTGGATTCAGGATCAATGGAAACTGAGAAAATAACATTGTTGTTTTAAACTGCTAAGTTCTGAGGAAAACTGTAATGCAGCAATGGAAAACTAATATAATAATTTATTTTTTTTTAATCACCTGAAGTATATAAATACCCAGATACCTCCAAAGATTTTGTCTATATCAGTGCACACTATGGGCACAGTGGTGAGGAGGGAATCGTAAAATATGATTGACACTTGCAAAACCTGAAATTTGTTATGGGTCATAAAAAGTTAACCAATGAAAGATGCTTGAGAATGGAAGCTTATTTGACAGGTGAATGGCATTTCCTTTTGCCCCCCCTTTGGAAGTAAAGAAAAATCCTTGAGGTATCACGTCAAGATTAACAACTAGGTTTCCCTAGCTAAACAAACCCAAGAATCAAGAGTAGGGTGGAGAGGGCAATGGTGAGTTAATGATCAGGTATGAAAATGGAACCTGTCAAGAGCTTAGGAAGGGGAAGTTAGTCCGACTGTCAGCATTGTGGAGGACAGCCAATAACAGGAAGGGGGAAGAGGATACTGGAAAAGAAGGTAATACGGATCTGGGATGGTGACAAAGAATAACCTGATTTCGGCATACTGTGTGGTGCTCAAAAGAAGTTTCATTTTAATGATGCTGGAAGGGGTTGACAGAATTGTACCTTCCCAACTTTACATCAGACTATATGAAAAGAAAGACATTTTAAAAACTTTTTTTTTTAAGATTTTTATTGGGGAATTGGGGGGATGGGAACAGTGCTGGGGAATTGGGGGAAGGGGAACAGACAAGTTGCTGTAGAGGGCAGCGTCACTGGTCCTCATATGTGGGATCCGAACCGGGGCCCTCTGGTGTCCCAAGCCAGTTCTTAACCATCGCGCCACTCAGCCGGCCCCATTTTAAAAACTTTTTAAAGTGGCAGGCATTGCTATATTTTGTAGACTGTAATTTAAGTATTATTTTCCAGTTTCCAGTTTTCTGTATTTTGTATTTTAAAATCAACGTGTATTTTTCCCCCTCCAATCTCAAATATTATATTATTTAGGCCCTTGGATAATTTGTAGAAACTTAAAAACCTTTTTAGCCCTTACAGTAGTACATAGAACAGATAACTTCTAACAACATATACTTTCAAACCTGACTGGCAGCATTCGAATCCCAGTTCTACCACTTACCAAGTGTGGAACTTGGATAAATCATTTAACTTCTCTGAACCTCAGCTGCATCATCTGAAAACTAGATATAATGCTAATATTGGTTACCATTGAGGATCATTGTTAGGCCGAAAGGAGTAAACTTCTGTAAAGAGCCCAGAATAATGTCTGGTAATAATCAAATAACCAAATAATCAAAAGATGACTGTGAGTAGCATTACTATTATTGTAATTATTATAAAATTACTCTGCTTACATGCTCCGCCTTGAATCCATCAAAATGTTAGAATTTTAGGAATCCTCATGGCCAGATGTTTCCAAACCTGGTCATACATTCTAGTTTTTGTTGTTGTTGTTGTTGTTTTTTTAAGGATGGCTACTAATTAATATTCCATTTCTATTTACTTTGGAAATTCATGCACCTATCCATATTATGCTCTTGGTAACATATCAGATTTTCCTAGACTAATTCTAGTATTTTAGACTTCTATTAGTAATTACAAGAAATAGTTTACCTGACAGTAAATGACCTATTCTCAGCAGACTCTGTTTCCTTATGTCACAAATCCTTTCTATAGAAAGCTCTAGCTGGAAGTCCTAAGCCCTCAGAAGACTTTTCAGCAGTCCTTTTGTGCCCCTAAATGAGAACAAATAGATTTTAATTAATAAATCTATTAGCTCTCATGAAGCCTGTGGTCATTCAGCCTGCCACTCAGGTGGCATCAGTTGTCTGGGCCCAGAATGGGTTTGGAAAGAACCATTAGGCTTACTGGCCTGGGGAATACTGGGAAGTTACAGACTTTTAAGTAGTTATCTGAATCAGGGGTAGGAACAATCTATTGTTTAGGATTTAGTTTTGCCCTCTCCATCAATGTGAGTTTCTAGAGATTTAGTCCTCCTCTTTTTCTTGATTTAGATAGGAAGACACCCTTACAAATGGAGATTTTCCTTATAAATGTAAATGTCCCTTATAAAAAGGTTCCTATGTCTGCTCTTTCTTAAAAATAACCAGTTCAAGAGAATCTTTAGGCCAAAGAGGCTTATTTTGAGGTGGCATGCTTATAATCGCTACTCAGGAAATTGTTTTTCTTCCCTCCCCAGTAAAGGCACAGGAGATTTTTAAAAATCCATCTCACTTTATTCTTCACTAGTCTTACTAATGAACCATTTTCTTACGAGCAGATTGGTGGTTTTCCTTTGTTAGAAGTTTTTCTTTCTCAGGGCAATTTTCCCTTACTAGAAAGGAACAAAGGAAATCATGGATCTCATTGTTATCAAACAGTATTTAGAAGCTGGTACAAACTGCCCAGAAACTTTGAAGACCAATGGCTACCAAGCAACACAGTTAATCAACATGCTGCATGCTGAGTAGGAGTCAGTGAAAGGCAGGTACACATATAATTTTTTCTGAAATAAGAATAACCCTCTCAGCACAGGACCCATCTCCTACCAAATAAAATTTAAATTTCTTAATATGTTATCAAGTTCCAGTATGACTGGAATCTGTCTGTCTCATAACTCTCAGTTTTAGAACTGGCTCTGTTAGCAACGAGTTGCCTACTGCTCTCTGAGGGTGCAAAACCCTAACAGCTGCTTTTTTTTTTGTAATATAGGTGCCTGACTTAAGTTTTGATTTCTGAGGCATCCATTTCAAAGAGGCATGCCCTTCAATGGTGGCTATCTCAGATAAATACATTGCCAGCCACAGGACTAGATAATGGTCCAGGCTACCTCCCTCAACTGAGGCTCCTTTGTTTCAAAGATCTTGGTTGAGTTCCATAATTTACCCTTTGGGCCACTTGTTTTGTCTCTTCCCTCCATTTAAAATCCTGTTCTTATGTTTTGAATTCACCAATATTGAGTGAGCCCGTGGAGCCCGAGGGCCCCACCCTAGACCCCAATAAAAGCAGAGCTTCAGGCCCTTGTGCGCTCTCTCTTTCTCTCTAACCCCAAACTTGCTGTGTGACCCAGGTATGCTATGTAAGTTCCAGGACCCATAAATAATTTCCAGGACCCCCCCGCCCCCGGAAAAGTTTCCCGGCAGTTATTGCTTAGGGAATCTTACAATCAAAAGAGCCATGAGGTTTCAGTTCATCCACAACACTGGTTATCGATAGGCTGAGTGAGACTGGCACACAACAAGTACTATTTCATAAATCAATAAATCAATGCTCCGAGTCTTTTCTTCTGTCCACCGGGAAAAAAAAAAGACTCATTGTTTTTTTGTATTTCCGGGGTAATGCATGCTACATTTGCTCCAGAGCATTTACTGTGTTACTCAGAACTTCCTGACCTGAATTTGGCTTATCTTTTGGTATATACTGCAATTTAAGTGACTTGTTACATAACAGTAGTAGTTGTGCTAGGTCAAGATGTTGCAAAGAGCCATGGCAAGCCCTACTTGGAGACAGGAGAATCACATTACAGATTTTTAGGTTTGGGGAACAGACGTCTTGTGCACCTTTTAATATACTACTTTTCCTTGGAGAAATTGCTCTTAGCTAGATAACAACCTTTGTAAAAGAGAATTTCATCCTCCTAGATAGAAAGTCAGGCAAATGATAGCACTAAGTGATCACTTATTCAGAGACAGCTTGAGTAGGTCCTGGGGTCTCATGGAAATTGCATAAGATGATTGTGCACAATCCCAGTATGCCCGATCCTATTCACTGCCATCCTTCCTTCAGTGAGCATGTATGACCTCCTGGAATGATCCCTAACACAACTGAATATGTAAAATTACTACATAATTTTTAGATGGCTCTGCACGATATGATGTTAACAGTCATAAATGGAATAGAGAAATTCTCCCCAACAGATGGCTATTTTTTTGTACACTTTGCATGGATGGGATATATGGACACAGATACAGATCTCCAGATTCATGGGTGCAGACCTTAATGTCAAAACTTGCAAAGTTAAAAGATGGGGATATTTGTGACAGAGTCTGGTAGAGAGGTATGTGGGGCAACTATTTGGAAGATCCCCAGAGCATGAAAATAATTGTATTCAATGTGAATGCTTACTGACAGGACCACATAGAAGAATGAAAAGATCCAATGTCAGCCTCCTGTGTTGGATAGTGCCCACCGTTAAATGGAATTTCTTCCTACCCTTTTTCATACTTTTTTCTTATTACAAGAATGAGAAGGAAAAAATTAACATTTTACATAATCCTGAAAACTTAAGGCTGTGAACGAAAGTTTAGCCTGGCCAGGGAGATGCAGATTTATGTTATTTAGAAGACAGAAATGAGATAGAAGCCATCTTCTGATGCTTGGTTGTTGGCAAGCAACTTTTCCCAGATAGGCAAGTTTGTGGTGGTGAGGCTGCCCATTCTAATGTTCAGTCAAAAATGTTATGAATGTGTGGCAGCCATGTTGGAGCCACAGTGGCAGAAGTAGTAGCACTTCCAGGTTGCAGTATTGTGGTTATCATCCCATATTCAACAGTTCAGCTAATGCCCCTGACTTCCATTCCTCCACTTTTCTCAATGACTTTGTAAGCATCTGTTTTCCCATTTTAGATCATTTGCCCCTTGAAATATTTGGAGGTTTTTTTTTTCTTTTTCTCCCTGCATTGATTATTGACATATACACATTCTTTCCCTGCCATCTCAGGACTTGTTCAGTATTGTTCTTATCAAGCAAGTAGCCAAAATTTCAAGAATAGAGACTAAATTTGTGCTCACCATTACGTCTTTCTCCTTTCACCAAGATTCCTATACTGCCTCTATGGTTGAGTGCTGAGCACCCCAGCAGAAACAGCTGCGCTTAGACCCCAAAGATAATAGTTCCCTTGTGCAGACCAGGCAGTAACCTGGCAGCACTGCATTCCTTTCCTGGTGGATGGTCAGAAGTTGTCCTTACATGAGGCAAAACTATTCCTTAATTTGATTTCCTTTCCTGCCACTCCTGTTTTTTTCTCTATCAATATGCCATTTTTCTGCCTCAGTTTCATCAAACACTAGAAAATCTTCATATAGTGGATCATGCAAACTATATTAACTTTTTTTTTTGTTGGTATGTCTACCACTATTTATTTGTTCACCTATTATTCACTACATTATTTATATTGTCTCAATTAATGAACTTTTCTGGGATTCTGTGTGTGTGTGTGTGTTTTGTGTGCTTGTGAAACAGAGATGGAGAGAGTGAGACAGAAGTATGATTGAGGATAAATCTTTTAAACAGTAAAAAAACCCCAAAAACAGAGAATATGATCCCTTCTTTCAATTTAGTTTCATATTAGTTTATGATCTAATAGGAACCAGAAAACACACATATGTCATACACATGCACACACACACACAAACACAAACACACACACACAAAGAAATCATCCATTGAATGAATATTAATAATATTGTGGATAATTAGTGATAGTAAAGAATAAGACAAAGTATAAGAGGAAAAAGTTAATCTAATTCAGAGAATCCAATTTTTTAGAGATTTTCTTCTATTTGAAAAAGGGAAAAAATTGGAACAGACACATATATACAGAGACATTGACCTCTGAACATTAAATTTTTTCCTATTACTTAAATTTCATCACACTTTTAGTGTAAAAGACAACCACAGATAAAAGCAATTTCAGTAAAATATTCATAATCCTCTTTCCGCCATCTTTCCATGCAGCCAAAATGGTGTGCATGAGTGTCATGGCCTATGCTCTCAAGAGCATCGACAATGCCAAGAAGTGAGGCAAACAGCAGCTTCTTATTAGGCCGTGCTCCAAGGTCATCATCCGGCTTCTAATTGTGATGATGAGTCATGGTTACTTTGGCAAATTTGAAATCATTGATGATCACAGAGCGGGGAAAATTGTTGTGAACCTCATGGGCAGGTTAAACAAGTGCGGAGTCATCAGCCCCAGATGTGATATGCAACTGAAAGATCTAGAAAAATGGCAAAAAAACACCTGCTCCCATCCTGCCAGTTTGGTTTCATTGTACTGACAACCTCAGCGAGCATCACGGACCATGAAGAAACAAGACCAAAACACACAGGAGGGACAATCCTGGGATTCTTTTTCTAGGGATGTAATACATACACACAAATAAAATGCCTTAATGGAAAAAACAAAGCAAAAAACCTCATAGTCCTAATTCATATGACTCTACTTACTTCAGATAACACAAATGAACCAAAAATATCATTCATCGGCATTGATATTATTTTCTTATCTGTTAGACGTTTAAATAAAGTATAATTATAGCAATCAAACCCCAGAATTAAATAATAGTGATTTAAAATTTTTTCAGAAGTAGACATTTATGTAATCTTGGCAATCTGGGATGCATAGCATTGCTCCTAATTGCAAGAGCTGTAATTAGTGCTATATTGCAGGAAAAGAAAAATGATGATGCCTATAAAATGGCTGATGGTGTCCTACCACACCCTGCTAAGTTAATTTGTCATTCTATTTTTCAGCTTTGCCTTATAATTTTTATTAATTTAACTCATGTCTTTATAATGATAAAAAAATCCTTTTGAAAACATCTATGAAATATTTGGTAAGAAATTAAATAAACTTAAACACAATTCTCTTGGAGGAAAAGAAACACTTTTGTGAAAAGTTTTTCATCAAGTATTGTACATTATCTCCTTATTAGAACTAGGTAGGATGACAGACTCGGGAATAGTTTAATGATAATGCTGATCTCCTTCACTTTGGTGAGTCAGAAAATGGCCTGAATGATTTTAAGTCGTGCAGTGTCAAGAAGAGTTTTGCTTTATTTTCAAAGAAAAAGATGCATATTCAGGGGAGGGATAGCTTTGGGCAAATTTCTTTAAGAAGAGGAATAAAAATGTCATCTCATTAAATGTTCTTTGCATATCCCATTAAGTGCCCAAACTTTCTTTAGGTTTTCTACTAAAAGTATTTCCAGAGCTGGAATCCAAAGACATAATCCCTTACTCCTTCTGTGGAGGAACTATACAAGGTCTGAAATTATGTTTGCAAACTTATCCTAGAAAAAGTGCTACATAACTCATTGCTAACTATCACTACAGTTACTTTCAAAGGACTCCCCTTGGGAAGCTATGCACTGATGCTGGTGCCTAGTCCACCCTTCAAAGCAATTTTGGAACTCTTTTTCTGGAATGGCCATCAGAGCTGTTGTCGTATTACCATTGATGTCCTGAATGTCATGAAAATACCTTACTTTCAATATTTCCTTTATCTCTGGGTAAAGAAAGAAGTCACTGGGGACCAGATCAGATGAGTAGGGAGGGTGTTCCAATACAGTTATTTGATTACTGTCTAAAAACTCCCTCACAGACAGTGCGGAGTGAGCTGGTGCATTCTAGTGATGCAAGAGCCATGAATTGTTGGCAAAAAGTTCAGGCCATTTTTGTCTAACTTTTTCATGCAGCCTGTTCAGCACTTTCAAATAGTAAACTTGGTTAACTGTTTGTCCAGTTGTACAAATTCATAATGAATAATCCCTTTGATATAAAAAAAGGTTAGCAACATCATTTTGACTCTTGATTTGACTGACGGAACATTTTTGGTTGTGGTAATTGGCTGACTTCCAACGTGAACTTTGATGCTTTGTTTCAGGGTCATATTGGTACACCCATGTTTCAGCACCAGTGATAACATGGCCAAAACATTGCCTTGCCTCTCCAAAAGGTCTTCGCAAATGTCGACTCTACTTTGCTTTTGTTCATCGGTGAACTTCAGGACCATTTTTGCGCACACCTTTCTCATGCCAAGATTTTCAGTAAGATTTTCTTGTTTCTCTATTGATGTTTACTTGTTCTGCTATGTTTTTTTTTTAGTCAGCTGATGATTTTGATGCACAATTTGAAGAATTTTTGCAACATTTTCATCAGTTCTGCTCATTAGTGGCTGCCCTGACCTCTCTTCATCAGTGACACATTCTGTCCCCTCAGAAAAACATTAATCCATTTGTACACTGCCGTTTTCTTCATGACATTATCCCCATAAACTTGGACTAACATCTTCCTGATTTCACTTCCACTCTTGCTAAGTTCATCAAGACATTAATGTTTGTTCGTTGCTCTAATTCAAGCTCAGACATTCTCGCAACGACACACAAAAACACGCAACAACAATAATGAACATCACTCAGCAAGACACCGCCACACGTCGACATGAACACAGCTGTGACACTGATATACCAAGGGAATGAAACATTACTGAGCTGTTTGTACAGTGCTGCCAATGTAAGCGCACGGTGGCAAGTTAGCAAACTTAATTTTCAGACCTCGTATGTTTCTGTTTTTGTCTTCCACTCTTTTTCTACCCTTTGTAGTTTTAATTGAGCATTTTATACCATTCTATATTTTCTTCTTTCTTAGCATTTTTGTTATAGTACTATTTTTTTCTTTTTTACCTTTTTAGTGGTTGCCCTAAAATTTCAATGCACATTTATGGCTAATCTGTGTTCTCTTTCAAATAGCAACATACCACTTTACAGGTAGTATGAGTACCTTATAGTGACCAAATAATCCTAATTTTTTCCTCCTGTATCTTCTATCCTTTCTGTCATTTATTTTCCTTATACATAATCATATGTATACATATATTTTGGTATTAATATTTTGAAAAAAACCTGTTATCTGTTAGGTCAATTAAGAATAA
>NW_017731991.1:17619-22206 GCF_001890085.2 Hipposideros armiger | reverse complement strand
AGAGAGAGAGAGAGAGAGAGAGAGAGAGAGAGAGAGAGAGAGAGAGAGAGAGAGAGAGACAGGGAAAGAGAGAAATTAAGTTTCATTCTCAGTCTAGGAAGGCCAACATGTGTCAAGTGTATATTGATTACTCAAAACTTGACTTCTCAGTTCCTTTTCTTTCTTCCTTTTTATTTTAGTTGCCACCTATCAGGTCAGTTCACACTCCTGTTGAACCTATGATGCAAATTAAGAGACCAGCAGTGACTAAATTTTTAAAAAAATCCTTTTTTTAAAGGTGATTTTTAAAAGTTCTTGTAAAGCTTGAACTAAAAAAAATGTGAAAGTAATATAAATGAGGACAAAATTTTATATTTTATTTCAATGTTATTAATCTATGTACATGTTTTAAAAATACCTTTTCTAAAGCTGACAATTTTTTCAACTTGCATTAAATATGTATAATTATAGATAATTTTATAAATTTATCTGCTTCAAGGAAGGCATATTATATATGAATATATATGTGTGTGTGTCTAAATTGTGTCTATATATATGTGTGTTATGACCCTTTTTGTGTCCCTCAAATTCATATGTTGATGTCTTAATCACCAGTGTTAAGTGAGATCAAAAGGGTGGGGCCTTGATTATATAAGAGTGGTATCTTTATAAGATGAAGAGATACTAGAGAGCTCGCGCTATTTGTATGGGTATGGACAGAGGAAAGCCCATGTAAAGATATAGTGAGAAGATGACCATCTGCAAGTCTGGAAGAGAGATCTCAGCAGAAATCAACACTGAGAGCACTTTGATCTTGGACTTCTTGTCTCCCTAACTCTGAGAAAATAAATTTCTGTTGTTTATACCATTATACCAAGTTAATGATAAATAGATAGACGATAGATAGATAGATAGATGATAGATACAATGTGCATGAGATCTAGAAAGACATATATTCTTGAGAAAATAAACTTCAACTTCTATACAATATAGACAATGATTACCAAATTAATAAAAATACATTACTCTATATTTGTTAAAACTATGTGTTTTTAGTTTATATAGGGCCTTTTATTGAATAGTACAAATCTCCATTTGGCTTGTCATTGACAAGATCTCGAAAACTTCCCAATTTCATCATTTTTTTAATCAGCAAAGTCGATGAAGAAAATATCATGATTGCAGATAACCTTAAGTTTCAACTTAGTAACTGAACCTCTGATTTTTAGTTTACATGTCAAGACCCACCTTGTATGGTAATTCAAATGATATACATTTTTTTTTAAATCCATGTTCCCTGCTTTGATTATAAGCTGTGGCTCATTGAACAATAACCTGACATGAAAAAGAGTCCCTCTAGCATATCTAACCTAGTAGTGCATGGAGTTTCCCTCAATCTTGAACATATGTTTGTTTCCTCACTTGTTTTGTAGTATTTCTGTGGTTCAGCTTGTTTTTATCTAGTGCCTGAGAAGCAAATGTGTTATGTGTTTTGTTGAAACTCATCTGTAAAATAAAAGGACTTGGATCCAAAAGTCTCATTTCTACTTTTTTTTTTAAGATTTTTTTTTTTTTTATTGGGGAACTGGGGAAGGGGAACAGTGTTGGGGAATTGGGGAAGGGAAACAGCCAAGTTGTTGTTTTTCAGTCTTAGTTGTGGAGGGCGCAGCTAGCTCAGCTTCAAGTCCAGTCACCATCTGGCCCCCCCGATGGCAGCTTGGGGTGCTCAGCTCAAGGTGCCGTGTTCAATCTTAATTGCGGGTGGGCATAGCCCACCATCCCATGCGGGAGTCGAGCCGGCAACCTTGTTGTTAGGAGCACGTGCTCTCACCAGCTGAGCCATCCTGTCACCTGTTGGCAGCTCAGCAGCAGCTCAGCTCGGGTGCAGCTNCATTTATTTTCCTTATACATAATCATATGTATACATATATTTTGGTATTAATATTTTGAAAAAAACCTGTTATCTGTTAGGTCAATTAAGAATAAGAGGGGCCGGCTAAGTGGTTCAGTTGGTTAAGAACTCACACAAGAGTGCGAGCTCTGAGCAACAGCGGTTCAAGTCCTGGTCCAAGCTGAGCTGCCAACAGGTAGCAGAATGGCTCAGCTAAAAAAAAAAAAAAAAGAATAAGGAAGATAAAAGTTTTTATTTTACCTTTACTTAACCATCTTTTATGCTCTTCCTTTTTTAGGTAGATTCCAGTTTCTGACCTATATTATTTTCCTTCTCTCTAAAGAACTTTTTAAAACATTCCTTGCAAGGCAAGTCTACTGGCAACACATTCCCACAAATTTTGTTTGAGAAAGTCTTATCTCTACTTTAATTTTGAAAGATAATTTTGCAGGACACTTCTGGGCTGGTGATTTTTCTCTCAATACTAATTATTTCACTCCACTTTCTTCTTGTTTGCATGGTTTCTGAAAACAAGTCAGATGAATTCTTTTTTTTGTCATGGTTTCTGAAGAGAAGTCAGATGTAATTGTTATTTTTGTTCTTCTATAGGTAAGATATGTTTTCTCTCTAATCTTTCAGAAATTTTTCTTTATCTTTGATTTTACATAGTTTGAAAATGATATGCTTAGGTGTAGTTTTGTTTTGTTTTGTTTGAATTTATCCTGCTTCATGTTCTCTTAGCTTCCTTGGATCTGGGATTTGTTGTCTGACATTAATTTGAGGAAATTCTCAGTCAGTATTGTTTTAAATAATTCTTCTGTTCTTTCCTCTCTTTCTTCTCTTTATGGTGTTTCTATTTATGTGTATGTGACATCTTTTGTAGTTGTCTCATAATTGTTGGATATTCTGCTGTGTTTTTTTCACTATTTGTTCTCTCCTTTTTCAAGGATTCTATTGATTATATCCTCTAGCTCAGGGATTCTTTCACATCGTATGTGTCCAGTATATTAACAAGTCTATTGGGTTGTTGGAAAAGTCATGACGCATTTTTGCAACAAAAAACATAGACAAACACGTCATGACTTTTCCGACAACCCAATACAAGGACATTCTTCATTTCTGTTATAGTGTTTTTGATCTCTAGCACTTATTTTTTTGGTTCTTTCATAGGATTTCAATCTCCTGCTTACTTTGCCCACCTGTTCTTGCATGCAGTCTATTTTTACTGTTAGAACCCTTAATCACATAATTTCATATAATTTCTTATTTTGGTAATTTCAACATTCATGCTACGTCTAGTTGTGATGATTGGTCTGTCTCTTCAAATTGTGATTTTGCCTTTTGGCATATCTTGTAATTTTTTTCTTGATAGTTGGATATGATGTACTAGGTAAAAGGAACTGCTGTAAATAGGTCTTTAGTGTGGTGGTGGTGAGGTATGAGTGGAGTGAAAGTGTTCTATATTCCTGTGATTAGGTCTTAGTCTTGTAGTGAGCTTATGCCTCTGAACTGCAAACTTCACAAGTGTTTCTCATTTTTTCTCTCCAATTTTGTCTTCTCGCCACTATAAGGTGATTAAAAATTACATTTGTTGTTTTTTTTTCAGTTCCTTTCTGCTTGGTTTTCCTAGTTTCTTACTTTGAGTTTAACAATTTTACAAATACTGAGACAGAAGAATTCTCTGAATCTTTTCCCTGAATCTCTCTTTTCTCAGGGATTATGTCTCTCCTCAGTCTTGGTATCTTTTATTAGCCCTGATTTCTAATTTATATCTTCTGGGCCCATACATTTGACAAAAGCTCTGCTAGCTTTCTTACCTATCAACTTACAGCTTTCACCTATGCTTGATTTGGCAGTTTTCTGATTGTTATTCATACATTACTAAGCATTATCTCCACAATCGTGTTCTGACTACTTAAGAAATTCTTGAACTATTATTATTATTATTATTATTTTGCTCTTAAGTTATTTGTGAAGGAGCTTTGGTATGCTACAAGCTACATCATCACAATTGTAAATGGATGTCACTTTAATTTTTTTAAGTAAAATGAAATAATGCTTGACACCAATCCTATTATCTATATCTATATATCATCTGTATAGTTACTTACATCATATTTCACAATTGCTCTACTTGTGCATTAATAGGCATAGTTGGAGTTCAAATGGAGATAATTTGAATTAAGAAACAACAGTAAAAGGTTGAGCTGGGCCTATAACACCTACCCAATCTGTTATAGAATTAACTGACATCTGCTTTTTAGGTTGCATTTTTACCCTAAAATTTAGTTTACCTAAGGCAAATACAAAGGGCATAATTGTTGAATGAAACGATTGTGGCAACTGAATTATTATCAAAATGTAAGTTTTTAAAATCTGAAATTGAGTGACATATTTTGTCAATATAAAAAACAGCATGTCTTGGTCTTTTTCAGAAACATATCATAATTATCTGCTTTGATGATTAGTGTTTTTTTTTCAGAAATAGTATTAGTAAATGTAAGTACAGTCAGCAGAGATAAATAAGGAAGTTTGGAAAATGTTGTAGGTAATCTACTAATACCTAAATTTCCCTGAGAAGCAGAGAGCAGAGGGGTAACGGGGGTGGGGGGGAGAAAGAGACAGAGAGAGAGAGAGAGAGAGAGAGAGAGAGAGAGAGAGAGAGAGAGAGAGAGAGAGAGAAAGAGAGAAATTAAGTTTCATTCTCAGTCTAGGAA
>NW_017731991.1:10000-15946 GCF_001890085.2 Hipposideros armiger | reverse complement strand
CCAGCTGAGCCATCCTGTCACCTGTTGGCAGCTCAGCAGCAGCTCAGCTCGGGTGCAGCTCACTGGCCGATGTGGGAATCGAACCCACGACCCTGTTGGTCAGAGCTCGCACTCTTAACCAACTGAGCCACTCAGCCGGCCTCCTAATTTTATTTTATGAAGAAAATTAATTTTTTGGAAGACTTTGATAACCAAATACAGGTGAAGACCTGTGACCAAATAAAAAGTATTTTTTGTGGCTCTAAAATGTTTGTTTCTGTTTGTTTTATTTTGGCCCAACGGTAAACATTAAAAACAGAGTCCTAAAAAAGCAAATGTATGCAGTTAGAAATGAGTAATCAGATTGACCCCTGGGATAATAAGGCAATTTTTGTACAATGTATTTTTATAATATTTTTACTTTTCCATGAAGACTGCAAATTATTTCTCAATTGGGTATAATCTGTCAACATAGTTTATAAAAATGTCATTAATATACAAATATTATCTAAACTATTTATTGAAATCATGAAGAAATATTCTTTTACTAAATAAATTGCTAGATAATGTTTGTGAGTTTATTGCTGAAAATTAAGAGTGAAACAAACATTGTTACTTATGCATGAGAAATACTCTGATTTAAAAAAAAATTGTACCAATCTGAAATTTTCCCCTGCAAGACATTATTAGTGCTCTTAAATGTTATATTAATATTACTAAATGAAATAATAGAGTGTGACAAATAAGAAAAAAATGGAACATTTGAGAGGAGTGGACTGTCATACTTTAAATTCTTTAAAGACAGGTTCTACACATAATTTATCTATTAATATTCACTGTGCTTAGAACAGTAATCTCATATTATCTAAAGATAATATATATTTGTCAAATAAATATAGAATGGCCAGCTGACCCAATATTCCTGGACTACATTAGCTTTAGGCACTAAAAAATCTATAGTCCTGAGCAAATGGGTATTTTTTTGAGTATGTACACGAGGAAGGGCAGAGAAGGGACTTGAGTTCTGAGACTAACTCGGGTGTCAAGTTTTGCAGTCCATAAATTCATCAGGATGCTGTGCATATTTTAAAAAGGCATCTAATGCATAGTAGTAATTAAGCAAATATTACCTTGTACTTGTATAAAATAATGATAAATATCTCCACTTTTAATTCTATAGCCAATTTTCTTTTATTTTTCCCACTACAAAATTATAAAATATATGAGAAGGAGACTTAAAGAAGGAAATAAAATAGAGTGATAAAATTCATGTGGGATGGAAGGAATGTGGTTAAAATTTATGTATCATGTTACTGGCAAGGTGGTTAAGTACATACTCTTTCAGGAATTACGTAACCTCTCTGTGGCTCAATTTCTTTTTTGTGTAAAATTGGAATATAATAGTACCACTCATAAGATTCTTGGGAGACTTAAATGAGTTAACAATTATGTAGTGCTTACAATAGTATCTAGCACAAAATAAGCATTCAATACATGATATTAGCTAGAATGCCCCATGCTATGGGGCACGCAGTCATTCTGCAGTGTTTACTGTGTTTTTGCTCTGTGGCAGTTGGCTACACTCGGCAGGCATTAGGAATACACAGGAAATTAGAACCAATTTTTCTCTTGATGATGCCACAGCTTAGTGGAGCAGAAAACCTCATAAACACAAAAATGTGAGACAATGTCATAAGTGCTGATAATAGAGACATGTGCAAAGTGCTAGGAAAAAATAGTAACAAAAATCTTAGGAAGCTGAGGAAGTTTCATAATGGCAGTTTCATCTGAGCAAAATCTTGATAAGTGTGAAAAATAAGCTTAAGTCTTGGGAGGTAGCAGGCAAATTGAGAGAAGCATCTTTGGATCAATTAAAGGAAGCCATTCTTTATGTGGCTGGCAGAAAATGTCAATACACATTAAGAAATGACACAAGGTAAAAATTCAAAAGTAGAGTAAATATTGAAAAATCAAATACTAGATTTAAAGCCAGCACTTGACAAATCAGATTATGCTCTACATCTTATTTATTTATTGTTGCATAATATATTACTCCCAAATTAAGCAGCTTTAACCAAAAAATCTATCATTTCACACTTGATGTGGGTTAGGAATGTGGGCACAGCTCCTCTAGGAGAGTCCAGTCCAAGCGGCTACTCTCAAACTATCAACTAGGGCTGTGGTTCTCATCTGAGGGTTTGAGGAAAGACCATATGGTTGTTGGCAAGATTCAATGTCTTGTGGGCTGAGGACTTTACTTCCTTTCTGGCTGTTAACCAGTGTTATCTCTCAGCTCATCTCTATGAAGGTACTGAATAGCTCAGATTACAACATGGTAGCCAGCTTCCCTCAGAGCAGGAGAGCAAAAAATCTGAGATAGAGCACTAAACATACAATTTAGCTTCTCAGTCACTAGCCAAATTTCAAGTGCTCAATAACCACATCTGCTTATGGCTGTTCTATTGGAGAGTACAGGTATAGACTATTGCCATCATCACAGAAGGTTCTATTAGCACTGTTCTAGTTCTCCAACACTTATTCACTTGCCATAAATAAGCACAATCCGTATAACCTTAATCCTCTGAATTAGTAACACACTTGTTTTATCACCCAGCATATGGTCTATTTGGTGATTATATCAACTGCACTTAAAAGAATGTAATCTGAAGTTATTAGGGGGCAATGTTTTATGACAATAAATTAGATTAAGGGGCTTGATCTTGTTGCTCAGCTTTTCTGTGTCTTTACTGATGTTTATTTAGTAGTTGGTATATCAGTTGCTGATAGATGGGTGTTAAAATGTCCAAATATGAATAAAAAGTTTTTTGTTTCACTCTTTCTTTGATTCTGGCAATTTTGATCATGCATTTTAAGTCTCTGTGAGGCACATAGCCATTTATGATTGTTATGTTTTCCCAATGTATTGACTTCTTATTATTGTGAAATGCTCCTTTTTTATCTGTGGTACCCTTTTTATTAAGTGTACGTAACCTGGTACTAATATATACTCTATAACCTTCTCATACTTGCTACTCCTATGGTATGTCTTTTCTTTCCATTTTCCTTTTATTGTGCATTTATATTTAAAGTGTGATTATTGTAGATGGTATATAGTCAGGTCTTGTTTTTTTAATCCATTCTTAAATCTCTGACTTTTAATTGGAGCATTTCTTGGATTAACATTTTATAAAGTCATCAATTGTTGGATTTAAGTCTACCATTAGATTAGCTGCTTCTGTTTGTCCCCTTGGCTTTTTGTCCTGCTTTTCCTCCTTCCTGCCTTCTTTAATATTATTTGAGCATATTTTTAGATTTACATTTTAATTTGTCTATTGGCATTTTAGCTATTGTTCTTTAGATTTTTAATGGTTACTCTAGGAATTACATTATGCGTACTTAAATTTTCATAATCTAATTGGAATTATATTGTACCGCTCTACCTGAAGTGTAAAATCCCATAGACATACGGGTTCATTTTACTAATAATTTAATCAATCATGCCTATGTAATGAAGCCTCCATAAAAACCCCAAAACGTTGGGTTCTTTGAATATTGGGAGATTCAGGAAGAGTGGCACACTCAGAGAGCATGGGAGTTCCCTGTGCCTTCCACATACCATACCCTATGCATCTCTTCTATCTGGCTATTCCTGAGTAATATCCTTTTATAATAAACCAGTAATCTGGTAAGTGAAATGTTTCTCTGAGTTCTGTCAGCCATTCTAGTAAATTAATTGAACAAGAGGACGAGGTCGTAGGCACCTCTGATTTATAGCCAGTCAGTCAGAAGCACAGATAACAAGCTGGGCTTGCTATTGGCAGCTGAAGTGTGGACTTGTGGGACTGAGCCCTTAATCTGTGGAATCTGATGCTACCTCCAGGTAGATAGTGTCAGAATGGAGTTAAATTGCACAATATCAAGTTGGTGTTAGAGAATTGCGTGGTGGTGCTCAAGAAACTCACATATCAGAACTGAGTGTAGAATTGGATCTACTAACCATATAACTAAATCTCTTTCTTTTAATGCCAAATTTCTAGGAAGTCATTCACTGTTTCTTATTTGTTTCATGTTTGTTATTTAATCCAGCAAAATCTGATCTGTAATTATTACTGATACTATAATGATTTCCTTCTTGCCAAATCCAATCCGAACATTAAGGTCACCATTTTATTTTACCTTTGTGGGGCACTTCGCACATCCTCCCCATTAGCCATGCTTGGTGTGTGTGCTTCATGGGCTTTTGTTTGGTTTTGCTTTTCCTTTAATAAATATTGTTCTATCTTTGGCCCCCTAATTGAAACGCTGCTTGTTTATACTGTCTACATTTCTCTCTTTTCATCTTTTTACTCTGTCATGTCTCAAAATCTATAATCCTGGCCGCTAACTTATTCCTGAATCCCAGACTGGTATCTTTACTCTCTACATATGAATGCCTTACAAGCCAGTTAAACTGAGTATGTTCCAAGATAAACTCATGTGTTTCTAAACAAACTTCATCCTGAATTTTCTGCTTCAGTGAATAGTATGCCCACATTTACCTAATTCACTAGATGTAATGTGAATTTTCTTGTGCTTCACATCAAATCAGTCACCAATTCTAGTGCTTAAACTTTCTAAATAAGCTTCATAGCCATGCATATCTGAATAGTTCCAGGAGCTTCACTGTCATTCTCCTTGAAAGAAACTCACTTATTGCCAATATACCTACCAACCTGTGGGCAGGGCTTTTTTTATTGTTAGAAATGATGTGTTTCTTTTCGGAAGTTCCGTAGACCATAGAAGTTCACTCACTACTGTGGGTTTTCATAACTTTCATACTGATTTGATGTTATTCTATGATGAAGAACATTATTTTGAGTTGATTTCTAGGTGCGAATCTGGGTAGCTACATGGTGATAGAAAAAGCTAGAGTTGATTATATAGCTTTGGAAGCTAAATCCATGCTTTGTACTACAGTCCATTCTCCAAAGTGAGCTCCTTAAAAATGCCATAAGATTACTTCTACCTGCTGCATAAACATGTTCATTCTTCTCTTGTAATTAGACTAAAATACAAACTTCTTGCTATCAGGGAAAGATTCCTGCTTGTCTTTTCACTTTTCTGATATTTTTTCATCACATTTTACCATCTTATATAGCCAAATGGGACAGTTTGTGAAACACCCAATCTTACATATTTTCTCCTATTCTCTTGGGGGTCAGGAAAGGTAGCACCTTTTACTTCCACTATAGCCTCTATAGTATTGAATCCTAACTTGTTTTTTATTTGTATCTCCTAGAAATGTGAATATAAATAATAGTAGGTGCTTTATTTATTATTTGCTTAATAAATATCTTTGAAACAGACATGCAGATGGCCACTTGATCTGACTCTAGAGCATATGAAGGAGGTGTGTGACATAGTTTTTAGAAACTATGAAAGAGACACGACTTACTTCTAACTCAATAAGTTTAGCAGTCATAGAAGAAAGTAAATGGTCATATCAAAGATGGGGTAAGATGCTGTGGACATTATAAATAAATTTTTGATAGTGCTTTAAGCCATATATGAGTAGTGTTATATATGTTATAAATGGGAAGCTGTAGTGGAAATATTGAACTCATTGGTTTCAGGGCATACAACTTATACAATATTAGAAAAAGAAAATTTAGACATTTAAATTTAGTAAAAGTTTTATAAACACTTTTGTTATCTAAGTGAACTAACTGTTTTTTGGAGTTTTTTGTAGTAAAAGCAAATATATATATATATGTCTTTTTTGTGGGTTGAAATTTTTTGCTTTCAATAGCAAGAAGTGTTTTAATGTGAACTCACTTATCCATAAATATTTACTTTGTGTTTATAAAGCTAAAAGCTAAGCATTCAATCATGGAAGAGACTAGACCCTTACTCTGGGATAAATTATTGCCTAATGGTGAAGATGAAACTTGTAAACAAATCAATTATAATATGTTGTACAAAGTGCTA
>NW_017731991.1:0-7500 GCF_001890085.2 Hipposideros armiger | reverse complement strand
TCCATCTTTTCTTTTATAATATTTCTTGACCCTTTTTAGTCCCAAGTATTATAGACTGTGATTCCTTCAGAAAAGCATTATTATTATTTCTTTCTAATTATACCCTCATTATTCTCTATCACTTCATTGTTTCTTCCCTTCCTAGCAGTTTTAAACATTTATATTTCTTTCTATATTTTTACCAAAAATACAGAAGTAATTAGTGGGTAGATGAAATGGTTAGAGTTGGGAGAGAGAGATAGTGCTATCATTTACTTTTGCTTTGTATATTGTACAATATTGTATATTGTACTTAACAGATGTAATGGTTAATTTTATATGCTAACTTGACCAGGGCACAGAGTACCCAGGTATTTGGTCAAATATTATTCAGGGTGTTTTTGTGAGAGTATTTTTGAATGAGATTAACATTTAAATTAGTAAAATGAGTAAAGTAGTTTGCTCTACCTAATGTGGGTAAGCTTCCACCAATCAAAGTTCTGAACAGAAAAAAAAATCTTATCCTCCCCCCTAGTAGGTGAGTGCTCTACCTGCCTGGCTGCCTTTGAACTGGGACATCAGCTTTTTCCTGCCTTCCATTTTAAACGAAAACATTGGCTCTTCTTGGGTTTCATGCCTTCCAGCCTTTAGACTGGAATTATACCATTATTTCTCCTGGTTCTCAGGTTTTGGACTCAGACTGAGACTACACTATCAGCCTGCTTGGGTCTCCACCTTGCTGCCACGCCCAGCAGATATTGGAACTTGTCAGCCTTGCTAATCACATGAACCAATTCTTTATAATAAATCTCTGTATATGTAAATACATCCTGTTGGTTCTATTGCTCTGAAGAACCTTGACTAATGTACTAAACTCATTTTATTTTTTTGAATTGGCTGGTTTTTCAATGCTCAATTTGGCTGGTTCAGGTAGTGAAATTTGAAGAATAAGAAAGATCTTATTTTTGTTTTTTCAACTTGCTCTAAGAAGTCATCCAAAATTTATTGATGATGTTTTTGAATGTAGAACTCTAATCTAAACTTCTAACTCAAAGGTATAATATCTCTTCTCTATAAATAAAATAATGATGGGCTATTAGAAATCATCAACCAAAAATATAATTGTATCCTATGTTATATCTTGGTCAAACATATTACATGTTGTACTATAGCTAGAAACTCAAGATGCTCATTACAGAGCTGACATCATAAACTGGATACTCTAAGAGGCATAAATATCTGTGTCTACATGTTTTAAGTTTATTTTTTATAATTAAACTATTGGATATTTTACCATGCATAATTATTCATCGATGAATTCTGATTATTACTATTATCAAATTCTACAAAATGTTACCATGTGGCCTTACTTATGACCAATATTTTTAAAAGAATAAGCATATTGGTCTAAACCTTTGAATATATTAGAAACATACAAAATACTTCAAAACCCATATACTTTAAGAATCCTCTAAAAGCTTATACTTATTTATTGAACATATGAACATTCAAAATTCCTGATTTTGTTAAAACTAGAAAAACAAAATGAGAGTTGATAATTGTTCAGGAATTAAATACTTTTTAGTAGTCATTCACATAGCCATTTTAAATGACATTTTCTAAGACTATTGTGATAATTCATTCTTTCTGGAACAGTCTTACTTCTCATGTTCCAGTAAATCTTGGTAAGATACTGAAGAGCCACCTAAATTAAATTTTGCAGTGATTATTCCTATCCTCAAATGACCTCCATTTACATGTATCTCAATATCTCCCATAGCTTTTAAACTATGAATTTTAAGACACAATGAGCCATTGTTTCACAGTTTTATTATTAAGGATTTCTAAACTGAGAAGTTACTTAGGTGAAAGATGTTAGAAACAGAAAAAGAAAAAATACAAACAAACTTCACTATGAACGTCTCAAAAAAACTCATTAAAAGGATTATGTTTCTCAATGTAGACACAAATGCAAATGAACAAAGAATGGAACGACCGACCTATGCAATTAACACTTCAAATGCATAGCCTGTGGCCAAGCTGAATGGGAAAGAAGGGTGTGCCAGGCTGCATTTTTCCAGACCTTGCTTCACTCAGCTGTGTTATGAACTTCATGTTCAGCTATAATTATCATTATAAGTTGTGGTACAAAACTTAACATGGGAGAAACCAGTGTTACTTCCATATTATACTGATAACATTTCCCTGCATATCAATCATCTATGAGCTACTTCACCTTATGGAACCAATCTTTACCACAAGCCCTAATAGGCATCCTAGATCCCTTTCCTTGGAGATGAGTTCTGAGCTCGGTCTTCAGTATATTGAATTTCGCTACTTCTCATTCTTCCTTCCCTGGATGAAAACACCCGCGGTCAAAACTCTCCTTCAAACCTTTTCTGTAGCCCAGTTATTCTATCATAACTCCTTCTTTTAACTCAGATTTAACAAAACAGGGCTCAGCTTAGTATTTATATTGGGGACTATTTACTCTTATGTGCCCTAGAATGCAAAAAATAAAATGAACATGAGGGAGTGGGTAGTTTTACATAAATATAAAACAATAATCTAGGCATGATCATAAATTGTTGAGTGTAGGATAGTAAACATTAGGCAAAAGGACAAGATTGAGATGTTAACAAAAGTACCAGCAATTCGTGACACAAAGAAAGGGCAAATTGATACCGACAATCTGATATGCTGTAACGTAAAATTTAACTCTTAAGTTAGTGTGTAATTCACTTTAATTTTGGGGGTTAATTCTTAGATTCAGAAAGCTATGGTTTTGGACATAGTTATTTAAATTCCAGGGCTCAAGCATTTTGTTTTTCTTAAGATGAAGACTATGTTTTTAGAGTAGTTTTAGATTCATAGCAAAAATGAGGGGAAGGTACAGAATTTTCCCACATTCCCCTTGTCCCCACACATGCATGACATCTCCCATTATCAGCATCCCCCACTAGAGCGGAACATTTGTTACAACTGATGAACCTACTTTGACACGTCACTGTCACCCAAAGTTCACAGTTTATATTAGGGTTCACTCTTGGTGTTGTACATTCTATGGGTTTGGACAAATGTATAATGACACGTATCCATCAGTATGGTATCATACAGAGGAGTTTCACATTGCCGCAAAATTCTTCCCTCTTCCACCTATTCACCCCTTCCTCCTCCCCACCCCCTGCCGAACACTGATCTGTTTACTGTCTCCCTAGTTTAGCCTTTTTTAGAATGTCATACAGTTGGTATCATGCAGCAAGTAGCTTTTTCAGGTGGCTTCTTTTGCTTAGTAATATGCATTTAAGTTTCCTTTATGTCTTTTCATGGCTTGATAACTCATTATTTTTTAGTGCTGAATAATATTTCATTGTCTGGATGTACCACAATTTATTTATCCATCAACTTGCTACAGGACCCTTTGTTTCCAGGTTTTAGCAATTATGAATAAAGGTGCTACAAACATCCACATGCAGATTTTTGTATGGCCATAAATTTTCCACTCATTTGGGTAGATAAATATGAAGGAATCTGATTGCTGATTTGTATGGTACAAGTATGTTTAGTTTTGTAAGAAAACAGCAAGTGGCTGAACCATTCTGCAATCCCAGCAGCACTGAATAGGAGTTCCTCTTGCTCCACATCCTCTCCAGCATTTGGTGTCGTCCACAGTGTGAATTTTGGCCATTTTCATCAGTATGTAGTGGTAATTCGTTGTGGTTTAATTTTATTTCCCTGATGACATATGGTGTGGACTGTGCTCAAGTTTATAAACATAAAATAACAAGAAAAAACTTAAATAAATATTTATATGTTCATTTAACCAAGATTCTCTATGAGACTCTGATATCTTACTTTTTACTCTCAGGGAGGCTAGTTCTAGCAATATATAAGAAATTATAGATTTGAATTTAAAATATTGTATCAGAGCTAATTGACGTAAGAATATCTAAACTGAGGAGAAAATTTTTTATCAAATAAAATGTTGAAAAGTGCCCCTTTTTAGTTTAGATAGCATATGCATTGCTGAAAGAAGATATCTATTCTTACCAATAGTATTCTCTGATGTGCTTGAAATTCTCTAAAATGATTTTAAATGAAAATACACACACACACACACACACACACACACACATATATATACATATATATATATATGTGTATATATATATATATATATATATATATATATATAAAATCACATGTTTTTTACAGTATGAACCACTTAAGGGTCATGAGCAAACACCATGCTAAAAATAACAAGCTTACTTCTTAAAATGCAATGGTTTTGTTCAAGTTTTTAATTTAGGAAATGTAATAATTACAGAGATAACTCATGTAAGGCATTATAATAGGTTCAAAACATAGTAATCTCACTAAAATTATCTGTTAATATTTTGGTTAGATATGATCTCCCTGTAACTTTAATGAAAGAAGCTAACCTTTGGTTGCAATCAGCTTTACTGTTAGTATTTTGAATTAATAAGGTTTGAAAACTTATACCAAGAAAAATGAATAAATAGTTAAGCTAAATGCAGCGGTTGAGAGAGAAGATGGTCAAGTAATCTCCAGGTCCAGTGCCTCAATGATAAATTCTATCAGATACTTAAGAAAGAAACTATGCAAGCTCATTAAGAGAAAAGGAAGGAACACTTTCCCACTCATTCTATAAGGCCAGTGTTATTCAGATAACAAAGCCAGACAAAACAGTATAAGGAAGAAAAGATGAAGGAATGGTATAGATGCAAAAATCCATTTTAAAAAAGTAAGCAATTTGTATCCAACAATAAAATGATAATCATAAAGTTGATAATGCATTTCAAGAGTTTCACTTACCCCAGGAATGCAAGATGGGTTTGGGATTTGAAAAACAATCAATATCCATCATATCAAAAGCCAAAAAACAAACAAACAAGCAAACAAACATATAATTACCTCAATAGGTAATAAAAAAAAGCATTTGATAAAGTTCATTATATATTTGTGGAAAAAACGCTTAGCAAAGTAGGAATAAAACATCATTCTTAAGACTGAATGCTGTCTCCTCCTTTCATTTTTGATGAGACTGTAATCTTCTCAGGATTTTAAACCTCACAAGATTATTAAGCAGTAGCGTGTGGAGCTTAAGAAAATGGCTATGGGATGTGAAGGAAATTTGAAAATGTAAAAGAAAAAAAAAAAGAAAGAAAATGACTGGAGTCAGATTAACTGGGTTTGAAATCAGTTTTTACACTTACTACTTTTTGTTAATCTTTGGCAACTTATTTAGCTTTTTAAATTTTAGTTTGACGTAGAAATAATATGAAATACTGCATTTACTTGTTATATTTTTTTAGTAAGATAAAACATAAAATACTTAGTTTGGTACTTGGTGTATCATTAGTGCTCAACATATTACTTAGAAAGAAAAATACTTTTTTACGGAATCTTATGAGGGTCTGGGAAAAACCCAAGAGAAAGGGAGTTTTAAAAATCAGTGTATAAGAATCATGCAAATATTGATTTTTTTTGCCCCTCAAAGAATTATATTAGTAGTTTTGTTGAGCTTGCATATTAAGCAATGTTTAATAAGTGCATTTTCTGCATGAGGATGGCTTAGACAACACCGGTGTGACTGCCTTCAGTAGCATTTAATGCTTCTACGCTAATTCAGGGGCCAAGTGAAACAATACCCATTGCAAATGACACGGTTTTATAAGCAGGCATTTCAAATGCCATAGACATTTGAATTACTATTTTCTCTCATTCCATAATTACTTAATTATTATCAATTAAGAGTGTGGCATGAGCATATGGTGGCTTCCCATCTGCTCATTTCTTCCTCTCAATTTGTTATTGCCATTAATTTATTTGATGGTGACAGTGTTTAACCAAATCAAACTAATTAATAACAGTCCACTAGGTCAAGCCCTTTCTCTTTGCACCTCATGCTCATTCATCAGTAGCTGACTTCTCTAATGTGAGTGAATTTGCACAGAATAAAACGTTTGGGGAACTTACAAACATTTTGATGAAAACTATTTGAAGATTCCTAAATTTATGTCATTTCTTATTCCTGAGAGTCATATTTGATTTATTTTGAATATGCTAAACATTCTAAGTATTCTTTCCCTTGAGGTTTTTCAAGTTTTATTTTCTGCAAATGAAAAATTATACACACACACACACACACACACACACACACACAGATACAGATGGTGCCAAAAAAATGTATACACATGACTTGTATTCATCTTTGTTATCGCTATATATTATTACAATTTTAATGCAGTTTTTTCCTTTCTTAAAATGTGTGTACATTTTTTTGGCACTTTCTATATATAGATATAGATCTATCTATCTATCTATAGATATATCTATATATATATAACAATAACTATATATATAACAATAACTATATATATAACAATAAGTATATATATATTTCTATGCCAGGATAGAAGTTGGTGGGTGTACCCACTAGAAAAATATACAATATGTTGTTTATATTTTACTTATTTTATTGAAGACAATAAAATATATCTGAAAAGGCAAGTACTACCATTAACTCTATCTATACATAATATTCTTTATTTAAGAGCAAAGCCTTGAAATCAGAAAACTAAACTCTAATTAGACAGATAAAAAACTGGACTAAGCAGCCTCAGGCATGTCTCCTGAGGTTATCTTTTCTCAAGGTTCTGTGATCCCAAATATAACTGTCAAACTCTCATCACCAAAGATTTCCAAGCTCTAGCTTTGTCATAGACACCACACTTCCCATAGAACTCATGTATTCAGCTAAAGCTTTTAACCAGCTTTATAAAGGAAGAAGAATAGCAAATTAAAAGCAAAATACAAGAGCTAGGAAGCTTGGTTTATTAAAGACAGAACCTAGCCAGGGTTCATGACTTCATAAGTCTTGAGCTACATATATACTAGCCAAGTAGTTCTCAAATTTTTTTGTCTACAGACTACTTTGCTTCTTAAAAATGATTGAGAGCACCATAAAATTTTGCTTATGTGGACTAAACTATCAATGATTAATTTATTTTAACTGAAACAGAAATTTAGAAAGCATTAGTGTGGCTATGTCCCAATATACATTATGTCACATGTTAACATAAATAACACATTTTTATGAAAAGTAATTGTATTTTCTAAAACAAAATTAAATGTGGTGAGAAAAGTGGAATTGTTTTACATTTTTGTAAACACTTCAACACCTGGCTTATTGATAAAGAACTGGCTTCTTATATCTGATTCTGCATTCCAATTGCTTGCATTATATTGTGTTGGTTTGAAATATATGAACGAAACCCAACCTCATACGGTATGGAAATGGAAAGCATAGGAGATATTAGCGTTTTGATATTCTTTTCATATAATTATGAATATTCTTCTGAGGGGACTAAGATATACATATATTATATATATATATATATATATATATATATATATATATATATATATATATATATATACACTTTTCCTCCCACCTTCTAAGTTCTTCTAGTTTGGCTTATGATCAAATTAATAGCA
>NW_017737405.1:0-1195 GCF_001890085.2 Hipposideros armiger | reverse complement strand
TGGGGAAAGTAACATGAAAGGCAGGACCCAGTGAAATCAACTGGAAGCTGTGACAAGTTACTGTCCGTACACTTGGGTGCACCTTATTCATAAAGGTAACTCATTTGTGGCACCAGAATTTTATTTTGAGAACAAATTGACTTAGTGGTATTGAAAGGGAGGTGAAGATGATAGCTGCAAGAATTGTTTATAACATTGTTTACACAATTTTTTGTCTCTGTTTTTTAGAGGTTTTTTTTTCCACTATTGACATCGGATTTTTAAATTTTATTTATTTGGGTTGGCAATGGTTAGTAAAATTATATAGATTTCAAGTGTACATTTCTATAGCACATCATCTATATATCACACTGTATGTTCACCACTCAGAGCCAGTTCTCCTTCCGTCACCACATATTTTATTCTGTTTTCCTTTTTCTACCATTCCCTCCCCCCTTATAGTCTGGTAACGACTAAACTGTGGTTTGTGTCTATGAGTTTTTGTTTCTTTATTTGTTTTTCTTGTTTCTTTGTTGTTTTCAGTTTTATATCACACATAAGAATGAAGTCATATAGTTCTTGACTTTTTCTGTCTGATGTATTTTGCTTAACATAATAATCTCGAGATCCATTCATTTTATCACAAATGGCACTATTTAATCTTTTCTTATGGCAGAATAGTATTCCATTGTGTATATATACCACATCTTCTTTATCAAATTATCTCTCAAAGGACACTTCAGTTGTATTCACGTCTTGACCACCATAAATAATGCTGCAATGAACATTGGGGTTAAAAATCTGTGGGGATAAATGTTTTCAGATTTTTGGGGGTAGATACCCAAAAGAGGGATTACTGGGTCATATGGTAATTTTATTCCTGATTTCTTGAGGAACTTCAAAAATGCAGAGTAATAGACAATTATGCAAAGGGAAACAATGATCCTTTGAGAAGCTAAGAATTCTGGACAAAGCATTTTGTTTTCCTAAGACTAGAAATGATTTTATCATGATTTTAGACTGTAGGTGTCAGGAAATATACTTTACTTGCAAAGATATTAAAGGAAATGGCACTGTAATGGTCTGTGCAGACAGTTCAGGGTGGGGGTTGTGAGCCTGAGGCTCCTGGCTCCACTTGTGATCTGACATAGGATCACGGTTTATTTAGTTCTTCAGCATTTTTATTTCCAGTTTTGTTTTGGTGATTTTTATCATG
>NW_017737404.1:0-1141 GCF_001890085.2 Hipposideros armiger | reverse complement strand
TATAAAATGTGAGTATGGACAGACTGTGGAGGTGGTCAGATATTCTTTATTATTGCAAAATTCTAACCTACCCTTTTATATGTTTTTGAAATATATTCATTTTTAGAGGAAAACACAGTTTTTGATGCTGTGTCTACAGAACAGATATTTAGTCCAAGGGTTTGCAAACCTGCACGTTTATCACTAGATTATTATTCATATATTCTCTCTCTCACCAGCTTTCAACTCTGATTTCCTTATATTCCCACAGAACCCAGGAGGTCACATGTGATATTACGGTTGTGCAAAATATGGCTGTGGGACCTAGAATTCCATCGGCCCCAAAGACCACCAACGCCACTGAAGGGAGGCAGAATTCAGTGGTGCTCAAGTGAAATAGGGACCAGTGAAAGCAGTAAAGTCATATTAGAATTTCTAGGGACTTGGGATGGGGTCACAGTTTAGACATGAATCTTTTTGAAGTAATGAGGCTCTGGACCATGAGTACTTTTAAATGTGCATAACAAATCTGATCTGTTGGTGCATAGAGCATATGAATTCTAGAGTTGGGTTGTCGGAGAACTCATGACGCTTATTGCAACAAAAAACATAGAAAAACCACATCATGACTTTTTCAACAACCCAATAGATGAGACTTGAAGGACTCACACAGTAACCCACACTATCTTTACCCGCTCTGTCACTTGTGCTAATGCATCCCTACACTCAGGTCTCAAACATCCTTGATAATCTGCCCTGAGCACAGCAGCTGCCAGAGGCAGTGTTAGCCCTGGCGTATTCCTGTCTGCACTCTGGCCCATTGCTAACAGAAAATTGTCAAACCTCTTCTCTGGAAACCACCATCTCCCTGCTCCCATGGGTGCTGGATCAGACTACCTCTATCCCTGGTTTATTAAGGCTGAGTAGAACGTGAGGGGCTAATAGGCTAGTGGGGGAATGTTATCTAGGAACCTGCAATACTCTACCTGTTCCACAATTTTGGATAATGAGGGAATAACAAAGAAGTAGAGTCATTACCTGCACCTCTCGTAACTATGCTTCTCCATTACAAGATACAACCACATTCCTACAACACTGGAAACAAAAACAATCTTGTCAGATGTGGGTTATCTGGACCAAGTCATGAGAAGAACGATTGCCT
>NW_017737403.1:0-1195 GCF_001890085.2 Hipposideros armiger | reverse complement strand
GCTCAAGGACGCAGGCCTAGGGGCCTCCTCTGCAGATGCCCATTGGGCTGCGAGAGCCCTTGCAGCTGGATGGCGGACATCTGCTGTTACTAGGCATGCGTGGGGCCAAGGTCAGGTTCATGAGTCCTATCCCTGAGAGAAGGTCCATGGAAGGGCCTGGGATATCCTGGGGTCCCCAGATTGGGCGACCCAGATCCTTTGGGAATCAACAGTGCCGTATGCCGGCATTCGTGGGGTTTCCCAGGACTGTTGTGGGGCTCTTGTCCTGATGCTGCCATCCACTGGCTGTGCGCCCTCTACCTGTACATTGAGGCTCCAAATAGTCCCCCTCTCATAGAAGGGTTATTAGCATCCATTGTGTTCAGAGACATGAAGTACTCGGAACAGGGCCTGGCAGAGAATACATCCTCAGTGTTTCTATTATCATCATTATAGTGATTATACAATAGCTAACTCAATAACAATAGGAAGTTTCAGGGCGTGATAAAGTTTCCAGAATCCCCAAAGTTCTAGCAGCCATTGTCTTCCATGTTCTGCATGTGCACACACACACACACACACACACATCTGTACACATACTCTCACCACACACACATACACGCTCAGGCCCCTCAGCCCTCCAGAGGCCAGTGGCCGGCGGCCCGGCCTGACTGCTTTCTTGCCAAACCCCGGGGTTCCCATTCAAGCACGGCGGTCTCGGTCTCGGCCTGGCCCCGAACAGGCCTCTGACGCCGAGGAACCAGCCAGGGACCAGCAGTGGTGAGCACCGGCTCCCCCGGGAGCAGTCCTCTTTGTGAGCAGGGCCAGGACTAGCCCGCCAGGCCAGCTGCTCCCAGAGCCACAACAAAGAAAAGACCCACCCTGCCAGCTTGCCAGGCCAGAGTGGCGAGGCTCAGGCTCGTGGGAAGGGAGGGCGGCCAGGCGCCCAGGCTCAGGACCCTCCGAGGTGGGAGTGTCCACTGAGGCGGCATCTTTCTGTTAGAGACAGGAAGGCTTTCCGTCAGGTCACACAGCCCTTAACCGTAACCTTTAAGCCAGGCTCCGTGCCAAGCCCCTTGCGCTCTCACCTGGGGGAGGCGGCATGGGATGCAGGCTTCCACAGGCCTTTTTGGAAGCCTGCCGTGGGCCCTGCCCAGGCACTGAGGACTCTTACCACCCTTTTGGACTGTGCTTTACACTCAGAGGGGACTACTCA
>NW_017737402.1:0-1139 GCF_001890085.2 Hipposideros armiger | reverse complement strand
GCTAGTGGGCATCCCATTTTCCGGGTAGCTCCTCCCGCTCGGGAGCTGTAACCTTTCTCTTGCTTTGATAAAACTATCATCTGCTACAAACTCAACCTCTCTGGTCCGTGTCTCCATTCTTTGGCTTCACGAGACTACGATCCCGGCACAAGAAATATCCTACATCAAAACGATACAGGGAGACCCAAAGAGTGAAGGGTGCGGGAAATAATAAGCGGAGACACCCCTGGCTGCAAATGTCCTGGCTGCAGTGGAGAAAGAGATTTCAGTTAGAGACCAGGCAAGTGAACTGCTTACTAAAACAAGTAAAACACCACCACTCGGGAGGACGCGGCAGAATCCAGAATCACTACAACATCCCCTACGATGCCTACGTTTCAAACAAAGGCATCACTAGACATGGCAAAGAAACCAAAAAGTGTGACCCGTATCTAGGAAAAATAAAGTAGCCAGTACAACTAGCTTTGAGTCGCCCAGATGCTGGATTTAGCAGACAAAGACTTCAAAGCAGCTGTATCAAAAACGTTTAAAGAATTACAGAAACCTGGGCTCAAGAGTTAACAAAAAATATGCTAAAAATGAATGAAAAATAGGAAATCTCGATAGGGAAATGGACACTATAAAAAGGAACCAAATGGGAATTCTAGAGCTGAAAGTATTAACAAGATGAAAAATTCAGTGGGTGTGTTCAACAGCAGACAGGAAACAGCAGAAGCATCCGTTAACTGGAAGATGGATCAATAGAAAGTAACAGGCTCAAAGAACAGAGAGAAAATACACTGAAAATGAAGAAAGCCTGACGTCTATTAGACAATATCAAGCATTCTAATATATTTGTCATTGGATTTCAAGGAGGAGAGGAGAGGAAAAAAAGGAACAGAAAAAATACTTGAATAAATAATGGACGAACACTTCCCAAATTTGGTGAAAAACTGTAACTTAGAACCCCAAGAAGTTCAATGAACCCTAAAAAGGATAAAAACAACCACACCTAGGGCCGGCCAAGTGGTGTGTTGGTTAAGAGTTGCTTTGGGATGCCAGCTCTGAGCAGCAGGGCCCCGGTTCAGATCCCACATGAGGGCCAGTGATGTTGAGCCCTCTACAGCTGAGATGGTGAACAACAGCTCGACCTGGAGCTG
>NW_017737401.1:0-1195 GCF_001890085.2 Hipposideros armiger | reverse complement strand
AGCGCGGCTGCGGACCGGCGGGACTGCAGCGGGAGCCGAACCGGGACTGTCGCGCGGGCCGCGCCGGCGATGCCGCGCCCCCGGGCCGGGCTGTAGCGGGGCCGGGGCGGAGTGCACGCCGGGCAGGCCGGACATGGAGGTGGTGGACGAGACGGAGGCGCTGCAGCGCTTCTTCGAAGGTGAGGACCGTGGGCCGGCGGGGGCGGCTTACCTCTCGCGCTGGGAGTCCCCCAGAGGACTGGGACCCAAGACTGTGATTTCACCACGCTGGGACCACCATCCCCCCTCCACCCCGGGACGTCTCCTCTGGTCTGGGGCCCTTCTCCAGGCTGGCACTAGCCTGCCCGAGCGGGCTCCCAAGACTGGGAGTCTCCGGGAGGTCACTACCCACCTTCACTAAAGTTGGGCTCCCTGTCCCCCAACACACAAATCTTTTGGAGTTGTGTCCCCTTCCATGCTATGTCCTCCATGCCTTCCAGAACCTGCAGCCCTCCCCCTCCACCTAAATTCTGACACCTCCCACTCCCAGCTGACTTAGCATTTCCTGAGTCTGGGGACCCTCTACCGTGCTTCTCTGAGCCTCATCCAGGCCCGGACCCCTTTCCAGGCCCGGACCCCCAGCTCACTGTCTAGGATCTTTCATGCTTCTTAGGCGGGCACTCCAGCCTCCCGCGTGCCTCCTAGAGGCTGGGACCCCTGCCTAGAGACCCCTGTGTGCCTTTCAGGGTGGCACCCTCCCTCAGCCTGACACCTAAGAGCTGGGACCTCCCCACTGTTCTTCCCTGAAACTGGGACCCCCTTCAAGACTGTCACCCACCTTCTGCAAGGATGCGTCCTCTCCCAAGGCTGAAATTCCCCCCTTGAAGCAGCGACCCCTCCCCAGCATTCCTCTGGGGGCTGGGTCCTCCCACCCCCACCCCCTACCCTCTGAAAGCTCTCCTTGGGTTGGAACCTCCTTGAAGTTGGTGACTGCTGCCAGCCACCGCCATATTCACTCACTCGGAGACCCTCCCAAAGCTATGACCTGCGTCCTGCCAGCCCTCTGAGACTCCTAAGGGCTCTGGCGTCCACACCTGTCCCTGGAGCTTTGCCTCCTCTGGCAGTGCTCCCTACTCCAGGAGTGACCTCACCCCCTCACCTTGACCCTGATAAGACCCTCTTCAGGGCTGGAATCTACACACACTCTACAATATTT
>NW_017737400.1:0-1136 GCF_001890085.2 Hipposideros armiger | reverse complement strand
CAGTTTCACTTCTTTACAAACTACTCAATAAAAGCCATGCACTGACCCGATTGGGGGCTCACTCAGTCTTCTCTGGCTGAGTCCCTTGGTCTCGCTCTTAATCTTACTTTTGTCTCTTGCTCTTATTCAAACTGCGTCGCCCCTTAAGAGAAACCTATTTGCCCTTGCCACGCTGGACGTGACACCCATCTCCCCTAGTTTATCAAAGGATTGCTATGTTTAGAAAGAACCTTAGCTTTGGAAGCAGACAGACTTGGACTTATATCTTTGTCCTGCCACTGACTTGTGTGACTTCAGTTTTTCACCATCTCTGGGCCACTCTGGGTTGCTAGAGAATAGCTAAACAAGGTGCCTTGAACTGAGCCCTTCTTTTTCACTGCCAGGTGATTTTCCACCCAGAGTTCCTCTCCTCTACTAGCCCCCTGCTCCCTGTGGACTATGAGGAGTTTGTCCGTGGCTGCCACCTTGGGGTCTTCCCCTCGTACTATGAGCCTTGGGGCTACACGCCAGGTGAGTGTAGCATGGCATTGGGGTTCTGGTCAGATCTGGCATGATCCGACAAGGCACTCGCCTTCTCTGAGTCCCAACCTCCTCCTCTGCAAAACAGGGACAACTGCAATAGTCTGTTCTGCTATAGCATGTGTTTCTGTGACAGTAGCTCACGTGATGCATGACAGGAGGACTGCTGTGACAGTTCACATGTGATTTTCCCCAATTTGCTGACCCCCTCAAGTAGCAACAGCTTAAATATGCACAGTTCATTGACACAACTGAATGTGGCAAAGTCTTCCTGAGTTGTTTCCAGTGCCCATTGGCTCCACTTTTCTCCTGTTGGCTCCCTTTAGACATGGGCTCTTGAGCTGGAACAACTTATTTGCAGTTCTCCCTCATTTTGGGCCATTTTGCTGTGGTCCCCCCTAACTCAACCCTTCTTTACATCCTTTTCAGTCAAGCTACTTTCATATTTTTTTGAAACAATTTTTAAATTAGTTTCAGGTGTACAAAACAACGATTAGACATTTATACCCCTCACAAAGTAATAAACCCCCCAAGTCTACTACCATTCTGACATCATATATAGCTATTACGATACCATTGACTGAATCATTGCTGGTGTGAGTGCCCCACCCTCAGCC
>NW_017737399.1:0-1196 GCF_001890085.2 Hipposideros armiger | reverse complement strand
CCCATGCCTCTATTTCTACATGATTACTAAACACGGTCAGTCTTTGCCTCCCAGCTCCTTGGTCCAGACCCTTCCCTTACTCCATCTAGGGAAAGCAGCTGTTAAGATGGCCCCAGTGAGCCTCATCTCCTGATATTCACATCTTGTTGACTTACTTGTAAAGAACAGAGTACAACAGAAGTAATGAGGTGTCAGTTTTGAGATTAGGTTATGAGATTATGAGATTGGGTGTTCTCTCACTTCATCTTGGATCACTTACTCTGGGGGAAGCCAGCTGCCATGAGGCAGCCCTGCAGAGAGGCCTATGTGAGCAAGAAGTGGACCCTCTGAGACCTGCCACAGACCATGCATGAGCTTGGAAGTAGAGAGACCCGTTTTCAGTTGAACTTGGAGCTGACAGCAGCTGTGGCTGGCAGCAGCTGTGGCTGGCAGCAGCATCCTCTTGAAAGACCCTCAGCGAGAACTACCTAGCTAAGCCCCCCTGATTACTGACCCACAGAAGCTGTGAGGATATATGTGTTTGTTGTTTTCATCGGGTAAGTTTTGGGGTAATTTGTTGTCAGCGACAGATATCTAGTAACACTGGCCTAGGTTCCTCTTGCCTGGCACGCTTCAGTTGAAACTTCTAATTTTCCGAGGCTCTGCTTTTTCTTCAGAGCCCAGTTTAGTCCCAGACTGGATGGTTTTCATCTTGAATTCAGCCAAGGGTCAACTAATGCACGTCTCTGGACCTCAGCTCCTTTGTCTGCAGAATGTGGGGGTTGCTCGGGCCAAGTGATTTCCACACCCAAAAGTTTAAGCCCTAAAGCTCTTTGATTCTGTATTTCCTCTGTGATTCTGTATTTCATTATTGGAGACTATAATGAAATTGTCTCCAGTTTCATTACAAGACTGAATATGAGAAATAACGGTTAGAATCAACCAAACTTGATTCACGTTGGGGATGTTGCTTTCCAGGTTGATTGACCTGGGGGCAAAGGCAACAAGCAGATTCAACTACTGCTATGCTTAGAGGTAGCAGAACTGTATCTGTCTTGCTGAATCTTCAAAATCCTCAACTTCCAGAGTTTCCCCTTCTTCCTCGTTCTTAATGCTCACTTGACCCTGGCCTTACTGACCTCAGCCAGTTAGGGTAGCCCCAGGAAAATGAAAGGCAAAAGCATAACAGGCAGGAGCCCAGAGAAGTTCAGATGGAG
>NW_017737398.1:0-1196 GCF_001890085.2 Hipposideros armiger | reverse complement strand
TTGGGGAAGGGGAACAGACAAGTTGCTGTCCTTTTGTTCTTCAGTCTAGTTGTGGAGGATGTCGCTTCACTGGCCCATATTGGTATTATCATTGCACTCTTCCCAGGTGAGGCAGTCACTCGCCAGCCACTGGGCGGCTGCTCATGGCAGCTCACGGAAGCTCATGCCAGCTGCCTGCCAGCCCCACTGGAGCCTATGCCATCACCGGCAACTCACAGCAGCCCAACTCCAGGTCGAGCTGTTGTTCACCATCTTAACTGTAGAATGTGCAGTGTCACTGGCCCTCATGTGGGATCTGAACCGGGGCCCTGATGCTCAGAGATGGCAACACAAGCCAACTCTTAACCAGCGCACCACTTGGCCAGCCCCAGAATACATCTTTAGTGAGGAAATTTGACAGAACTTATAATACTGTCTTAACAAAAGTCATATTATTTTAAGGAGACTCTATCACCCTCTGAAAACAACTTTACATTTCAGTGCCCTGCCAAGATAGGCTGCTGGAAAACTGGGTGGATATGCAATGAGGTTTAGAAGAAAAGATGCAAAAAAATGAGTCAGAAGGCCATTTCAAAGGTAGGCCCAGTCTCCTCCTAAATGTGCGAATGAGAACTAAATATTGTAATCAGTTTCAGTTTTCTGAATGCAAAAAGAGAGTTAATAATGATACTTCACATTTTAACAAACCATAAGAAACTACTTTACATAATTTTATGCAAAATAAATTTAAAAATAAGAATAAATATATAGTTTTCCAGGAAAATCTGGATTTATAAAAAGAGATTCTTAAGAAATTAGAAGATTTAAATAGACCAATTCCCACAGAAGATCAATTTGGCAGAGAGTAACTCCAAAAAAATCACTAGTCTCTCAGATGGCTTCCCAGAGAAGTTTTACCAAACCTTCAAAGAGCCAATAAACTGCAATGATATTTGGATGGCTTCTAAGGATAGTAAGAGAAGAAAAACTTCCAAAAAGCTTTGTGTAAAGTGAATAGAAAGTTAATTAATACTAAAAATGTGACCATGTTGGCAAGAGGAAACTATAGGCCAATATTACTATGTCCATCAATGAAAAAAAAAATTAAATGTAATATTAGGAAACAGAATATAGTAGCACTTAAAAAAATAGTACATCTTGGGGCAGTCAGTTAGCTCAGTTGGTTAGAGCACAGCACTCATAACACCAAGGTTGCT
>NW_017737397.1:0-1162 GCF_001890085.2 Hipposideros armiger | reverse complement strand
AGATGTGAAGGGACTTGCCCAAGGTCACGCAGCTCGTGGTGACAGGGCTGCGGCCAGAGCGCAGGGCTCGGGACTCCTTTCCCAGTGCTCCCCTCCGAGGTCCCGAGGCCAGTAGTCTGTGCTCCAGAGACTCAGGGCTGGCCACAGATGGACTTCGAAGTTCTTTGGATAAGTCGGGGAGGAGGAGGCAGAGCCTATCCCCCTCCCCACTCCTCCATACCCCCCGGAGGCAGTGCGGGTAACAGGTTTGAGGGAGGGGGCACTGTGGATCTCAGTGGGTGCGCGGAGCCCAGCCCGGACCTCGTGGGCAGGCAGGCGCTGGCTCTCAGGAACAGCGCCTTCTGAATGTGGCGTGCCAGCCTCGTGGGTGTGCCTGCGGTGGGAGCGGGGGTGGCATGGGGACCGAGTGTGCGCTGCTCCCTGGAAAGTTCCGCAAGGAGCGTGCGGGAGAGCTGTTCCCGCCCCCCGCGCCCCTGGGGCGCACCAGCAGCATCCCTGACACTGGGGGTGTTTCATGATGGGCTGCATTTGGAAGGAAAGTTACTCCGTGGCATTAAGTTGGCTGTCACTTTCGCCTCTCCGAGCCGCCTCTGGTCTTTGGCTGCTAAATGAGGGCCTAGTTCAGCATGACCTGTGTGATTTAGAAAGTTCGCACCCCTCTCCTCTTTCCAGAATCCTTCCTCTCTTCAGAGGAAGGATTAGAAGTACATTTCTTGTGGTCAGCAATAGTAGTTATCAGTGATACTCCAGCCTTCCCTGAATTTTTTTAAATTTTTATTTATTATATTATTATTATTATTATTATTGTTATTATTATCTTTAGGCAAAGCTAATCATGGCAATAGAGATTAGAAGAGGGGTTGCCTTTGGGCCTCGTCGTGACGTGGACAGGGCATGAGGGAGGCTTCTCAGGTGCTGGAAATGCCGGCGACCTCTGCTTAAGTACAGGTTACACAGGTGTACACACATCAGAATTGATGAAGCTATTCCCTTGAGATTTGTGCACTTGACTTATGTAAGTTTTACTTCAATAAAAAAATAAATATTTTAATGCTAAAATCCACTCACTGTGGTAGCACACAGATCAGTGCCATTTTCCAGCCAATGCATTTTAGAGATACATTTAAAAACCACAGAAAGAAAATCAGAAAAAAAAAGAAAA
>NW_017731990.1:1043797-1044618 GCF_001890085.2 Hipposideros armiger | reverse complement strand
TAACAGTTTATGTGAAATAGAGAGTACATGTTCCTTAAAGATTTGGTACAATTCACTTATAAAACCTTCTGGGCCTGATGCCTTTGGGGAGGCAAATGTTTGACCACCAATCCGTCATTAATGGACATTGATATTTTTGCATTTAAAAAATACATTTTTTGAATCATGTATTGGTTGTTTATATTTTTCTTAAAAATACCTATTCCATATATGTTTTCAAAATTATTGTCATAACTTGCTTATTTTATTCTCCTATAATTTAAAAATCCCTAACAGAGCTTACACTTCTTTATCCTTAATACTGTATTATTTACTTATACCTTCTGTCTTTTTTCTTGATCAAAATTGCCAGAATTTTTAGTCTTTTAAAATAACCACTTTTGTGTTGATCATCTCTACAGGTTTTTAATTTTATTAATTTATTAATTTATCATTATTATTTTGTTTATTTTTACTGTGTGAACAAAAAAGAGGTGCTGTAAAAAATCATAAATTCCTAACTGGGCAGGTCATGGTGGGTAGTGACTTCCCAGGCATATAACTTCCTTAGTAAAAGACTTGTTTTTGCCTTAAGCAAGTCCTATCTGTTGTTTCTGTGCATGTAAGTTAACATACCTTTTAAATGCTTCTTTTGAGACCCAACTTTCTAAAGCAGACCACCTCAAAAGAGCACATAGTCTTAACCATCCTATAATTCAATCCCCATCTTGCTTTTTTCCACCTTCATGTAATCATTTTTACATACCCTCCTTAGTCTCAAATGCATAAAAAAAAACTGCAAACTGTTATTCTCTGGAGCATTTTAGATCTTGCTCCCTAGC
>NW_017731990.1:995850-1040533 GCF_001890085.2 Hipposideros armiger | reverse complement strand
CCCATGAAGAAGGAGTTTCCCACTGGAGCAAAGGACAGGTATGTCTGCTCTCCAGTATAATAAATATAATGTCTCTCTTTGGAGCACAGAACAGGTGTGCTTACTGTCCATTATAAAAAATTCAGATCACAGCGCCTCTCCTGTAACACAACCCCCTGCACGTGCACGTATCTCCTGGCCTTTTCCTATTGCCCTTTGGAGGTGGAGTTTAGGGAACTGGTGCACAAATGCTAATATTCTAGCTATTGCTGTTCCTGTGAATAATAAGCTGTCCTTTGTCTCTGACCTGGGACACTTGTGTCTTCTAGCAGTGCTCACGAGACTGTGTCAGGTGCGCTGGTTAGCTTGCAGGTTGGTAAAATCTCAGACCCTTTGCTATTCTTGACACTGAAACTTTTACTTGATCACTAACAGAAAGAACTAAGGAAAAGCACATTGTCTAATAAAGTGAGTGGGGACTTTGGGAAGTTCTTATATTCATTCTGCTAAGTTCACATTGAAAGACATGTCTCAGTTATTTCTGTCTCTAGACTCCTAAAGGCCCTGGAAGAGGGTTGAGAATGAGAAATGTGTCGTAAAGGGGGAAAGTCTTTGTTGAAAAGCTCTCTGCACTTTAAACTGGCAATTTCAGGTCCTTGTCTTCAAATTCTAACTCTGGTAGTGAAGCCTTGGACAAGTCACTGAACCTCTTCAAGGTTGAGTAAGGTCACCTTTAAGTTCCCTTTTTAAGTTCTGAAGTCTATGATCATCTATTCTGAAAGCTATGATGATTCCTTCAAAAGAACTTTAACCACACAATTTCAACTTGGAGGAGAGCTATGCCTCTGTTAGTGGCAGTTATGGTACCTAAGTACCTGTATTGCTATTGCACAGTGCCAATTACTGGGAACCCTTCTGGTGATCTGAAAATAATCCATGCCCTCAATATGAAGCCATGTACAGAATTAGGGTGCAAAACTGCCCCGGTAATCTAGCTGCTGTAATGAGATTTAGAAAAAGCCTTCATTGCTGGAGGATAATATCGTTCAGTGGTTAAGTGTACACATTCTGAAGTCAAACCATAGCGCGTCCTAACTGGGCTCTGACTGGGCAACCTTGGGCAAACTCCCTAACCTCCCTATGCTTTCATTTCCTCATGTACAAAGTGGAGATAATCATTATAGCTACCTCACATAAAGTAACAAGAACAGGTCCTTGTAGAAAGTAACCCTGAATTAGTGTTAGTTACTTTTATAACATCTTTATAATCTGAGTGGATCAAGATGCAGTTTTATAAGATCATGTCACAGGGGATAATTAGTTCTAAAATGTTAAGGGAAATAATAACACAAATTAGTGATTCTATTATGGTAGATTGTTCATCCACAGATCACTTTCTCAAAAGCTGACTAGCCTACTGGGTTAAGGAAACACATTGTTCGGCAGCCCCATCTGTACCCGGTGGGGTGGGCGGAGAGAGATGAGACCCTGACTTGCTACCAAGTCTGATGTCTTACTTTCCCACTTTTCAGGCACTTTACATAAGCAGAGGCAAGGTTAAACTGGGGAATCTTACAGAATACTGACAACAAAACCCTTATTATGGCCTTTGGATGAATCAAGAGATTCAGCAAGTGCCTTTCCTTTCCCATCTAAAACGTACCCACCAACTGGTTTTCCAGAGCAGTAGAGTGGGGCTGCCACCCTCTCACGCTTCTGTCGACCATTACACCTTAGGGTCATACAGGCTGTGGGCCATCTCCCATACCCACTACAGTGTGATAAAAACACCTAGCATGGCTGGTTTGCACAGCTCTTCCACATGTTTCCATTTGAAACCTCACAACAACACTGTGAGGGCATGAGATAGAAAGAGCACATGATTTGAAGTCAGAATTCACTTGTTTGGTATTTCACCAAAAATGTACCAAGTACCTACCATGTGCCAGGCACCGTCTAGATCTCCCAGTGGCCTCAGCTGTTTGGCTCTTAGTTAAGTCTCATCATAGGCAAGACTGTCTTGTTTCTACTCCTTTTTTTTTTTTTTTTTGGAAAAAAAAACGGCTTTGTTTGAGAGGGGAATGAGGATTGGGTGTCTGCAAGCAGGGGTGGGACTAGGGGTTTCTGTAGCATTCTGATTACGATGCTTTCCTGCTGGGTTTTTATGTTAGCAATCTGAGTTGGATAAAGATGCATAACTCAGTGACCCACATTCTAGCATGCCTAGGGCAGACCAGTGAAGAGTAAGCGTGACAATTTGTAAAGTTGTGTGTGTGTGTGTGTGTGATAAATTACATATTTTTAGAAACCAGAGATGTACTTAACACTTCCTAGAATGTGGGATTTTTCTGAAACAAGGTATTAGGTGAGGTGACATTTCATATCAACCTGTATAAATTCAAAGAAATCAAAACCATAGTAAATGATATTCAAACTAATGATAACTAGAATGTTATACCTGAAAACACACAAGAGACAGTAATACCTATAAGCACATAAATAATATGGAGGATTGGCTCTAAAATCGGCTCATAAAGTGAAAATCACGTAAAGTAAAACTGTATCTTGCAACTACCTGTAATTACCCATATAGTATACTGATCATACTGATTTTTAAAAATAAATAATGCATTTTATTTCTTTGTCAATGGTTGAGAAACCTTTAAAATCATTCACGTGTTCTTTCTTTGGGTTCAGAACTCCTATAGACAGTTTTCTGACTTAACTACATCCACTATGTGAGTCATAGTATTGGTAACACTGAAGAATGTCCACTTAAAAATTCCGAGTTAACTTAACAAACTTTAAATGTATACATGAGATGCTTTCATTGTATCCTGAAATACTTTCATTATTAAACAAGAGAAGATGAAAAATAAGCCTATGGATGGAATTTAATTAACAGCAACAAAACAAACTTAAGGAAAGTAGAAACAAGAAAACAATAAGGCTAAAGAGAGATATAAATTAATTAGAAAACAGAAAATTGGTTGGATTAATAAATCCAAACAGTGACTTCTGAAATAATAAAACAAAATGAAAAAAATCCCTAGAGTTCACAAATTAACAAGAATGTAAGCTCCATGAGGACACAGTACCTGGTATATATTGGGCACACAATAAATATTTTTAAATGAATGAATGGATTAAAAAAATAAGAGTTTGGAAAACAATTTGGCATTGTGTGTGTGTGTGTGTGTGTGTGTGTGTACGCACGCACGCGCACACACACACACACACACACAATATTGACATTTGTTTATTCTTCGAATGAATAGGGGAGAGAGAAAGAGAAAATGGGAACCAGTGGGATATCTAAGGGCCAAGACTAATGGTCGCATCCATCACTTCTGCCCATATTCCAAGGGCCAGAGCTGGTGCTTGATTCTTGTTGGAAGCAATGGGGGCTGGGAAAGGCACTCTTCCTGTGTCCAGAAAGAAACTGAAATGGCTTGGTTTCTCTGCAATAGACAATGCCTGAGATTATCTTCTCTGCCTCTCAACTCTAAACATGGTCTATCCCTCCACTAGGCCTTTACTACTTGGTGTTGTGTGGATCTTTTCATGGCATATCTTTCCCAACCAGATGGTAAAATCCAAGAGAAGAGAAATCATGGCTTAAACTTCGCGTCCTAAACAACACCCAGCATGAGGCCTTATGTGCTAAAAAATTCCTCACTCCTACAGAGTGCATTTCAATTTATGGAATGTCTTCACAGATTTATTTCATTGTTGATTGCTGAAGCAGCGAACCAATATTTCTGACTTTATGAAATACGAATGTTTGGATGAGCCGCAGAAGGTTGAGCAAAGCGAATGTTTCCATTCTACCCAGTTCAGCCAGGCCCACAAATACAACCTCTCTCTTTCACTACTAAAATAAACTCCACTGGGTCATGCTGTATTTTTCTTTTATTACTGCTGGCATTTTATTTAAATGTTTGTGTCCATATTCATAAGTGAGATGGTGGTTTCCTTTGTGTGTGTGTTAGCTTTCCTACGTTTTGTTTCAGGGTTATACCAGTTGGAAATGAATGACCCTAGATGGCAGAGCCACGCATAGGAGTCCTCATCTCTGAATCTCTGCTTGGAGGACAGCTACCAGGAGAGCTGCCTGATCCAAACTGCACTGTGACTTGAGAGAGGAATAAGCTTTTATTTTGGTAGGCCACTGGAATTTTGGGGTTCTTGTTATAGTAGCAAGTGTTGCTTTCCCTGACTCATACAATCTTTACATCTCAGGTCTCGCCATCATCCTAGGTGTCTTCCTTGTCTACATGCATGAACGACCCTTCAAAGCCTTAGCCTCACAGTTCCTCTTAACCTCATTAACCTTCATAACACCATTTCCTTTATTGCCATTCATTGTTATAGTAGCTTATCATTCCTTAGAGCTTCTATTTCTTAACAATTAAAAAGTCTAACAGCCACTTTCTACCACAGCTGCCTTTCACTACAGTATAGCCACTTCCTTGTTCTTCAACCCCTCTCAAGATGTCTTACCCACTTTTCTGTTATACCCTTCCTGCCTTCACTCCCTTCCCTACCCATCTGTATCAGTCAGCTCAGCCTGCCATAACAAAGCACCATTGACTAGGTAGCTTAAATGCAAAAAGTTATTCCTCTCAGTCCCAAAGGCTAGAAGTCAAAGATCAAGGTTTGGGCCCATTTGGTTTCTGATAATAGCTCTCTTTCTGGCTTGTGGACAGCCACCTTCTTGCTAAGTCTTCACATGGCCTTTCTTTAGTGTGTATGTAGAAAGAAGGAGAGCTCTCTGGTGTCTCTTCCTAGAAAGACACTAATCCTATCAGATCGGGGCCTCACCCTTATGACCTCATTAAACCTAAATTGCTTCCTTGGAGGTTCCATCTCCACACTAGGGGGTAAGGCTTCAAATATACATTTAGGGTAGCACAAACATTCAGTCTATAACACCATCTTATTCTCAATGACCCATAAGCTTAATCAGTCTTGGGCTAACTAGTACTCTGACTCCATTAACCACTTGTCCTTTCATCATATCAGTAGCCTGCTGGGTTCCGCTGCGGGATGGGGTGGGGGGAGACACACAGATGTGTAGATACATTGTTGTCTTCAACTTGAAAACCCTTTACATTTCCCTAGTCATCTGGTTCTCATTTCCCATGAAGGGGTCCAGAATATGCCACTGTGGCTTAAATATTATTTTGAACTGAAGGCATTGGAGAATCAACAGATGCAGAAAGAGGGTTTTATTTTAACTCTCCTTACCCGCCTGAAAGCAGAGACTCCCAAAAGAATTCAACAGTCGTAGATCCTATTCCCAGACTCCCATCGCTAGAGACTTGGAGGCACCAGGATAAGAGATCACCTAAACAGACATTGTCACACAACTACCATATCTTCCATCTATTCTCCTACGGGCTCATTTAAAAGTCATTTGTTTTCCTATAAGTGCCCTTCTCCACCTCCCTTCCCCTACTAAGATGATACAGAAGCCCCAAATTCTAATCTCCTCCTCAAGTCACGTTTTTCTGTGAACTTCTGTGTATGCATGTGAATAAAAATCTGCCTTTTTTCTTGCTAATCTGTCTTTGATCTAGTTAATTTGTAGGACCATATTAATAGAATCCTAAGGAGTAGAGGAAAAGTTTTTCCTTCTGACACCCACCACAACTATTTCAACTCTTCTCCACTTTCTTTAAGCTTCTCCCCAATCTATTACTTCCCCTTACTCTCATCAAATTACCTCCTTTTCTATTTAGAGAGAACTTGAGATCTTCAGGCGAAGATTCCCTCAACCTCCTACCCAATCCTCCAAGTCCAGTTCATGTCTCCACCATTCTTTTCTCCTTCCCTTTTCTCTGAATGGAAGAGATGTCCCTCCTATCTCTCCCACCCCATGTACTCATTTATTTCCTCCCTCTCTTCCTTCTTCCCCCCTTTCTTATCTCCTTCCTTCCTTTCTTCCTTCTTTCCTTTTGTTTCATCCCTTTGCTTCATTCTTTATGCCTTGTCTTAGCTACATCTTCCTTCTCTCCTCTACTGGCTTTTTCTCCCCTGCATTTAAATATGCCCAGACCTTCCAAATTTCAACAGCTGTCTCTTGATTCTTCATTCCCCCTGCATAGTTCCGGCTCTATCTTTTCCATTCCTCACATCCAAACTTCTTGAAAAATATGGCAGCAGTTCCTTATTTCGCATGCATTCCCCAACTCATAGCCATATGTCTTCCTCCTCCACTTAACTACTTGAGCCAAGGTCACCTGCTTCTAAATCCAGTGGACGTTCGCAGGCTTTCTCCCCCTTGGTCTGACACATTTGGTCCTGCTGGACGCCATCATCCTCTCTCCCTCATTAGGCTTCAGTGGTTCTGTCCTCCTCCTCTGCTTTGGCTCTTCCCTCATTGGCTCTTCCTTTTCTGGCTGCTGCTCTTCCATCTACTTAAATATTGCTCTGTCTTGTTCCATCCTCTTCTCTTCTCTTGTTATGTATAGTCTCTGATTTGTTTTATCTACTCCAATGGCTTCAACTACTAATGAAATGTTAATTGACCACCAAAATCTAAATCTCTGGCTCAGCTCTTTCTTCTGAACTCCGGGCATCTTCATCTATCTTTGTACTAGGTGTTTCTTCTTTGTTGTCGTGCAGACTACTCAAACTCAACATTGTCCAAACGAAACTCATTTTCTTCATCAAACATATTCCCCATCTGGAGAATGGCACCACCGCTCAGGCTATAAATCAGAAAGTAAGTCTTCATGCTCCCTTCTCTTCTGCCTTCTTTCATCAGGCAGCAGTCTTGTTAATCCCAGCATTTCAACATCTCCCAACTCTATTTCCTTCTCCGTTTCCATGATCATATCTCAATTCCAGCCTTTATAATTTCTTCCGTGGGTTACTCTTCCAGTACCCTAACTAGTCTGCTATTCTCTCCTTACCTCAATTAGAAAGTTTTTCTAAATTATGTGGGGGAAGAAAAATTATTTTCCCTCTACCTGTGTTAAGTTCATTTCCTAGAGCCCTGCAAATTAGAGTAACAAATGACAGATTAACAAAAGGAAAACAAACAAGTGTATTGACATGTGCAGCATGCACAAACATGAGAGTATTCAGTGATGAGTAACTCAAAGTGGTGGTTAGGATTTGGGTTTATATAGCATCTTCACAAAAGAACAGTAAATTTTCAGAGAAGTAACAAGATAAAGGAAAAAGATTTTGCAGTTTCTAGAGCAGCTAGACACATTGGTTTCCCTGCTTCCATTCTTGTCCTCTCCACACACAACTCATCTCAACATTACTACCAGAAGGATCTTCTTCAGATGCAAATGAAATCTTTTAAGGAGGGCTTAAATCAGAACTGTTTCAGAAAATGTTGCTTTAACATTATAGGAATAAAGTCAAAGATAGCTTCATAGAAGTGGGATTTTTGTTAGGTCTCTTAGGATCAATACACTATTAATCAGCAGGAAATGCTAGTGAGCTTGTTCGACTGCCTCTTTAAGGACCCTGAGTCGGCCAGATTGGAATGTATTGTTTAGATGGAAGAATTGTGGTAGTGAAAACTGGAAAATTTGCCGGAAGCCAATGTAATGAGAATTTTGAGTGCAGTACTAAAGAGTTGCACAATTAAATGTGTTTTATTCAAAGCAAAATTAAATTCTGCATCTAATTTCTGTGCTTCAGACTAATACAGTTTAGGAAACGTAAATGTGAAGTAAAAAGAATTGTTTTTAATTATAATTATTAGGTGACAGGTCATGTCCAAGGTCCCAAAAGACTGAAAACTCAATATCACAGCAATGCCAGAGTGAAACCAGGAGAGATGTTGGGATGGGAAGAGTTGAGGGGAGAGAGAGAAATAATTTTAAGGGCCAGCCGAGTGGCTCAGTTGGTTAAGAGCTCGCACTCTGTGAGCTCTGAGCAACAGCGGTTCAATGCCCAGCCCGAGCTGAGCTGCCGCTGAGCTGCCAACAGGTAGCAGGATGGCTCAGCTAAAAAAATTTTTTTAAAAAAAGGAAATAATTTTAAGAGCTGCAATTTTAATATCCGGATATGAAAATTACTGAGATATAGACTGACCTAGGAAAAAGTTTTTCGAAGAAAACCATTAGTTACCATAATATTTAACCAAAGCCAGCACCTGTTTAAATACTTAATATTTACATGTATATCAATGCTATTCTTAGATAATTATATTCTCAAAAAATAGTTTAACCAATAGAAATAAGAAAAAGAGTTAGGAAAAAGAGTACCATGATTTAAAAATAAAAATTAAAAAGTGTTCTACAAATTTTTTTGTCTTCAGAGATTATAGTGATGGGTTGTTTAAGAGGATGCCCTGTTGTGTAAAAGCTTGGTTATCAATTTCAAATGCTTCAGAGAAAGCACTCTGTGTGCCACAAATAAATAGTTCTTCATTAGGGAAATGTTCCCCTTCATGGTATGAATCATCTTTGACTAGCTAATAATTAAACCAGTGATTTTTTATTTTTTTAAACTACTTTAAGACTGGGAGAGATGGAATTAATGTATTTTCTGGTATTATTTATAAAGGCTTTTTTAAACCAATGATTGAGAATGGAAACACTTGTATTAAATTCCCAGAACGACAATGGTTGACAAACTTCATGCTGTTGCATTATGTCAATTAGTCAAGAAATATGTCTTATCATTAAAAAAAATCTAAGTAACAATGTGCTAATGATCTACATATTTTGTAAACCTAGTTTAAGGTTATGTAGTTATTTCTCAGGAACATATTAACTATTAGCTATTGTGATTCTGAATGTGAGTTATGACAATATTATGGGATATTATATGACACCTAGAGGAACATTTAAGGTTAGGTAAAATAAAGGTCGGGGGAATTAAATGTGATTATCTTCCTCCTCCACTCCCTTCGAATGACATTTACTGAAATGGCGGCAGCCTCAGTAGTAACACAGGAAGGTAATCTCTACTGGTTACATACCACTTAAGAAAGATGGGTGATAGCAATGATTTAAATTTAGTGTTAGAAATTAAGCCCAATGATAAAACATGTGTTTTTGGATTATAAATGGCATACATTAGCAGACTCCAAACTATGAGATTCTAAAGAATATATTAGAAGAGTAGTACTAAAGCTTTTCTCAACTAGAACTAAAATTATTATAAAACAGGTAGTGATTTAATTTTTTAAAAAAAGAAAAAATTGAGACAAAGAAAGACAGTGAGGGAGAGCAAGAAAAAGGGAAGGAAGAAAAAAAGAGATACGAGAAAAGAAAAAATTTAAAAGTACTGACTTAATAATTGGTGGCAAATGGTGGCAGATTCAGTGGGGTTTTTTTTTTCCATGAGAACAAAATGGAACGTTACACTATAAACATGAATAATATGAATGAACACCAATTCCATAATTGCTGTCAAAACAGTAATGCCACTCCTATTTTCAGAAATATCTTTATTGGACACATTCAGTTAATTCTATCCAGCTGTCTGTAAATACTTTCTGAAAGTTGCCAGGAAGTGAGTTGAATGTGAACATTTCAAAAGATGAATAAATCATCTTAATACATCTGTCAGCAGAATGACGAGCATGTGGGCCAAATACTTTCAGTGTCTACTTTTTGGCACAGGTATCAAGGTGCTGCTAGACCTGGCATGTATAGGCTATGCTCTCAACACTGGTTTTCCAACAGAAATGTTAGGTGTATGATGAATATCTTCAGTCTTAAAGGGCCTTCCTCGTGGCTAATAGTAGTGTCTTTTCCTGAAATAAATGGCTGGTCAGAACCAGAGAGCCAGGCTGTTGTCTGTGGTAGATTGATTCAGACAAGCTCAGGTAGGGATTTGACCCTTGAGCTCATAGTCAAAAGTTCCCCAATGCGATGACAGCATTCTTAATTTTTCTATTACAAGCGGGGGAAATGGTGTGGCTGAATTCTCTAGGTACCCGGCAGCATGTGGCCTTTGTGATTGACCTCTGGGAGAGGGAGGAAGATCTGCCAAGCACAGGCTTTGGATCAAGGACATGAGATCACAGCCCACCTGCGCTACCTACTGGCTATGTTATGTAATCTCAGGCATTTTTTTCCCATCTGAACGTAGATGTATGGGTGCCTACCCCACAAGGATGGCATACCTCTCTATGGTATGCAAGCCACGCCCTGGCACTGTGCCAAGCACACAGACCATCATCACCAGGTCCCACAGCAGTCACTCTTTGTAACTGTAATGTGCTGTTGCTCAGATTTTGATGATTGGCTATTTTTTTTAATGAAGCAAAAAATTATAGGATAATTTTCTAATACCTAGTGATATCTGGATGCCCACTTCCAGCACAAGTAATGGTAATACCATTACATGGAATTTGGAATATTAATAATGAATCAAAAAAATGTGGGCTTTACCCAAGAAGCCAATTAAGCATAGCCAAGGGCTTTGAAAGCAGACAAACTTGGGTTCTGATCTGAACATCCTACTTAATAGCCACATGGCCTTGGGTGAGTTATTAATTTCTTTCAGTTTTCTCCTATGTAGAGAGAGTGGAGCAACAGTAATTATCTCAGTGTGGTTTTGCCTCAACTAAATGAAACAATGTGCATGAATGCTGGCTCTGCCACTGACCAGCTGGGTAACCATGGGCAAGTTTCTAAATCCCTCTGTACTTAATTTTGCTTGTAGGTCAAGTGGCTTTCACAGAGAACCTGACTCAGAGGCAGTCACGAGGATTAGCACATGGAGAGCCCTTAAAACAGTGATTGGCACATCGTAAGTACTCAAAAAATGTTAGCTATTCATTTTTTATTGTAACTTCTTATTCATCAATGTTATTGCTAATAGCCATTAATTAGGTTCATGAGGTAATAATGGCAAAGACCTGAAAAAGAGTTAACAATATAGAGCGTAATATAGCAACTACTGAAAACAGTGTGTTGACCCTGTTCTCTTGGGTTTAGTAATGCATGAACTCTCAGTGAAAAAAGGAAAGGGGAGTCGGCCGAGTGGCACGTTGGTTAGGAGTTGGCTTGGGACACCAGCTCTGAGCAGCAGGGCCCCGGTTCGGATCCCACATGAGGGCCAGTGACACTGCACCCTCTACAGCTAAGATGATGAACAACACCTCAACCTGGAGCTGGGCTGCTGTGAGCAGCTGGCAACAGCGTAGGCTGCAGTGGGGCTGCCGTGAGCCACCGTGAGTGGCCGTCCAATGGCTGGTGAGCGACTGCCTCACCCGGGAAGAGCACAATGATAATACCAACATGGGCCAGTGAAGCGACATCCTCCACAACTAGACTGAAGAACAAAAGGACAGCAACTTGTCTGTTCCCCTTCCCCCAATTCCCCAACGCTGTTCCCCTCCCCCAATTCCTCAATAAAATCTTTTTTTTAAAAAAAAAAAGGGAAAAGGGGTCCAGGTGGAGGAGAGGAACAATAGCTGTTCCAGAAAACATTGATGGAGGTAAGAGGAAAGCTCAGTGGGCGTGACCCACCCATGAACCACTGAAGCTGGCCTAGTTGCCATTTTTGAAAACCATTATCATCTTGCATTTCACAGCTCACAAAGCACTTCACACCCACTATCACATACTTGACCCTCCCCTGGAGGAGGCGGATCCTCTGAGTGGCCAGCCCTTATGTTATGTATCTTAGCCCCTTCAGATTTTTCCTTTTGCCTGGTTCTCACTGTGGTAACGTAATTTTCTCCTCATACCAGGAACTAATTCAGCAAATACGTTGCCATGGAAGTAGCTAGAAGTTTCCATGTATTGACAAGAACAACTAATTGGCCTGTCAGACCACACGACCTCCACAGAGGTCGTCTTTGACTGCACTCGGATATCACTGAGTAAACGCAGCATCTCTGCTGTTTGTCCATAAGGCAGTCAGAGCTCCTCTTGACAGAACTGGATTCCAAAAACACCTGCTCCAAAGGTAGGAAACAGCTTATTAAATTTGTGTCAAGCCTACTGCCTGATCCCTTTAAAGTTCAGTCTGATTCCTTTCAGGGCCTTGACACATGCTAATTGGCATTATCTTGTTAGCAGGTGTTGAGAGGAGACAGAGAGGCTTCCTGCTTCTCAAGTCTTGGTATCTGTGACATCTTTTCATAAATACCAAACAGGACTCCTTAAAAACAAGTGGGAAACATATGAGAAATGGGCACTTAGGTGTATTTGGACAGTTTATTCATCACTGAATATGGCCAAACCATTCTTGCACTCTTTTGGAGAGGTGAAGAACAGCATCATAAACTGTGGGACAACGCAGAGAATGTGCCCCATGGAAACCAATTGTATTGTCAGTAGTATGTACCTGTTGTGGCCTGTCCTCACATTAGAACTTGCTGCAGTGGGCAAGGCTGCCAGCTCCATCCTGAGCATGTTTCATTCACTGGATAAATATTTGCTGGGCCAGGCTCTGTTCTCAGCCCTGGAAATACACCACCAAACAAAACTGATAAACATTCTTGCCCTCGTGCAACTTCCATAGTAAGTAAAATATACAGGATATTAGATGGTGATGAAAAATAAAACTGAAAGTCGGATAGAGAAGGTGGACTTGGGAATGTTTTTGAAATCTCCACGTGTGTTTCCTTCCGGAAAGTAGCCAGGGGTTGAGAAACACTGCGTCTGAAAGTTCTGAGCAGAGCAAGGACATGAGCTGACTTACAAATAGGGTCATGGTGGCTGCAGTTTTAAGAACAGACACTAGGAGGGTCAGGGTGGGAGCATGGAGGCCATAGAGACCACTGTAATAATCCAGTGAGGGGTGCTGGTGACTTGGATGGGGATGAGGTGCTGGTGGTGAGAAGTGGTCAGACACTGGGTGTATTTTGAAGGTAGAACTAAAGGAATTTTCCCACAGATCAGATATAAGGTATGACACCAAGGTTTTGGGCCTGAACAAATAAAAGAATAGAATTGCCATTTGACCAAGATAAGAAAGACCATGGGAAGAACCACGTTTATCCAAAAAGCCAGAAGGCATTTCTAGGTCAAATACTAGCACATTGCGTGGAAATGCCCATAGATAGTAAAGTGATCAGCGCCTGGCACTTTCCAGGGGTCAATAATACCCTTAAGAGAGTGTGTGGGCTGGAGGGCGAGTTTCCATTGCTGAATATCTGTAAGGTGGCTTGATAGCAAGTAGTAAACATATGTTCCAAACATTTTCCAGAAATAAGTAGAGGAGAGGAAGATGTAGGCAGGAAAAATTTCCCATAAATGCCTCTGCTTCCATGTCCTCTAAATCTTTAGACCCCATGGGAAGAGTTTCATTGCCTGGCTGGATTCCTGGCAACTGCCCTTAAATTCAAGAGATGTATGGGATGTTTGCCACTGGTAGATGACTCTCCCATCTCTCCAAGCACGTGGCACTTAAAACAAATGGAGCTACAGCATACTCTAAGTGGCAAATAGCAGGGGAGTTAGTCAGCCACCTCATCATTACAAGCAGAAAAAAATCCCTAAAGAGAAAGGCTTGGATTAGTTCTTTAGTTCTAGGTTAGTTCTGGGTTAGTTCTCAGCCCCTGTATCGGGATGCATATGATTTCATTTTTAAAAACCCTGTCAAAGTCCTAAGATGCTTAATGCTGACCAATTAAATAAGAAAAAAATATGTATTTAACATCTGTTATTCAAATCATTACATACTATATAGCTAATTAAGGTTCTTCTTAAGGTCCTTAGTACATATTTTACATTATAATGAATGATTTTTCAATGGAATCCTTATATGAATACGATTTATTAACACAAATAGTTCCTGACGAACTGGGTCCATGATCAAACAACTACATTTCCTCTGGGTTTTAGGGAAATGCCAAAGTTATAAATGGTTGCTTAGGGGAAACACTTGGTATGTTCTCCACTGATTTGAAGTAGGTCAGATTGAGAGCTGAAGGCTTCCCTAAGGTTGTAATTAAGAAAGAATATTTAAAAACTGAGAATAAATAAATAAACAACTTCTCTTAGGCTTTCATATCACAGGCCTTTCGTTATGTTTCTACCTCAGGCAAGATGCTTTTCTTTGGGAAAAGGGATATATGTTTTAAAAAATAGATTTGAAAAAAAAAACCTGCAATAGCTCTATAAGTTTAGACTTGAATAAAGATTCACTTTCTTGCTTGAAAGATTCAAGCATGAATGCTGTGGAGAAGTTTTTAACCAAGCAGAGTTGGGGAAAAAAATGCATACAAATGCTCCATAAGCAGCCTGAACTATTATAATTTAATTCTGCAGGTCAGTCTAATGTGTTTGTTTTTTCCCCTTGAAAAAAATCACATCTTTCTATCTCTTCCCAGCCAAATCATTCACTCTTATAAAACCAGCTTAGTCAAATCAATACCTAGGCTAGCAATGCAAATTTAATTACAGTGAGGTTTGGCTAAACATTAGCTCTAAGACATTTCTTGGTGTGCAGAGTGATAACTGAATTAAGTAGGATTATTTCATCATTACGGGATTAAACCCACATTGTTACACAAGAGAAGCTAATATTTCTAACTCTTTTTAGCCTATAAAATATGCTATAGGCATTTGCATGAGCCAATTTAATATATTTCCTCCTTGAACAGCTATGGAATAGGACTACATTACAGCTACATTTTCAGTGCAGAGTAGAATGTGAAATGAGGGAGGTTCACACTGGACCCCATCCACAGCGCTCAAGCTACCAAAGGATCCCATTATAAGGCAGTGCCACAGACCCGGGTGCCCTTGTTTCCTATAGCCCCTTTAGTTTAATCCCCATGGAACCAGGGTACATTCGCTGTCTTACCTTCCACTGTGTCTGCCTGTCTCACTGTGAAAACCAAATGAGACTTCTCTAAACATAGACACCTCCTTGAAGCCTCTACTCAGGCATTTGCTCTTCTAGGAATCTTTCCCCGACCTTGCTGTCTTTGAGCATTGCTAGATCAGCACACTTGCCTCTTGATAAAACTCGGTCTCTCTTCAAAGCCTGGAAGTAGTTTGATCCTCTTCGGTCTCCGGACCAAGCTCAGGGACTGGTATATATTAGGCATTCAGGACTATGCGTTGAAAAAAATGAATGAATATAATTGAAAAGGTAAGGCATACAAATACCAACTATATGCTCAGTGCTGGGTATACAGACAGAAGACATATTCTCTCATAGCTGAGGAGTTGGTCACGAAGATAGAGACTGTAAAGAGAGGCAGAACAAAAGCCTGCCCTGTTCAGGGCCAAAGCAGTGAGCTGCCAGCGTTAGGGGGCAATTGCTACAGGACAAGTCTACAAAGTGGAATCTTGAAAGCAGGGCCAGACCACTGAAGGAAAGGTAGCCTGGAGCCAGACAAAGGAGGCAGGAGGACAAAGGGGCCATGATTAGCCAAGTCCTCTTATGGAGCTGAAAAGTATTATAATTGTATTGTAGTATAGACAGTAAGAGACCCGGTTCTGATGTCTCCAGACAGAACTGGATTCCAACCCTGATTACATGTTCTGTGGGCAAATCACTTAACATCCCTAAGCCCCAGCTCTCTCATCTGTAAAATGGATGTAAAAATAGTAACTTCCTCATAGGAATGAGAAAAAAATACATAAAGCCCAGAGCTTACATATAAAAATTATTATGCTCATTCCTGATGACATGGCTAGGGTACATTCACAAGGCTTCATCCTAACTGTGGTGGAGGTGAGTTTTGTGGCTGTGAGTGTAAATAGAGGGTCAGTGTGAAGTTTTAAGGTCGCTGTCTCCTCTAGATTTGATCATAAAGGGCAACAGATCATCAGCAGAAGTTTAAATAGAATCCCAGAACACTGTTAACTAGCTTGCACCACCTCCCTACGATATCGGCTTTCTGAAGGTAAAGATCCCAGCTAACGCAGTATTCAGGGTTATGTATGGGATGGCTAGCTAGTGTTCAAGCCTGTGCCATTTGCCCAGTTGGTTAAAGCAAGGCCTATGCCAGTTTTCTTTCTTTTCTTCCTGTTTGCCTGTGTAGTAACTAGTAGACAAATCAACTCTTACTCTTGAATTGTTTCAGGTTTGTCATCTCTCAGTTGTGCTATAATCTCCCTTAAGGGGAAAGGGTAGTTATTGTGCATCATTTATGGCCTCCACAGTATCTCAGCAAAGCTCAACAATCTTCTCTTAGTTACCACTGGCTATTCATTACCAAGGGTTTGACCCTTGATCCTGTGATGCCTGACTCTATGACACTAAGATCCTATAGACCCTACAGAATTCCCCAGGAATATGCTATTTGATACTTTGCTGACATATTAGCTAATAGAGAAATTAGATAAGCTAGTGAGGCTACCTTGTGAAATAATTCTAAAATTATTTTGAGAAATCTAATTTTAAAATTAGTTGGAAAAATACCTCATGGGGTCTGAATTGTCCCTACTACTCTTTTACAAATGTAAAACAAATTCTTAGATGACCCCTCCAATACAACTATTCACCCTATAAATATAGGTCATTTGTAATTTTAAAAAATATTGAATTTAATCATTTATTCATTTAAATATCTCAAATATGTAGCTTATAATGATAAAGCAGGTATTTGTCTTTCATACTGTGCAAGTTCATGGGTGAAAGGCAACCAGACTAAGAGCCAGTAGACGAGGAGGCCTTGACTGTTAAACGTTGATCTTCTCAGGGAGATTTCCAATTTTGCTACTTGTGACACATTGTGTTTTACAGAGGAAAATAAAAATCCTTTCCCCTTTATTATGCTTGAATGACTTACGATCCCCTGACCTTCCATTCCTTTTCTCCCAGACTTGCTATGAGCATTAATTCATTCACACTCTGACATCCAGAGAAAGTTTATTTATGACCCATGCTTTACAAAGTCATTCTATCGAGAGAACACTTATAAGAATACTTTGCAGAGAGATTTTTTAAATGAGTATCAGGATTAAAAATGGCTTATTAGTCGAGTCACCTGGGAAAATTATTTACCCCTTTTGAGCTTCTTTTTCCTATCTGTAACAGGGGGTAATAATTCTCATCTTTCAGGGCTGCTGTGATATGATAATAAATAAACACCACCTCTGACAGTGTGCATGGCACTTGGTAGGTACTTAATAAAAGCAGCATAAGTGCCATATATGTATGTATGTGTGTGTGTATATATATATATATATATATATATATATATAATTTTACAATTTGCAAAGGGTCTGTTTTTCCATACTCTGTTGACTCTGCTCCTCACTGTAAATACTCCCCCCACCACCCTGGAATCCACCCACAAGCAACAACGGTCCCTCCCATAAGCAATCTTCTCAATTATTCAGGAGGTTATTATGAGTTTTTAGTTCTACTTTTTACATATTGCTATCCTATAATATTTGCAGGGGCAAACTCGTCATCACCTTTCTACACTAACTTTTATGTTGTAAAAAATAAAAATTATGGCTTTGATGGCTGGGTCTTGGGCAGAGAGGGATGAGAGAACCATGAAGAATCTTAGGGGGCCGGCCGAGTGGCGCGATGGTTGGAAACTGGCTTGGGACGCCGGAGGGCCCCGGTTCGGATCCCACATGTGAGGGCCAGTGAAGCTGCCCTCTGCAGCTGGGATGCTGAATGGCGGCTCGGCCTGGAGCTGGGCAGCCGTGAGTCGCTGGCGACGGCGGGGGCTGCAGCCCCTGTGGCAGTGGGTTGCCGTGGGCTGCCGTGTGTAGCCAGCAGCCAGCGTGAGCGGCCAGCAGCCAGCGTGAGCGGCCAGGAGCCGCAGTGAGCGGCCGTCCAGAGGCCGGCGACTGATCTGCCTCGCCCGGGAAGAGCGCAATGATAGTGCCAACTTGCACCAGTGAAGCGACGTCCTCCACAGCTAGACTGAAGAACAGAAACGACGGCGGCTTGTCTGGTCCCCTTCCCCCGATTCCCCAGCACTGTTCCCATCCCCCCAATTCCCCAATAAAAATCTAAAAAAAAAAAAAAAGAATCTTAGGGCTCTCTTTAAAAAATATTATTCTCATATATTGAAAAAACAAAGGAGCTTGATTCTCAATAGATAAAATCTACACTCAAACATCCTTGGAATATGCCCTCACTTTACTATGATCTAATCAAATTTGAAAACTCCAAAACTATTGTAGCTACTTTCAAACCAAAAATAGTTTAAAGAATGAAAGAATCAGAGATTTAGTCATCTCAAAGTAATTATTCCATATATCTTAATTTAGAAAATTATAAATCATAACTTACAGCCAACAGTTCAGAGTTCATTTAGTGTCAGAGAATCAAACGCATTCATTTTTCCAGTAGCAAGTAATAATTATGTATTTTAAAAATGTGGTATGGCCTCATTTTAGGATGTATTTCATCAAAATGGGCAGAATCAAAATTAAGTATAAAAACTTTTTTTTTTCCACAAAGATTTTATTGGGGAATTGGGGAAGGGGAACAGCGAAGGAGAACAGCCAAGTTGTCTTTCAATTTTAGTTGTGGAGAGTGCCGGACGGCAGCTCACTGCTGCTCAACTCAAGGAGCCATGTTCAATCTTAGTTGCAGATGGGTGTAGCCCACCATCCCATGCAGGAGTCAAACTGGCAACCTTATTGTTAAGAGCATATGCTCTCACCAGTTGAGCCATCCTGCCATCTGTTGGCAGCTCAGTGGCAGCTCAGCTCAGGCACAGCTCACTGGCCCATGTGGGAATCGAACTGATGACCCTGTTGCTCAGAGTTCGCACTCTTAACCAACTGAGCCACTTGGCCGGCCTAAAATTTTTTTAAAATGTGATGGGCAGGCCTTATGCCTGAACCAGACCTCTGGTTAGGAAGTGTGTAGATAACAACTGCTAGAAACCCTTGCTTATCTAACTTTTCCTTGTTGAACTGTTACGAGATCACTAGGTAAACTAGATGACATTAAAAGGTGATGGTAATCAAATTGCAGTTATGGCAGTGGAAAAGCCACAATGTTGGGTGATATTTATACTGTATCTTGTTTTAACAGTACTTAGCAGGATGATCCAAATCTAATATGTTTTTAGAAGTTGGACTGACAGTGTCTTCTTGCCTCTCTTATGTTTCCACCCCCATAAGTTGCACCTATGTCCCTTGATTAACATCTTAGAAAAATGTTTATTTAGAAAAATGAAAAAACTATTTTTTCCCTTGGCAAATAAACCACACAATTTAAGCTAAAAATAAATATATTTAAATCACTCCAGGCCAAATAATGAGGGTTAATGCAGAAGTTAACTATAAGTAAGCAAATGCTTTAGGCCATTCTTTCGGATTATAAATCTTACAAGTATATTTAAGAAATTTAACTCATGATTAATTATAGAGTATATTATCATAAACTAGTATATTTTGATTACAGTGAAAAAATAGTCTAAGCCCAGAAAAATTTTATGTCTATGATCTTTGTGTGGTTTCTCCAGAGTATCCACTTCTCTCATAACTGTGAAATAATAAATACTAAGTAGTTTAAAAGAATAACCCAGTTACATAAATCCAGTTTATTAGTTGGAAGGAAAATTATATAAAAGTTTTGAGTGGGGCAAATTTATAAAGTACAAATTAGTTCTGTTCCTATATTTAAAATACATCTGATCAGGCTACCAAAAAAAAAAAAGATACACCTAAAAACTTAAAATTCCACATGCTTTTTCATCACTATGCCTTCTTACTTTTGTTCAAAAAGCAGCTTTGCTTTTCAGTATTCAGGATTCTTTTTTTTTTTTTGGTTTTCTTTTGTTTTAGCTCTAAGTATCTTAGTTTTGATCTCAGCTCAGCTTGTCCTTTACCCAAGGCACGCTAAGGACCAGCCAAGATAAGGCTCTACAGATTCCCCACTCCTGGCATTGTCCATGTTCCCCTGCCGACTGCAACACACATTTCCTGGGATCAAGGGTTTGAGGGCTGAAGGACTTGAGAGATCCCGTTCACAAAAGACGCGTTTCAGAGATGCTCTCTGCAACTTCCCTGCCAGCGTATGGGCCCTGCTCTTTGCGCTCCCCAAGTCAGGGTTCATCATGGACCCTGAACACAGCCCTTCCCATCGCTGGAGAGCGGCAGTGGTTTAAGAGTTTTCCCTTGTGTCCAGACCAGCTGTGTGAAGCTGAACAAATCACAGTATCTCCGAATCTGAATTTCTCTAAGAAACTTCCTAGAGGAAATTCAGAAACTTCTTCCTGAAGGGAGAAGGAGGGATGATTTCAAAGGTCATACAAATCGCAGAATTCTTCCTAATTACGTAAATGGAAGTAACTGGAATAAAATGTTGACCTGTAACATCTTTGAGGCTGAAGGATCTCGCCTAATGGGATAGGTCTGTTTAAAAGGCAGAGGCAGTCGTTTTTAAATACCATGCAGTAAGGAATTTTCAACCCTGAGCAAAGGCTCTGTTTCTTATTCCCTAAGGCACACATCCTGGCTGGCCACTCACTCACTCCTTAACCCCCTGCTGACCAGCGTCTGCCACTGGGATTTAGGCTTGACACTCACTGAGCTGTTACCAAGTGTCCAAAGTTTCCCCCAAACCACCACTGCCAAAGTCAGTCTTCCCTCTTCATCTACTTCTCTGCAGCGTTGGTCACTGTTGCCCACTTCCATCTTTTAAAATTCTCCCTTACCCAGTGATTCTCCTTGAACATTTCCTGAACATTCTTTTGTCTCATTCTTTGGCTCCTTCTCCATGCCCACTGTTAAAAATAACCATTCTTTGACTCCCTTATCTTCGCCAGGAAGAATCTTGAACCCGAGCTCTGCTTCTATGCCAGTCACTAATTCACTGTGTGGCCTTAGACAATCCACACCCATCTCTGGGCTTCATTCAAACTGTACCTGAGAAAGGATAGGAGGTGGGCTTGATGACCCAAAACGTCCCTTCCAGCTCTGCAGAGCTATGCTAGTCTATCTTAATCCCATTCCTATATTCCACCAGTATGAGGTGCAGTTTGAGAGAGCCACTGCAAGTCTGTGATGGAGCTAAGACCAACAGGGAACATCACATTCAGTGTGGGAAGGAACCTTAAACATTGCTTAGTCTGAAACTTTCATTTTATAGCTGAGGAAACCTAGGTCCACAGTGGGTACTCAATTACCTCACAGCAGATATGGGGGGTAAGAAGGTGGTCTCCTGGGTTCTCACATTACAAAATTGGAACTCACATGTCTTCCAAACCTGGTTGAAGTGCAGAATGGTATCAGAGTAAAATGTGATATAGGAGGTATAAATTGGTGTAGAACACTTTAGAACCATTTTTGCCCTTAAAAAAATAAACTCTGTACTGTAACTCCAAGAACTCTGGAGAGATATTTGCTACAGTGGGTGCTTTACACAAAGTAGAACAATGTGATCACATAAAACATCTTAGATTTATGTTTTTAAATAGCCAAATAAAATAGAACATCAAGTCACAGAATACATATACTTACATTAATTCAAATATCCAAAGCACAATATAGTAGGATTTAATAGTTCACATAATTTAAAATTTACTTACATAAAAGCATATGAACAGATATTAGTCTACTAGAACAAGGGTTTAAGGAGTTACTCAGACATTTTGATACTGACACCTACATATTTATGGCAACAAATCATGATGGCTTTAAACTTTCAATAAGATCTTTTGTACAAGGATAGGAAATTTACAGAATGGGAAGAAGACAGTTAAACAAATGTACCTTTACTGCACTATTTATCTAACATAATATGGGACGCGGCATTACCCAGTAAGTTTTATCAGGGAAATCTGTTTACTATGGTCTGAAATGATGAATTTAACTGAATTAGTCCCAAATCTAACTTTACTTTGTGCTTTATAAATAACTACTGCTTGGTTCTTTCCAAGTGAAATACGACACCAATGCTTTTCTTGAAAATAACTCAACTTTGGTTCTAATACGTTAGCAACGTCTCTTTTTAAAGAACACTAATACACGAAATTTATTTTTTCTTTCAAGAATCCTGAAGAATAAAAGGACAATGTCAGTCAACTCACCAGCTTTGAAATGATCAGTAGTGCTAAAGGCTAAGATGTTGTGATCTAGAACTTTAACTTGGGAAAACAACCCCATCCTTCTCCGGCCCACTGAGGAACCAAAGTGCTTGACTGTTTCCTACGAACCATTTAAAGAGACCATTTGGTTATATTTCAAAAGCCAGAAACAATTTCTGTCCTATTGTTTGTTTTGCAGACCACACACAAAGGCAGGCACAACATTAAGAAGGTGCCACAAAGGGTGTGTCTGAAAACACGGAATTGACTGAATCTGAGTCAGATTTTACCCTTGTGGACTTTAAGATGCCCTCAGCTATAACCGTTTCACTGGGAAAGAGCCTGACTTTCCCATTCTGCCCTGCTGCAGTATCCTTCAGGGGTTCTAAAAACACCACTCTTTTACCAGCACCTGCCTTCCGTTCATCAGCAGGGGCGTCATTAGCTGGACAGGGATTGAGAATAGACGAATGGGCACTGCTTTGGTTTAGCATATTTTTTTGTCTTTTGGCTTTACACCTGCATGGACACGGGGTCAGATAGAGGTACAAAAGTACCAAAATGATACTGGCCACACAGGCTGCAAGAGTGGTAAAAGCTGTGTTAAATGCCTCATGGGCGTGGGATCTGTTTACGGTGAAATTGCTCACGTTTATTGTGACATCCACAGTTTCATTTAACAGGCGGCGCCTATTCATTGCGATACAGGAATACACTCCAGCGTCCTCAAAACGAGGGTTTTCTATAACCAGGCTTCCATTGTGAAACACGTGAAAGTTTTCCACCTCTTCGTCTGGCACCAGCCGTCTGTTATCTGGACCAACCCACATGAAATCAGTATTTGAACTGCCAGTCTTGCTGTCACAGTGAACAATCAACCTTTCCCCAACTTGAGCCTCATGAATAAAGCCAAGTGCATGGAAGGAGCCATTGATGATACTGTCAGAGCAATTCATAAAGCTATCCTCGAGCAGAAGCACCTGATAGGAGTGCCTAGAGTCAGACCACAGGCGACAGGTATAATCATTCTTAAAATCCATCACTGAGCTAAAGTGCCTACGATACCAGAAGGTCAGCAACGAGTAAAGGGAACAGTCGCAGATAAATGGGTTTCCATGAAGGTAGACGCCTCTCAGCTGCTTTCCTGGCACTGAATTTAAGTGGTGCATTGGCAGGACGGGGATCCGGTTATAAGAAACGTCTAGAAAAGTCAGTTCTGCCAGTTTGAACCTTCCAACATACAAATCCATGGGAAACTGCATGAGAAAGTTTCCACTTAAGTAGAGTTTTTGCAATTGGGAAAGCCCTCCAAATGCTGAAGGATCGAGATAGGAAATGTGATTGTTGTAAAGCAGGAGCACTTCCAGGACCTTCAACTCTTGGAAAACTGCACTTTTCACAGTCTTCAGCTTATTGGATGATAAATCAAGACACTTCAAATTTGGAGTTGTGGAAAAACTGCCCATGGAGATGCTGTTGATGTTGTTATGACGAATAATGAGGGTGTTCAGCTTTCCCAATGTTGCTGGAATCCACTCAGAATCCAGAAGCCCAATTCTGTTATAACTCAGATCCAGTCTCTTAATCAGTCTGAAAAGGTTCCCAGGCACCTTGGACAGGTTTTTGTTGGTGCAGCTCACAATATCAGTGGCACAGATGCAAGCAGTGGGGCACACTCCGGAGACGCCAGGGCTCACAGTCACGGTGATCACCAACAAACACAGCAGTTCCTTGCAGCCAGGTCTGACAACTCCAGGCAGGGTGGGCAGTGTGTGTAAACGCAAAGACATTATGGTCTCCTCTAAGACTCTCCCAGGTGCCTCTGCCACCAGCTCAGCCACCTACCAGTGAACCTGGTAAACAATATTTAAAGAGGGTTAAAAAACAAAAAAGTTTACTACCACCAGTTAACCCCTCATACTGCCACCTTGCTTTCTTTCCAGTAACTTTGAAAATGGAGGTTTCATTTCATACTGGGGAGCCTACATTGTCTTTTTACTGTTAACTGCAATTTTTTCCTGGGTGACTCCTGCTTACAGACATTTACAGCCACAACCTATCAATACAACCGTCTCAACGTCAGAAGCTCAATATTTTTCTAAGGTGCATCCTGCTTTGTTTTTTTATTACTCTCTCCAATAGACGCAATCCAATGCTATAAACAATTAAACGGAAATACTTAGCAAGCCACCCGTCCAGTACACAACTCACAGAGCTGAGAAGCCTTACGGACTCTGGGGATAGGTTGCCGACGGTGGTGTCTTCTGAAGGTCTGTGTGTCTGTCTGTCACTCTTGCATCTTCCGAGTTCCTTTCCCTCTTGTTCCCGGCGGGCGGCAGCCTCTCGCTGGCTCTCAACTTTGGGAGTTTTAAGCAGCCGCGGCGGCAGCAGCAACCCCGGGCGCACAAAACGTCTCCGCCGGCTCCGGTGGATTCTCCCGGGCTCTCTTCATCGCTCGGCTGAAGGTACTGCCTCGGCGCTCCGGCCGTCGTGTGCCCGCGCGCGGGGAGCCCGGCTCCCGGAGCCGGGTCCGAGGGGCGGGGGCGCGGGCAGCCGGAGGGACCCGGCCCCGCCTCTCCGCGCTCCGGAGGTGGCCCCGGTTCTCTTGCGCCTTCGCCTGGGTTTTATCCCCTCGCGGTCGGGGTCGGGTGGGGGGGCGGGGAGATGGGTCCCGCCCCTGCGCGTCCTCCCTCCTGCGGGAACCAGCTCCGAGGCTGAGGACAGGAGCTGGCTGGGCGCGTGGCGTGGGGCACGCGGCGCGGGAAGGGGGCGGCGGCGCAGCCAATCGGAGCAGCGGCCGGCGCCCACCCCGCGGTGTGCCGCCGCCGGCCGCCTTCCTCCTCCCGCTCTCCGCGGACCTGGAAGGGGCGGGCGCGCGGGCGGCACAGGGGTCCGCACCCTAGGCCGGGCTGGCGTCCCGCGGGTGAGAGGCGCTCACCCACTCTGGCCGCCTGCGTCCGTTTGTCCAGTCCAGAATCGGGTGGTGGTGGGCTGTTGGGAGGTTAAAGGGGGCATGCCCGCCCGGGAGGGAGAGGTGGCATCCTTGAAGACCCCACTTAGTCGGGCCGCGAAGGGCCGTTGTGCTCCCCGACCTCTTACAGCTTTCTTTGGGCGAGGGCCAAGCGGGCTTCCAGGGCACTAAGTGCAGTTGATTTCAAAGGTTTACAAAATAAACAGAAGCAGCCTTCCGTCTCCGCCCACATGTGGTGGTGGGGGGGCGGGGTGATTGAGTCTGTTCCCTGTAATGCAACAGGGTTCCCTGGTTGAGGAACCAGGAAGGCGCGGCGAGGACACTCCGAACCTCCCTGGGAAAGTTCTATCCCTTTCCTAACTCAGAAGGCGGCATCAGGGATGGTTCCCAATTCGCGGAGGAGGAGCACAGGAAAAAGGGCTTGGAGTGGACCTTCCGGCTGGAGTGCAAAGATAAGGTTATTGAGCTTTAAAAACATATCCGGCTTGCTCTGGACAGGGACCGGTCCCAGGAGTGTCTGCGCGGAGATTCTTCATCCGTTCCTGTACTGGGGGGCAGTGGGGGAACTGGGAGTGCTACCGGGGCGCCGGACTCAAGCGTGCTTTGGCCCAGCAGGCAAGGAAAAGTGCAAGCCCAGGTAAACCAAAAAAAAAAAAAAAAAAGCTAAGGTGAACAAATATGTGAGATGGAGGGCATAGGGCTGATGAGCTTTTAGATTAAAAATCCGTTTTTTGTTTAATTCCGGGATCAATTTTAACGATGGGATTTGACTGAGCCAAATGGCCCATTTGTCCATTTTATCCAGATTAAAAGAAATAAATCACTGCCCTGATAAGAGATACTAACCAAAGCAGAAGGAATGGAGACACTGAGAAGAGGACCAAATTGAGAAAACAATTGGGGTCAGGGCGCATACCTTGTAATATGATTTAAAAGAATGAAAACGATGACAACCAGCTCCCACCATCACCACCGCCACCACACACACACACACACACACACACACACACACACACACACTCGCTTGAGCAACTTGAATTTAGTGAGAACTGGTCCCTACAATGTCCTTGAGTGGATTCACTTGGTTGCACAGATCTCCAGTGCCATATTGAAATAGAGTTCTGTGTATTGTGCATTCCTCACTGGGAGCTCCCAGGGGAGAGGCAGAGGATGAGATTTTTCTAAAGTTAGGCAACACTTCCTGGGGTTCTCAAAAACAGCTTGGTCTCTGGGCCTTCGTTTTTACAGTTAGAATGGTTAACACGGAGAAATAGAATGAAAATTACTCGGGAATACTTTTTAAATGACTAATAAATGACTAGCTTTCTCAGTATTTTACTAAGTAACTACCATCCTATTCAAAGGAAACCATGGAAGCAGAAAAAAAGACCTATGTTTAATACAAAAATAGTCTAAAAAGAATAAGTGACTTTCAAAAATGGAAACAAGGTTACATTATTATAGCTGCAGTCACATCATAGAAACATTATGCAAAGATTACACAGCATAAATAAACTAAATGCACTCAAAATTCACAGACCAGTTTATTTCTCTATTTGAAGACCAGATTTGGGGATTCTGTCATTTGTCAAGGGGAAAGGAGTTGTGAAAGAGGGTGGGTTCACTTAGCTTGGAAAAGAGAAAGCCAAGAGTTGACCTTAATAATAAGATGTGACTTTATTTTGTGGAGGATAACTTTTTAATCTTTCTGGTGTCCCTTCACCTTTCTCTCTACCTGGTCCACTCTTTCCACTAGAAGGTAAATTCCACAAGGGCAGAAATTTGATGTCTTAGTCACTGCTTTTTTCTTAGCTCCTAGAACCCTGCTTGACACTTGCTTGGCATTCAAGATTTTTGATGAACTGGTAAATGGGGAACCTATTCTAGGCTTACCTCACCTGGGTCTGCAGGTTACCATCCTGCTCTATACACTTTGAAATATTTGTGCGAAAGATGAGGGCATGATAGGGAAAGAGGAACCCTGCGAACATGGAGTCCTAGATCCAGTAGCGCCTGAAGGCCACTGCACATTTTACTTCCTTTTAAAACATTCTCCACTCCTTCCCTCTTTTTGGCTTAAATGATTTTGAGTTGTGTTTATGTCACTTGTGACTGAAAGAGTCCCCGTGATCCTGTGATGCAGGTAGGGCGAATCCCCCGAAATGGGGATTCAAGCCCTGGGCCAAGAAGGGTCTTGGCTTCACCTAGGAAAGAATGCAAACGTGAGCCATATAGCGTTTAAAGTGAAAGTAAGTTTATTTAGCAGAGAGTCAGTAAAAAAAGGCCACCCCACAGGTAGAGTCACTGGTGGAAGAGAGACCCTCTCTGCCCGTAGGGGCAAGGTTTACTGTGTTTCTCGTTTCCATGGAAAATTTCTTGGTATGAGGGGAAACGGAGGAAAGAACATTGGTGAGTTTATCTTTAACTTCAGCAAAGGCACACAAAGAATAGGGGCAGGTTTATCTTTAACTTTTGTAAGGGGCAGCCTGTGGCTAGTTTGTGATAGGTTTAATTACAGGAATGGCCATTACAATGGAATCTCTTTGCTTGATAGGCTTCGAATGGTCTGTTCTGTGTGACTAATGTCTGCCGAGTTCTTCGTCTGGTGGCATGTAGCAGGCCTGGAATCCAGTCTCCGTTTCTTTTTTTGTAAAAATAGTCCTGATGCCCCTTCCCTATATTACTGGTACATGTAATGACGGTAACAGTAAATATGTATTGGGCCATTATGATGTGCCAAAGACTGAGCTATGTTTTACATGCATTATTTCATTTGATGTTCACATAACCCTGTGACATTGTATAATTCTATAACCCAGATGGTAATTGTGTTCCAAATTATTTGAAAATGGAATGAGATGAATTTAGCTTGAGGCTCCACTTGAAGGATTTAGATTAAACAGAAGAGAGATGTTTGTGACAGGACGGTCCCAGCCTAGAATGGGTTGCCAAGACCGATGGCGGAGTTGCCTTCTCAGGAGTTTAAAATAGGGCAGATAGCTATTCCTCTGGCCTTTTCCACATGACACAATCTATTGGTATTTTTTACCATTCAACAATGATTCCAACGGATTGTAGAAAGTGGATTGACATTTGACATGATTCTGAATCTAGGGTGCTGAGGTGGGTGTGGTCATGGGGGTGTCTGGCTGTGTCTGGAAGTAACTCCTGTGTGGGAGCAAGGATCTGAGTAGATGAAATCTCTGGGGTTCTTCTGGCCCTGTGACTTCCAGAATTTCTCAGGTTGCAATCAGAATCTTAAGAAATTAGAGCTATGAGACAAGAAATTGTTAGAGCACTAGCTTGATGATTCGGAGTCATTCTTAGCAATAATGAACACTTTAATGGTGCTTTATAACTTATGAAGGGCCTTCATATGCCATATCTCATATAGCATGCACCCTGTAATCAGGTACAGTTGGGACACCAGCAGATATCTAATGTTGCCTCTTTTTTATTTTTTTATTTTATTTTATTTTTTTGCTGAGCCACCTGTTGGCAGCTCAGCTCGGGCCGGGAATTGCTGTTGCTCAGAGCTCGCACTCTTGAGCGAGCTCTTAACCAACTGAGCCACTCGACCGGCCCTGTGTGTACCTCATATTTGTTTGTTTATTTATTTTATTGTTAGTTTCAGGTGTACAGAACAACGCAATAGTTATCCTTTACACCCCTAACAAAGTAACAACCTCCCTCCCCCCATCTACTGCCCTCCCACCCCCGATATCATGCTTATCTATTACAATTCCATTGACTCCATTCCTACTCTCTACTCCACATCCCATGACTATGTGTATATATAATTATAGTTGACATACAATATTACTCAACATCAGCTTCAGAAATACAGTGCGGTCGTCAGACCTCTACACCGACTATGAAGTGGTCTCCCCAATAAGACATGAGTCCAACTGGCCCCCTAAGAAATATTTACAACATTATTGATTATATTCCCCAGACTGTCTTTTCTATCCCTGAGGCCATATTGTAGTTACCAGTTTGTATTATGTGTACCTCTTTTTTAATCTGGGGGCACATCAATGTTGTTCGGAGACAGTGCTCTCTGGGAACGCTAGCTCTGCAGGAGCCTGAGGGCTGCACACAGGAGCTTTCTCTTGAAGTGTCCTCACACTGGAGGTGGCCCTCTTGGTAGGGTTTTCATAATGATTGGAGCCTTGGCCCATGGGAAATCCATACCTTTGCCCACTAGCTCTGGAAGTGCCCTCCGCTCCTGCAACAGCCCGTTCTTTTTTGGGCTCGCTCCAGCTGATTTTTTTAATTACCCAAGATTTGTGGTAGAACCATATTTCTCGCTATATGGAGACACGGGCCCTAACCCCTGTGCTCTCTGAACCCCAGGAGGCCTATGGCAACTTGTGGCTCTATTCTCTGGAAGCACCTTAGGCTAGACATGCAGGGGCTGGGAGAGATGTGCAAGTAAGACCCACATGCCTTCCCACAGTGGGACAGTTCTTTAAGCAACCCCCATTCACCTATCTAATCTTTCTATCTCCTGTCTTCATGGACAGAGACTGGATAGGTTCTTGTTGAAAAACATTTAGTTGAGATAAAATACACTATTTGATGATTTTAAAGTATACTATTCAGGGCTGGCCAAGTGGCTCAGTTGGTTAAGAGCTCGCTCAAGCGTGTGAGCTCTGAGCAACAGCGGTTTGATGCCCAGCCTGAGCTGAGCTGCCGCTGAGCTGCCAACAGGTGGCAGGATGGCTCAGCTAAAAATAAATAAAACGTAAATAAAGTATACTATTCAGTGATTTTTAATATACTCACATTATTGTGCAACCATCACCACTATCTAATTCCAGAATAATTTCATCACCCCCAAAAGAAGACCTTGTACCCATTAAGCAATAACTCCCATTCCCCTCTTCCTCCCAGCCCCTGGCACCACTAACCTATTTTGTGTCACTATGGATTTGCCCATTCTGGACATTTCATATAAATGAAATCATACAATATGTGGCCTTTATGTCTGGCATCTTTCACTTAGCATAATGTTTTCAAGGTTTGTTTGGGATTTTTTGGCTAAAGTTTGTAGAACCAGTTGGGATCATCCCTTTGAAAGATTTGCATAATTGGTTTAGCTACACTTGAGCTTAGAATGTGGGACATCTGCCCCCTATCCTTGCCAGTCTTGAGGCCCAGAGTCCCATGTACACAGTCTTCAATTATGCAAGTATTAAATCCCTGTGTGATTACAAAAACCTAGCAGTTTTATGAGCTGAGGAGATCTAAGTTCTAGTCTTGGGAAAAAATGCTTTAATCTCTCCATAAACCCCAAGAAGCACTAAAGGATATGACAATTAATGATTTAAGTGCCTTTCAACTTCAAGAAATAAATCCAATTTTCTGATAGCAATGTGTCTGCTGTTACCCAGGCCCCAGGAACACAGACTGTTAGAACACAGGTTCTAACAAGTTAGAGCAGGCCTGGGTTTAATTTCCTCATCTGGGTCACTTATCAGTTCACTGGGCAGACACAAGATCCTCCTGCTTCTCCCATGACTGGTGTCAGTCCTGTTGCTGCTTCAGGAAAAGTAGCTTAGGGCAATTTCTCCGTAGTTGAGATATTGCTTTAATCTATTAAGCATTCGATTATGATGGGATAGCACACATTCATTGCTGCTTTATTTCTAACAGAAAAAAAATATGGTACATCGTCAACATGCAACAGGGATGTGTGTGTGGATAAATTAGTGTACATCCATCTGGTGTCGTGCTATATTGTCATTTAAAATAACGTGGCAGAGAAATATCTGGTGGCATAGCAAAAAGTTATAAAAAGGCACTGTTCCAATTTTTATAAAAGAAAAATATGTATGTATGAATTATATGTATGCATAGAAGATCATCTGAAAGAGTATATACCTGTCATAAGAGTGGTTTTCATTTTTTTCTCTTATCTGCATTTTCTATTTTTCTACAATGCTTTTTTGATAAGAAAAAGCACAATGAGAACTCATAACCATTTTAAGTTACCCATGACTAAGTCATGTGCATCAGTGTTTCTACTTTATTGTGATTCTTACTTAATATTCAGCGACTGTAGTTTCGGAGAGCAAAACCCTCCGCTGGCTTCTCAGGCAGGAAGTGGCTCTGATTTCCTTTGATTTGAGGTACACTAATTGCTGTCCCCTCTGAGCACTACAGTCATTTATGTGACAAATACTTACTGAGCATCTACTATGTGCTGGGCACTGTTCTTTAGTATGAGAATTATAGTAACACGTAAATGCTGTAATAGCCACGCAAGTCTCACTAGAATGAGGCACATATTATCATATATTTCTTGTTGGCCAGTTGTCTACATTCCCAGGTTTGGGACTCAACATCCTTGGTTGGGATCATCTCCCCACGGCCATGTATCCTCTCCCACAACACATTCTTAAACCAGCCTTTGTGAAGCTAGCATGGCCCCCTGCCCCATGCCACCATTTGTTTTTCAATAAGAAACAAAAAAATAACAGCTAAAAAACGTTTTTCCTAATCCTGAAAGTACTATGTGCTCACTGTAGAAAAATTAGAAGATACAGAAAAAATATAAAGAACCAGAGAATGCCATTTATCTTACTGGTAAATTACATTTCTACTCAAAGAATAAATCCATTTCAGTGAGGAAACTGAGAAGGCTGCAAAGGATGATTTTCTGTTTGTCATAATTATGTAATAAGAGAAACAAGCAGGCCTTTTTTTTTTAATACTCTGAAATTCTCAGCCTTTGGAATGAAATAAGCAGATGAAAATTTGCTTTATAAAATTCAGTGTGTCAAAGCCATGCATCTAACATTTACAGTTACCTTTTGTGATTTTGACCATAGATAATACATGCTCTAATTTTCATTTTACTTATTATTAGCCTAAAAGGATCATCTAATTGAATTCTTAAATGCTATTATATCTCTCTCAAAACTGGGGCTAATTTTATCTCTCTGATAAATACAGATAATATTTAACAAACGCAATTTAGAGAATTATACGCAGCATTCAGTCTCCTATTTTATATCCTTTAAAAAGTATGCTTTCCTGTAGCAGAATTAATTTATCATACCTTTGTAAAGGTGATATCCAATTATTCAAAGAATATCAGATTTGAAACCATCATGAATTACTAGCCAACATTAACACAAAATAAAGTAAAATAAAATTGAGAGAGAAAATAATAAACTCTATTATATGGCCAGCACTATTGCAAATACGTATTCAATTATTTTCAGCCAATACAAGGCCTTCTGTGGTCAATTTGCTCTGGAACTCTGACCTTTCCATTTGTGATAGTGAAAAGAAACATCACACTCATATAGGGGAAGGCAGAAGGACCTAAGGCAAGATCCAAGAACATGGGACCCAGCATTTATTGTATTCTCAGTATATACCAGGCTTCTCATTTAATTATTACAAGGCCCTGAAGAGATGGCCGTCAGCATTCCCATTTACTAATGAGGGCAGTGGGGCTTGGTTGGTTTCTACAACTTGCCCAAGATTAGAGGTAGAAGCACATCTCTCACCCAAGTATGTGCCTCACTCTGATCTCATGCTTAATGATTAGCTTGAATGTTTCCCATTAGGGAGTGGAAGGGTCAGCCATAATTTAAATTCCATTCTGCAAATATTGTTAGTCCTGGCCACACTCCCAGAGCCACGCTAGGGTTGCTCTCCTCTAGGAATTTGTGGTGTTATTTGAAATAATTATAGGCTATAAGACAGTATATAATTCAGTTTCAAATTGGATGTAACCAAGAGCCAAAATATTTGCAACAGAAAATATGTACGTTGGGTATTCAAAAATTCCAATGCAAGCAAAATTTCGGATCTTACTCCTTTCTTACGGACCAAGTACCTGACTCAACAAAGTGAATTGTACGCAAATGAAAATATTTTAATACTCTGAAATTCTCAGCCTTTGGAATGAAATAAGCAGATGAAAATTTGAGTGGTCAGGGATGAAAATTATCTCAGAATTAAGCAATGATCATATGAACCCCATGGCTCATATTATCCAGTGGCATTCACAATGAAAAACCATGAGGAAAGAAAGTAGTATCTCTTTCCTGGTGTCTGAAACATCCTGTAATTATATGCCCAACAGCAATGCATAAAAAAAAAAAATAGAGCATTGAATAAAGAATCAAACCCCTGCGTTCTGATGCCAGAACTTTCATTTATTAACTGTATGTATAATTTTGAGTAAGTGACCCGGTCTTTCAGATTCTCAGCTTCCCCATTTATAAAATGGAAATACAGGACCGATACGAGAATATGCAGTGTTGATTTCACAATGTTAACTGAGATGACACATGTGAAAAGTGCTTTGGGAGCTCTAAAGCTGTAAAAGAGTATTACAGTCAGTCCCCATCATGTGTTATTCATCTTTATTGCCCTGTGTCTTGGACATGATCTGATACAGCACAGATGTTTAACAAATGTTTGTTGAACCTAATAGAACTGAAGCTTGGTTTATGTACAGAATAAACAGAGCTGGAGAAGTGTCTCACCACAATGATGTTTGTACTAATTATGTGGCTCCCTTGAGCCCAGTTGTACCAGAGTATAGCTGGTCCTCCTCTGAAGGACCTGCTGCTGGCTCAGCCCTGCCTTACTCTCCATGATGCACTCTCAGCTGCTGCAGGCTGGAATGAGCCGCCAGGCTGCACAAGCCCCTCCTTGTCCTTGAAGCTGGCACATGTGGGGGAACATCCCAGGTGGGGAGACCTTTAGTTAGGAGTGATGATTGGCAATCTCAGTACACACTGGAGAGAGCCCAAAGGGGTTTTGAACTAAGGGAAAAGCAAAATAAAAAACAAAAATGAATAATCATCATCCTCGCTGGAGAGCAGTTTTGACACGTTGCTACTTGCCTCTTGCATTGTGATAGAAATGCACGGTAGGAAACCAAGGAAGGTTTCCTGGTAAGCTGTTGTGCAAAAGAGGTCAGGTACAAATCTGAACGGGTTGCTGGAGGACGAGTCTGCTTGTTGACATTTCCTACTGTACAGAAGCAGCAGGGTGATGGAAAGAAAACATGCTATTGTGGCAGTTGTCCACATTATCTCAAAGTAGAATTTTTCAGTGACTCAATCATGTTTATGAAAACTACTAGACATTTAAATTCCTCTTTTCTAAATCTCCTTTGCTGGGAAGGCACTGAGAATCTTAGTTCTGTTCACAAGCAGAATATGTATTGACCCAATGAGTAACAAAATGTGCTTGTTTTTGTTTGTTTGTTTGTTATATCTGGGGGAAAGCTGAATGCTGAGCTTGCCAGACAGAATCACCTTGATGATATCCACATAGCCCAGCTTGGCAGGTCCAGAAACTTGACATTTTTGGTGTCCCAGAGTTAACTTGATGCATGTAGAATGGTTTATTAAAAAACCAAAATATCTACCTATCAATTGAAAGCGAAAATCAAGTGGATCAGAAATTGATATCGACCTAGTCATATGCTCTGCCTATCAGAAAGCTTTGGGAAGCTAAGTTTATAATCATACATATTTGGTGAGTGGGGAATAATCGAGAAGAGTACATAATTTGTTGAGTTTAATGTTTAGTGGCATCAAGCTATTATGGCATGACAAATCCATTGCCACAAAAGAGGAATGTCTGCCAGTAAGACCACATATTCAGGTTGGCTGGAGATGGCACTATCATTCCTTGGCAGAAGATGCCATGCAGTTAATCAGTGAAATCTTAAATTTCACACAAAAATATAGTATTGTCATGATTCTGCCCCAATCAGAAAATTACTCCTTCTGTTAAAGACAATCTCTCCCTCTTCCTTCATCAGTATAATATCAGAGAATGCAAAGGCAGAACAACATCACAAATAAGGTAGATGGTGATCAGGCAGAAGGGAGGCAGATGGACAAAGAACACAGAACTCTTATCAGAAAGAGATATCAGAAAGCTGCAGAGCCCCCTGGCGAGAAAAGCCAGTTCTGAGAAGCAAGCATTTTGCAGAACCTCAATAAAACATAATGATAAATATGTATATTGAAAAGAAACTGAACAATTACATAAGTATAAATTGAGTTCTGTCCAACCATTCTGATGAAAAAAAAATTTCCCAGCAAAGACAGTCATGAGACAAGAATCATGTAGCACACACAAAAGAGGATAGCAGAACAAGAACAGTGTCGCCCCAATCAAGGAACAGAACATTTACTAGCACCCCAAAGATCCTGTGTTCCCTTCCAGTCACTAACCTCCCAATAGTGACCACCCACAAATTTAATGCCTCCTGACTTCTAACAACATAGATTGGTTATGTCTGTTTTTAGACTTTATATAATTGAAATATATACTCTTTGTGCCTGGCTTCTATTGCTCAACTTCATACTGGAGTGATTCATCTCTATTTTTTTCGTGTAGCTGTAGATCATTCTCATTGCTATATAGTATTCCACTGTGTGACTATATCACAATTTATTTAGTAATTTTGTTGTTGATGTTCATGTGGGTAGTTTCCAATTTTTGTCTATTGCAAGTACTGTTGCCATGAACATTCTAATACATGTAGTTTAAAGAACATGTTACATATTTCTATTGGATATATACCTAAGAATGTATTTGCTGGGTCACAGGTTATGCACATATTCAATTTTAGTACCAACTGCCCGTTTTCTAAAGTGGTTGTACCAATTTATTCTCTCACAAGCAGTGTATGAGAATTCCTACTCCTCCACATCCTTGTCAGCACTGAATCTTTTCCATCTTTTTTATCTTAACAACTTTGGTGGGTAGGTAGTGGTATTCCATTGTGCTTTTAATTTGCATTTCCCTGATGACTACAGTAGCCACCCCCACCCCATCCATGGTTTTGCTTTGTGCAGTTTCAGTCACCTGCTGTCAACTATGGTCTGAAAATATTAAATGGAAGATTCCAGAAGTAAACAAGTCATAAGTTTTAGATTGTGAGCTGTTCTGAGTAGTGTGATGGAATCTCATGATGTCCACTCTGTCCTGATGGGACGTGAATCATCCCTTTGTTTAGCATCTCCACGCTCTATATGCTCCCTGCCCCCATAGTCACTTAGCAGCTATCTTGGTTATCAGATTAACTGTCACAGTGTCGCAATGCTAGTGTTCAGTTAACTCTTATTACACTTAATAATGGCCCCAAAGCACAAGTGTAGTGATGCTGGCGATTCAGATATGCCAAAGAGAAAACAAAGTGCTTTCTTAATGTGAAAAGGTGAATGTTCTCAAGTGAATAATAATAATAAAAATCATATGCTGAGGTTGCTAAGATCTATGGTGAGAATGGGTCTTCTATCTGTGAAATTGTGAAAAAGGAAAAAGAAATTCAAGCTAGTTTTGTTGTCGCACCTCAAAGTGCAAAAATTATAGCACTAGTGCATGGTAGTGCCTAGTTAAAATGGAAAGACATTAAATTTGTAGGTGGGAGATATAAACTATATATATATATTTCAGTATTATCCACAATTTCAGGTATCCACTGGGGGTCTTGGAATGTATTGCCCACAGATAATGGGGGACAACTGTAATAAACAGGCAATTTTCATATCTTTATTGGCCATTTACATATCCTCTTTTATGAGTCTTTTGCCCACTTTGCTGTTGAGCCGTCTTTTTCTTATTGATTTGTAGGAGTTCTTTATACATTCTAGAGTTGTGTTTTTATTTTATCATCTATATTATGTGTGTATAAATACATATACTTAGTATGTCACATTTTTTCTTTTGTATTTGTTCTTTTTTATTTCCTGTTTTAGAAAGCATTGCCTACTCTAAGGTCATGAAGATGTTTTCCTCTAAAAGCTTTATTGTTTTACCTCTCAGTGTGTTTCTTCAATCTGTCTTAATGGTCTGACTGTGTCCCCCCTCCAAATTCATATGTTGAAATCCTGACCCCTAAGGTGATGGTATTAGGAGATGAGGTATTTGGGAGACGATTAGTTCATAAGGGCAGTCCCCTCATGAATGAGATCAGGCTCCAGAGAGATTTCTCATCCTCTATCACATGAGGACACCGCAGGAAGCAGGCTCTCACCAGACACCAACGTTTATGGCATTTTTGTTATAGAAGCCCAAATGAACTAAGACATATTTGGAATTGATTCTTGTGTATAACGTGAGGTACAAATCAATATACATTTTTTTTTCATATGGATAGCCAATTGGTCCAGCACAATTTATTGAAATGACCTCCTTTTTCCCTACTGCATTGCATGGTCACTCATGTCATAAATCATGTGATCCTATCTGTGTGGGCCTATTCCATTGGACAATTATCTGTTCTTGCACCAGTACCATACAGTTTTGAGTATCATACAATAGCTTTATAATAATAGTTTCTGATATTTCATAGTATTAGGTCTTCCATATTTGTTTTTCTTCAAGAATACTTTTGCTATTCTTGGCCTTTTGCATTTCCATATGAATTTTAGAATTGATGGTAAATTTTTGGTTAAAAAAAGCAAACCACGGCTTGGATTCTAGTTGAGAGTTCATAGAAGTATGTATTTATTTGGAGAGAACTTACATCTTTACAATACTCAGTCATCCAATCCATAACAATACTTTCATTTATATGGCTCTTCTTTATTTTTTCTAATAATCTTTTGTAATTTTTAGTTAAAGGTCTTACACATCTTTAATTAGATTTATTTCTGGGTGTTTGAGTTTGTAGATGTTATTGTAAATATGTTTTATTTTCTATTTGTTTATTGCCAGAATATACAAATATGACTCGTGTCATGGTCAGCTCAGGCTGTTATAGCAAAATACCATAAATCAGGTGGATTATCAACAATAAAAATTTGTGTCTCACAGCTCTGGATTCCGGGAAATCTAAGATCAAGGTGCGGTAGATTAAGTGTCTGGCGAGTACCCCCTTCCTCGTTCGTAGACAGTAGCTTTTCACTGCCTTCTTACATGGTGGTGATGGATCTCTCTGAAGCTTCTTTTCTAAGAGCAGTAATCCCATTCATGAGAGCCCCACCATCATGAATTAATCATCTCCCAAGTGCCCTATTTCCTAATACTATCACCTTGGGGATTAGGATTTCAAAATATGAGTTTTGGGTGGGACACAAACATTCAGTCTATAGCAACTAATTTTATCATGTTGATTTTATATCCAGGGTCCTTCCTATATACTCTTATTAATTCTAAGAATTTGTCTATAGACTGTTTAGAAATTTTCTGTGTGCACAATCTTATTGTCTGGAAATGACAGTTTTATTTCTTTCTTTGCAATCTCCATGACTTTTATTTCTTTCTGTTGCATTTTGCACTGGCTGGACCCCCAGTTACAATGTTGAGTAGAAGTGATTACAGTGGCTATTCTTGACTCAGTCTCAATATTAGGAGGAAATTTTCAATATTCCACCATTTAGAATGCTGTTTGCTGTGAGCATTTTGTAGATATTCTTTATCACATTAAGGAAGTTCTATTCTTACTGGGCTAAATTTTCATCACAAATGAATGTTGAATTTACCAAGTATTATTTTCTGCATTTGAGATGATCATGTGACTTTACTACTTTTTCTGTGAAGGTGGTGTACTGAATTTATGATTTTCGAATATTAAATCATGTTTGCACACACAGATTAAACTGCCCTCAGTTTACTGGATTACTGGATTTGATATCCTAATATTTTTTTAAGAATTTTTTAATAATGTTTATGAGAAAGATAGATTTGCAATTTTCCTTCTCAGAAAGCTTGACTGAGGTTTAAAATCAAGTTTATGCTGTTTTCATTTTTTTAAAAAAGATGGGGAAGCTCTACTTCTGTTTCTATCTTTTTGAAGAATTATATAAGACAGGTATAATTTTCCCTTAAATATTTGGGAGAATTAATTGATAAGCTCTCTGGGCCTGGGCTTTTCTTTGGGGAAAGATTTGTAAATAATAGGTTCAATTTTTTAATACATACAGAACTATTCATATTTTCTATTTCTTCTTCTGTAAGCTTTGGTAATTTGTATTTTTCAAAGAATTTGTCCATTTCATCCAAATTGTCAAATTTATCTTTATAAAGTTTTTTTTAGAATACTTTTAATGTATACTCTATAGTGATAGCCTCTCTTTCATTGCTGTTGTTGCTGATTTGTGTTTTTTCTATTTTTTAAATCTGCCTAATTAGGATTTTATCAATTTTGTTAATCTTTTCAAAGAACGAACTTTGGGTTTATTGATTTTCTCTATATGTTCAATTTTCACTTTCTTGATTTCAGCATTTATCTGTATTATTTATTTCCTTAGGTTTGAGTGCTGGTCTTTTTCTATCTTCTTAAAAACAATACTTAAATTGTTGATTTTTAGACTTGTTACTTTTCTAATATATGCATTTAAGGCTATACATTTCTTTGTAAGCATTATTTTAGTTTTTTCCCCTAAGTTTTGAAATGTATTTTTTAATTATCCACTTAAAAATATTTTCTAATTTCTGTTTTTTTCTTTATCTCATGGATTATTTAGAATCCATGTTTGTTTTGTTTAATTTTTTTATTTTTTTAGTATTGTTTAAATTTTTTTATGTTTAATTAGTATTGTTTAATTTTTAGGCAGTTGGATTGTTTCTATTTTCATTTTTGATCTCAGGCTTAATACCGTGGTGGTCAGAGAAGTTATTCTGAACGAGTTTAATATTTTGAAACTGTTGAGATTTGTTTTGTATTACAGTATATTGATTTTAATAAATGTTCCATGTACACTTGAAATAAATGTGAGTTGGTCATTAGTAGGTGCAATTTTACATGCATAGCAGTTAAATCAGGTTTGTTAATTGTTCTTTTAATATTTTCTATATCCTTACTGATTTTTAAGCTTTTGACTTGTTCTGCCAACTGAGAAAGATATCTTAATGCCTCCCACTGTGATTGTTGATTTGTATATTTTTCCTTTATTTTGTCCATTTTGTTTTTTTAGTTTACTTTGAAGCAATGCTATTGGGTGCATAGAAATTTAGGATTGCAATATCTTCCTATTGGGTTGACCCATTTATAATTATGAACCGATGAACCATTTCTTTTTATCTCCAACAATATTTCTTGCCCTAAAGTTCACATTGCCTGATACTGATAGAGTTACACAAGCTTTTTTGTTGTTGTTAGTGTTTACATGGTATATTTGTCTTTCCTTTTATATTAAACATTTATTTCTCATTATTTTTAAAACATAGCCTTTTTTTGTTGTTGCTTTTTTAAAAGATTGTTATTAAAATATAGCTAACATACAATATTATATTAGTTTCAGGTGTGTATCATAGTTGTTCAACAGAACCCAACTGGTACATAGTTATTACTATATTCATTATATTCCCTATACTTTTCATCCCCATGACTATTTAGTAAAAACACAGTCGTTTTTTATTTAGTCTGATAATCATGGTCTTTTACTTCAAATTTAGTTCACTTATATTGAATGTAATTACTGACATAATGGGTTTCTAGCTACTACTTTATTTTTCATTTTCCTTTAGGCTCTTTCCTTTTATATTCCTCTTTTCCTTTTGTTTTATGTTCTCTTTTTCCACCTTTTTTGCCTTTTTTAGATTATTTACAAATTTTTTATTATGTAATGTTTTTATTTTAATAACTTGCAAACTATACATTAGTTTCTTATTCTGATTGTTAACCTAACGATTACAACAAAAATAGCCTTGGCTTATTACAGAATTATACAAATTATTATATTTCCCACTCCTGAAATTATTAGATCCTTAAACAGTTTAAACTGTTTACTACTCCTGATTTTTGTGTTTTTCTTGCTTTGCATTTTAGTTCTACATAGCTTTTATACTACAATGGACATTACAATTATTATTTTGTACAGTCAATAGTAATTTATAAATATCCATATACTTACCCTTTCTAATGTTTTTTATTCATTCCTGAATTGTTTTAGAAAATAAACTTACAACACAGCCACTATGGAAGTTAAGCACAATAGTTTAAATATATTTGAGATGGAATTTTGATTTTAAAAATCACCAAAACTAGATTGTAATTTTATGTAAGACAATTTCAGTATAGAAGTCAGGCAATAATACTGATTTTTTAAAATAAAGTACTGAATTTACTTAGTTAAATTCAAACACTGAATGGAATTCAAAGAGCATTAACATCAGCCTTCAGTTGATCCTCTTAATAACTTGATGGATAAACAAAAAAGACAAAGAAGTAGGGATCATGGGAAGAAAGGGACTTACCCACATTCACACACCTGACATTGAACTCCAGTCCCCTGATGCCTAGTTCAATCCTCTGACAATCTGTATCAACTAAAAATACCTAAAACAACTCATGTGTCTATAAAGATAAATGTGCCTATAGAAAATACATCCCTCAATATACACAGTTTAATTTCAATATCTTAAATGATCACCATATCCCTTCTTTTTATAGCTCCTTATCATTAGATTTTTTAAAATCAAAATACACATAAACATCTGCCTTGTAGCAAACATAGCAAGTTTTCTCACAACTGTAAGCTCGCATTAAGCCATGCATAAGTGGAGACGGGAAAGTGAGGCAGATAATGTTTATTTTAGTCTTTCTGCTTAGTTTTTCTTTCCAGGCACTGGACTGTACTTAGTTTTCAGAGCCAGAAATGATGATTGTTTATGTATCTAAATTTATTAATATTCGCTCTTAGAAATTTTTAGGTACAATAGATTCCAAGAGTATTTTGGGAACTTCTCACTGGTGAAATCCAGACTGTATTTAGTGGAAAGTCAACAAACACATGCTATAAAAAGCCATTAATAATATAAACTTTTGGCATATATCAGGTTCTTCTCATCAAGCATAAGGCAAAGGAGGTGCTTACTAAGGGTAATTAAGTGAATGAATGAGTAAATGAACAGTACCTCAGTATCTAGCTCTATCTGCTCAGTTTACCCAAAGTACTGACTCAAAGCCAAGTAGAATAGTGTTTGGAGCGTGGATAACAATTTTGTTTCTGAGTCTCCATCTTTTTTCTCCCTCTACTACAAATTTAAGAGAAAGTAAACTGCTGTTCCGATAATGCCATGGCAGACAGGGGCCTGCCCCTTTCCAAGTAAGGCTGGCCCGCTGCCACACTGTGAGAAGAAAGCATTTAGCTTTGGGTGGTAGTTGACATGCTTTGTGCTACCTCCCCAGTTCCTATCTCTGAGAATTTCTACTGTTCACAGTCGGCTATAAAGGACAGACCTAAGTGGCCCAGACACTACCCCATGCTCACTTCACCCCATGCTGAATAGACCAGGAACAGACTCATGGACAACAATCAGACTCTCAAGAATTTGAGCCAAATTGCAGAAACTACAACCAGTGGTTGTGGACTATACTGAGAGCTCACATTCAGTGGGGCAGAGGTTGGTGTCCGTGCAGACCAAACTCAAGTACAACCAAAGTTACCTGAGAGCAAAATTATGAATAATCAGAGGAAGCAAAGTCTACAGAGAAAAGAAATTAGACGTGCTTAAAAAGGCAAGAGTTCAAAGAGAAAGAGTAAAAAAACGAGAGAAAGAATCAATCAGAAAAACACCAACCGACGAGTTTCTGACTTTCTAGTTCCCAGCTTCGGCCGCTATGAAGTCCATCAGGACTTTATTTCCTGCTTCTGGACGTCTGTAGGATCTTTAGTTAACTCCTATTTTTAATTTGGGTCAATTCCAGTGAGATTTGATTCCTGGAAACCAACGATCTCTTGACTAATGGGTTTCCCTTCTCCCCGAGGCACCCAGTGCTTTGGTGTGGCCCTTCTTTCTCCAGGGAGGAAAGAAAGTGATCTGAAAAACTTACACTAGTGAACACTTGGTTTGTTGACTTTTCCAGTAACATTTTAGAAAAGCGCTGCAGTGAGAAGGCAACATTAGATACTAAGAAACAACTCATGATACCATTTTTAGCATCTGTTGGAATATATTTTAGGAGGAATCTTCCCAGAGCACCTATCAGTATTCACTTACTCTGCCTAACAGGGCTACTTATCATTACACATAAACCTTTCTCTGTACCCGCACACTCCACACATACCTTATCAACTCTTCTATTAAATTGTAAATGCCTTGAAAACAGGGCTTCTGTCTCCACCATCACTGCATACTTAGCACCTTACTACAGTGTCTAACAACTCTAGCATTCATTCATCTGAATGGATACAGGTCACCTATGTAATTTGAACAAACGTTCTTTCTCCACCTCTCATGAATATTTTGAGAATGTCGGGGCTTGATATGCAGATATCACCTTTTCAGAAACCCTCCTTTTCCCTTTACCACTCTTTCTAGACTTCCTTAGACTTGCTCTGCTAGAATTGTTTAAAGAGCATGAGGAAGAGAGGAAAGCAGTATTAGCCTTTACTTAGGTCAGAAAAAGAAGACTTAGCAATGACCTAGTTGCAGTCATAAAGTCGTGATTAAAGGAGCCAGTATAGGCAATTGAAAGGGTTTTCTGAGTCAGCACCTCCCATTCCATCTGAGCACTCCCATCATTGACCCACAAATCCACGAGCTCACCTCCATTACATGCCAGTCAGAAAACTGACTTTCCGATGAAGACACAGCAGGCATACAGCACATTTGCATCAACGCAGGTGTAAGTGTATAAAACCCCACCTCCAAAATGCTACGCTGTGCAATGTTTAACTGTTTTCTTGGAAAAGAGGCCATTCTCACAGATTTGATCTAAGGCCAGTGAGGGGATTTAAATAGGAACTCTCAAATACAGGACTATTCATAAATATTGTTTCAGAAAAGTTATTTTCATGCAGAAAGGACTGCTTGTTTTGAGAGACTACCATTAACATTTTATTTACCTTTTTCTACGTCATTAAAGGCAAGAGTAATATTCAGAACACTCACATGTCATATAGGGAAATAAAAGAAAATTATGTTTTGGGCATGTTTGGTTCTCTAGCATATTATGTACTTATCTTTTCTGGTACAATAGCATAATTTATTTTCTAAACATTTGAGTTTTTATAAAATGAATCAGTATTAATGTAGAAACCAGCTGAATCATCCATCCGTCAATCAGATACTTGTTTATCTGTTTCCTGTATGTGTTTATCATTGTATTAAAAAGGATACTTGGAATTTTTTTATTTGAAGTGCTTTTCCCCTTTGGTTGTTTTATTTGATTTACAAATAATGTGGTAAAGCTATCATTCACTGTGTGTTGGTTCAGATTCCTGTTCATAATATTGAGTCAGAAACTTGAGTCATGTGTAATCCAACAGCATCTCAAATTTGATGCATTTCATACAGGAGATAAACAGAGAGTCCAGAAAGGGTAGGCTAAAAAGGAAATCTTTTCTGGCCCTGAGAAAGGCCAGTTACACTTTAGATGATGGTGATAAATCACTAAGAGTTTACTTTGATTGTTACTTAATCATCTTGTTTCAATAAACCCGAAGAATCTTGTTATCCCATCTTAAATATAATAACCTAGGATATTGAGTTCACTTTAATGTATTAATTTGTTGAGCTCATCTTTTATTGTATGTTCCAGATGGCTCCAGGGAAAAGAAATGCAGCTGGAAAGGAACAAAATAAGACTTGGAACCAAAGTAGGATTTTAGCAGGGAAAACATTGACCTGGCAGTCAAGACAACCGAAAGCTAGTCACTGTAGTATTACCAATGAATTGAATAGCTCTGTCATTTATTTGGCTTTCTTGTACCTCAGTTTCCCCTTTAGTAAAATGAGCTTCTTCCCGTGACTGAAATCTCATTCTAAGGCTCGTTGACCCTTTCATCATTTATCTTTTTCTTTTTTTTTTTTTAAAGATTTTTATTGGGGAATTGGGGGGATGGGAACAGTGCTGGGGAATTGGGGGAAGGGGAACAGACAAGTTGCTG
>NW_017731990.1:982664-989284 GCF_001890085.2 Hipposideros armiger | reverse complement strand
GCATGGAGCCCCCTGCCAGGGAGTCATAGGGGTCACCCACTGTTCCCTCCCCTTTATATGAGTCTCTTCTCCTTTCTCGAAAGGGTTCTGAGATGATTCTAGTATCAATTCCAACTGGGGGCAGAGTTCTCCACACCACCAACCAATTCTCCGACACCTACTGGGTATCCCACAATTCAACTCCATCCTGACGGTATCTACCTGGAGATATTCATAGCATCAGGTCCCACTGGTTAAGGACTCAATCCTACAAGACTGCCTCCCCGCCTCCATTCCAGATGCCAATCACAAGTCCAGTTGTCACCTGGGCTTCTGACCCACCGACTATCGATCAGAGATTGCAACTACCCCCTCCTCAGGTTTGTTTAATTTGCTATAGCACCTCACAGAACCCAGAGAAACATTTTACTTACTACAATAGATTATCAGTTTATTATAAAAGGATATAACTCAGGAACAGCCAGATGGAAGAGATGCACAGGGCAAGGAATGGAGGAAGGGACTCAGAGCTTCCATGCCCTCTGTGAGTGCACCGCTCTCCCCTAATATTCTCATGTTCACCCAACGGAAGCTCTCTAAACCCTATACTGTGGGAATTTTATGGAGGCTTCCTCACATAGGCATGATCAATTATTAACTCCATTTCCAACCCCTCCTCTCTCTGGAGGTTGGACGGTGGGGCTGAAAATTCCCAGCTTCTAATCATGACTTGGTCTTTCTGGTGACCAGCCCCATCCAGGAGCCCACCAAGAGTCACCTCAGTAGAACAAAAGATGGTCCTAGTCCTCTTATCACTTAGGAATTTACAAGGGTTTTAGGAGTGCTGTGTCAGAGACTAGGGTCAAAAACCAAATATATGCTTATTATAAATCACAATATCATAGGGCCCCTCTCCCCTGACCTTGCAGTCTCCGCTTCTCACAGGGCACCCATCAGTCTCAATCCCCTGTTCTCCACCTTTCCTAGAAAAAGTTTAAAGAAAAAATCAATGTATCCATCCTGTCAGAGCGTGTTTCTTTTCTTTTTCCTCCAACCTTGTTCATTTCTCAGGCCCTGCCTTTCATCTGGGCGAAACTGCATTTCCCCACCATAGACACACACACTTCAGGGCTCCGCTTTCTCAGCGTCCTCTCCATGGCACCTTCTCCCCCAGACCAGTCTCTCCATATATTTACCTGTGCTGGGGAGGAGGTGCCCCCAAAACCTCCACGGGTAACTGCTGCCGACTGTGTCTCAGTGGCCTGGCCTGGGCTCAGGCACAGGGAGTCCTGGTCAAGGGAAGCTGTGGGTTTAATTAACAGAAACTCAAACAGTTGCATTATATTAAAGTGTACATAGGGCAGCAACATCTGCAGGCTTTGAAAGGCCATAATTGTTAGCACAACCCAGGGAAATACTCAAGTACAACAGGGCCTTGAATAACGTCGTTTCTTCAACATCACTTTGTTATAANTGACCCAGCAGAATTAGCACTGAATTAGGCAATATTTGTCTAGAGACTGTTGAATAGGTATTTGTTATCCCAGCCATATTCACATTGTTCTCCACATATGGATTCTTAGGTAGAAGAAAGTCATCAGGACCTTTTACTGAGGTTTCTTCCCTACTTTAGTGCCATGGTTTCTATAATATATTCAGAAGCCAGGAGTCCCTCCTACAGTTCAAATCATGGCAGCTGTAGCTGCTGTTTATTGTGTGTTGATTTTCTGCTGTCTGTCAAGTATTATGTTAAACACTTTCACATTTTTACAGATTTGTTATTTGTCATAAAGGAGATAGGTACAAACACCTTTGCCAGGTTATTCTCTTCACATACAACATTACAAATGCAGTTTGAGCATCTGATACATACCTCTCCAATGGCGTTTTCCTCTCTGCTCCTGACAGGTCACCATCTTAAGTTTTGTGATTATCATTCTCATGATTTTTTTTTTAAAGATTTTTATTGGGGAATTGGGGGGATGGGAACAGTGCTGGGGAATTGGGGGAAGGGGAACAGACAAGTTGCTGTCGATTTGTTCTTCAGTCTAGTTGTGGAGGATGTTGCTTCACTGGCCCAAGTTGGTACCATCATTGCGCTCTCCCGGGTGAGGCAGATCAGTCACCGGCTTCTGGACGGCCGCTCACGGCAGCTGCTGGCCGCTCACGCTGGCTGCTGACTACACACGGTAGCCCATGGCAACCCACTGCCACAGGGACTGCAACCTATGCCGTCGCCAGCGACCCACAGCAGCCCAGCTCTAGGTTGAGCTGTTGTTCAGCATCTTAGCTGTAGAGGGCAGTGTCACTGGTCCTCATATGTGAGATCCAAACCGGGGCCCTCTGGCGTCCCAAGCCAGTTCTTAACCATCGCGCCACTCGGCCGGCCCCATCATTTATCTTTTGACCCAAACTTGTCACACTAAATCTTCTTAATTATTATGCATTTAACAATCCATTGTTCAGTAGGCATCATATATTAAATGCAATAATAATTATTAGCTGCCTTAATATTTCCCATTCTGACTGTGTCAGTGGAGAAAACTATGAATTAAAAGGAAGATTTGAGTTTATTTTGCATTATTTCTAAGAAAAAAACTCAGAGAAATAATTTGTTATAGACAATAGCTTCTATCTAAAACCATTATACTATTGACTCCCAGGAAATTCCCTAGAAACTAAATTGCTCTTACCAAATTATTTTCATAATATATCTATATTATAGACTCATGGACTATCTGCACATTAAAACACATGGTCGACCCAAATCATATTTTAACATCATTAGCTTTTAAATATTAGAAATTATTTCAATACTTGGAAAAGTCTGGTGAGCATGATTATATGCGGAGATTGTCAAATAGAATTATCAAGGGATATAAGCAGGTTAAATCATTTTTGACATGTTTTACCGTTTTTGTGCAGTTTCACATCCTGTCTTGTCATAATAATAATAATAATAAATGGTGCAAAGGTAATAGATTATTTTACCTTTTCCTTCTACCCCCTCTGACCAGGACGGCATTGTACAATTTTCTAATCAACACACTGCCAGTCTGCAAGCAGTCTTTGTGATGCCAGGAGGGGATTCTGGGTTTCCTTTCAGGGCCAATGCATTGCAATAGTAGGTTGAACCATAAAATTGCCATTATTGGTCAGAAATTATTGATTCCTGGAGTTTCATATGGCTCAAGCTAAAGAACCTTGAGTTTGAAGTCCAGCCCTCAGAGTCGCTCATTTGTCTTGATTTGTGAAATGGGAACAACACCTACTTTGTAGGATTGTTGTGAGGCTTAGCAATGACATGTAGAAGCCCTGTGTCTGGCAATAGTAAAGTTCAACAAATAGTTAATAATACAATATTATTATCAATGTAAGTAACTTAGGGAGTTTCTTTGCTTCCTCTTTAGCAATTTCAGCATGTATGGCAAAGGTGTTGGTTGCTATGATTGAGAGAAATGGAAAATGTTAGATAAACAAGCATAATTTTTAAAACCCTAGTAGCTTTCAAGGCCTTCCACTCCTGTCCTGAATGCGCTGGTATGTCCCAGTAAGGTCACAGATAAAGTTTGACACATACTTGGTAGAGGATCTAAATAGGAAATGTACTGAAGCAAACCAAGAACAGAGCATAAAAAAAAAAAGTCAAAAAAAAAATCAGAGCACTGAGAAAACATTCTGAACTTTTGGCAGAGGATTTGGACTGCCTGAATCCCCATGACTCTTTGAGTTATTAATAGTGACTCATTTTGCCATATTTCGGGCAGTTACATATTTATATATCAAGCAGCGTATGTGAGGCTTTCAAGGCTTGATAGCTTTTTGAAAAATGTGTTCCTCTGGCATGGAGCAGGACAATGTGGATGCCATTTTGTCATTTGTGTAGCACCTACCACACGGCACTCATTAAATGCTAAGGGAAAGATGGGGGCTTGCCGTATTGCCTGGAACGTGGCTCCCATCTGCTCTGCCAGAAGCCATGATGAAGTCACGAGTTGCACAACAGTAGTAATTCGCAGCTATTTATGACCATTTTAATAGCAAAGCTCAAGGCTGTATTTACATGCTGTGCAGCAGAATGGTTCCATGAATCATTCCCACAGGAACTTTTGGTCAAACCGATCAACCAATTAATGAAAAACCAACCAGTTGGTCCTGAAGCTGTGATTAACAGGCCTCCAAGTTAGCTTCTACTTTTCTGACGCTCCTCTACATCTGAGTCTGAACTAACTCTCACCCCCATGCACACAACACCCCCCTCCGCTGTCCTCTCTGCAAGCCACAGCCCTGCAACCCTCTTTCCACCCACACTCAAAACCCTTGGACATCAGGTAAGTCAAAGGGGCTTTAGAAACTCCTGGAGAGCACCTGTGAACATAATTACAAAAACATGTTTATTTTTAGCACATGTTTATTTTCTCATTGTCATGGCTCAATTTGGTGACTTCATTTAGTGATCCTGATAGCACACTTACATCAAGATCAGTAAAACCTTTTCATTTGTCCATTTAAACTGATTTGAGGTTTTAATTATCACTTCTTGACAGCCTGAAGGTCAGACTATTTCCTTTTGTTTCACATGGCAGTTAATCCCCTCATTAAGGATGATGGAAAATGAATAATTAAACTTATGCCATTTTCATATTTCAGATAATGAGAGGACCTGAGATCCTGGAGATATCATATGAGAAGACAGAAAAGTGTTGAAGACTACTTCCTGCAAACACGTGAGTTTCTTTCCTCTCTTCTCACAGTAAAGAAAGTTCAGCTAAAGGTCTTCCACTAAATTAAAATAATATGAGAACGGAAACAGTTACTGGGCTCCTCTTTGCCACTCACTCACTGGCCGTATGACTTGGGGAAAGGCAGCTAACCTTTTGCCATGAAAGGTTTTCTTATTTGTAAAGTGGAGGTGATAATAACCAACTTAGAAAATTGTTTGCATTAACTTGACCTATTTTGTGGGTCACTTTGACCCATTAAGGCAAGGATCAGGTTAAATTGTGTTAGGCCCTGGAGGGAAAAAAAAAAAATAGCCATGCCTCTAGGGTCTTAGGGAATTCAGCATTTACCCATCCTCTTCTAATTACTCTAAAAAGATGTTTTTTGGAGGGTGGAGGCAGTAGAAAGGCACAATGGATGGTACCCAGAAGAGCATACCTGGTGAGGGCAGGTGCCTCTGCCCTTCCCATGGTTCCCCATCTCACCGGAAGCTGCTCACCCTGCACCTCCCAGTCCTGTTCTGTTGAGACTGGTGAGGTGGCCACCTTTGTACTGTGACTCCTGTCACACCTGACCGTGTTTTAAGGGGGACCTGAAGCTCGTGCTGACTAAAAGTGGCCTCAGCCTTACAAAGGAAGCCCCGGCCCCCAGAGAGCATAGCTTCGAATCTACTGTGGTCGCTTCTTTTGCTGTGCCAGACGGTGTGCTGTACAGAGTAGGGATGACGCTCTGCGAGATACAGAGTTCAGGAAAACTTGATAGAGGAAGGGGGATCCCGGCAGGGTTTTGAAAGACCACTAGCACTCAGGTTGCCAGAGAGAAGGAGGGACGACATTGCAAGTCAATGTGGAGAATGAGCACAGTGAGAAGGGCCTGGGAGAAGCCTAGAAGAGGGAATCTTCCCAGTGGCTGGACCATGGACTGTGGAAGGGTGTAATGGTAACTGGGCTCCTCACAGAGGGTTGAGATAAGGCCTTAGACTTTATTCTGCAGTCAATCCAGACATTAGAGGGTGGAGACGGTTTTTTAGGGGGAAGTGTATGCTGTACATGTGGAATTGGTGGGAGGGGCCTAGAGCCTGAGGTAATGGAGACTCGGGAATAAAACAGGAAAATAAGATGCACTAGGGTGGTTATATGTGTACATGCATTGATTACATGCAAAGGGGACGGAAACGATTGCTCAAAGCAGAATTTTACATTTTATTTTGTCAATGCTTTACCCAAACGGTCATTCAGTAAATCCTGATTGGGTGTTTGTAAGGAAAACATTTTGCTTCTTTAAAAAAGGTTCTAGTAAGTAGCAGCTTTCATTGCTTCCGGAGGAAAAGAGGTCACAGGGTAAAGTGCGTGGAACATGAGCGGTTGAAAGAGTGACAAAATGCTGGTGTCTTTCAAAAGAACATATCTATGAGCTAATGCGGAATGTGACAGGTGCTGTCTCATAGCTATTTCATTCCCTCATCAATATTGGAAAATACTTCCTACATCTTCCCATGAAGTGTAGGAAAATATCCTAATAATGATGCCATTATCATTTTTAATTGAAAATCTTATGTGAAAGTTAGCAAATTATATCTGGAGGAGAATTAGATAGTCTTTCATCCTTTCTCAGAAGGGGAAACAGGACAATAGAGTGAAGAACCCACCCGAGACCCCCCCAGCCCTGTGTGTGCCAGACCCATTGCTACAAGGTAACTGCTTTGACTCCTGGTCTGGGGCTCTTTCTGCTTTGCCACAAGAATCCCCAAAGGCCGTTTTATCGCTAGCATAGAAGAGTTGGTGCTTTCCGTTTTCTTTTTCTAAAATCAATAACTGTTTTATTGGATGAAATCCTCACATTTCTCCTTCCTGCATAGTTTTTTTTTTAATTATATAATGAACGATGAGGTAATCCTTGTGTTGAAGGTACCCTAACCC
>NW_017731990.1:978619-979434 GCF_001890085.2 Hipposideros armiger | reverse complement strand
CGATCATACAATAAGTATATAATTAAAATGGTGATAACTGGGATAAAGGAAAAAATATGAATAATAAGTTAAGATAATTTCCAATGGTTACAATTTTATCAGTTGGAATTCTTTCTGTGGAGACCTATTTAAACTACTTTTTTTAAAAAATGTATGATGAAAATTAAATGTATATTTTACAAATATTCATTATATAGAATTGTAATGGCCAGTTTTCATCTTCTGCCCAGCACTCTTTCCTCTTTCTTATTGTAACTAAGCCCCTTCCAGTTATCAGAGATGGTGACATGATTCAAAAGAGGACTCTGAATCCTTCTCTAAGATTTGTCTAAGTGGAGCTGCTGGGAAGGTTTTCTCCTTGTTGGTTGTGAAGTGGAGGCGCTGTGACTCTGGACTGTTATTGTCTATGCCCATCTTCCACTCCCCTCAAATTCCCCACTAGTACCTCTGGTTCCAATACAGGAGACTTTAAACTCCTCTATTTCCAGCTCAAGTGAGTTTGACAAAATTTCTGTCACAAACAATGAGTTTATATTAATACAGAATGCAAGCATTTAATATTGTGACTATTTCTTTGGGTGGATTATTACAAGGAGCTGGGCTGCCTGGGCATGTCTTCGAATGAATCCCCTGAAGTCCTAATTTTCTTGCTTAATCTCCTCAAAGCAAATTTTTCTTACACCAAGTAACTTAATTCTTTGTTCTGAGTCAGTGGGGTGAGGCCGGTGGCATCAGTCTTGATAGTTCATTATTGATTCATATTCATGAAAGATTCCCAAAGTTCTGATGGGTGAATGCCTGTGCCAAGTGTATTA
>NW_017731990.1:973871-975913 GCF_001890085.2 Hipposideros armiger | reverse complement strand
TTGCTGAGGTCCTTGTTTATTTACAGATTGTATTAGAAAGGCGCTTCTCTCGGTGGTAAAGGGAGCTGATGAGATGTCATTTTGCACATAGTGGTGGGAAACCAGTGTCATTCATGAATTCCCTGGACCCATCCAAGGCTCTGTGAGCTCTCTGAAGCACCAGCACCTTTCCTGATAACTGGAGGTTGTGCAGCTCTTCCACAAGAGGGAGAGAGAAGGCAGCCAGCCTGACTCAGAGCTGCCACGCCAGCCCCCGGCCCACACGGCTCTACACTTGATTACGGGTGTGTATAACCATCTGGTATGTGGGCTTAGCAGTAAGAATGAGAGACTCAGCCTTTCCATGTCACATTTTGCTATTATTTTATTGAACACTTTTTATATGGCCAGCACTGCACCAAGCACAGCAAAAACCTGGACTTTTTCAATGCAACCTATTATACAAGGGACACTTCTGCCAAACTTGCTTCAGGGGACTGAGTCCTCCAATCCACTGAAAAGTAGCCACATTTCCTAATCCCTTTCAAATACAGACTTTTGATTGTGTAAAAGCTGTGCAATAAAAAAAAAATTTTTTTTAAGTAATTTCTATTTCAATTAGAGTCTCTAGGCAAGTTTCACTGTACTTCATTAGGTTTCTGTCTTGGAGGAAAACACATCCCCCATATTCTGTGGTGTTAGTGCAGGAAATGAAGTAAACTGCTGCTGTTTCTATTTAACAAAACTGATTTCAGCTAAAGGTTTATTTGTGATTTTTATCCTAATCTATGTGTTGGACTTTAGCAAATAGAAATTTGTGTTTTCTTCATAGGAAAGTCACTTCCAAGGTACATTATTTCACTATAAGGCCTTCCAATGTTGTAAGCCTCTAGCAAAAACTTCATGAAGTCACATTATTTGCAAAAATTCATAACAGACTTAATATTTGCCTTTCTCGTATGCACTTTTTCAAAGACTCCCCAATTCTCCCCTGGACTCCAGGGACCATTGAGACATTCAAGAACCTCTCCTTTCAACAAGGAAACTAAAAGTTCCATTTCTACTGTAGAGTCTCAAACTGCAGCGAACTTCATGGGCTTGAAGAGCTAGTCTTTGATCTGCTCTGGCACATCCTACTGCCCTGCTGGGTAAAAATCCAAATGGAAATTCCTTCCCCTTTCTCTCTTAAAAAAAATTTTTTTTATTATAGTTGACATACAATATTATATTAATTGGAGGTGTACAACATAATCATTAGACATTTATATACTTTATGCAGTGATTACCAAGATAAATGTAGTAACCATCTGTCACCATACATAATTACTACAATATTATCGACTTTATCCCTTATGCTGTACTTCATATCCCCATGACTTGTTTTATTACTGGCAGTTTGTACTTCTTAATTTCTTTTACCTTTTTTGCCCATCCCTCCACACACACCCCCACAACCATCAGTTTGTTCTCTATGTCTATGAGTTTGTTTCTGTTTTGTTTTGTTTGCTTGTTTTGTTTTATAGACTCCACATATAAGTGTGAGCATATGGCATTTGTCTTTCTCTGTCTGACTTATTTCATTTCGCATAACACTCTCTAGATCCATTCATGTTGTCACAAATGACAAAATTTCATTTTTTATGGCTGATTAATATTCCAGCGTGTGTGTGTGTGTGTGTGTGTGTGTGTGTGTGTGAGAGAGAGAGAGAGAGAGAGAGAGAAACTATGTTTGGAAACTTTCTAAAGATTTTCTGGGGATAGGAAGAGATACAAAGCCATAATAAACAGAGAGGCACACTTATGTAGAGAGAACAACAGCCCAAATGCAGATTCAGCATATTGAGTATGCACCACTACATCAGAGGCATACTTTTACTATTTTATCTTCATAACAAACCTGGGAGCAAGATGCTAATCTCCCCAATAGAACATGAGGAAACTAAGGCCCAGATAGCTTAAGTGATGGAACTTAGATTCAACCTCTGCCAACAAGCTTATGACTTAAAAGCAGACATGTCTGAGTTCTAGGCAGGGCTTTTCAGCTAACTACAGTCTGGCCCATC
>NW_017731990.1:964338-967082 GCF_001890085.2 Hipposideros armiger | reverse complement strand
GTTTCCCTGACGATGGTCAGAAAGCCAGTCACACACACTTGGATCCAGAACTTGGTATTTCACTGTGTCAAGGTGTGACTTACATCATAATTGCTCAAACTGTATTTTGTTAAGCGTGAAAAACAGATGCTTTCCTTATGTCCTCAGTAGTAGAAAGTCACTAAACATTTTGCAGCTACGTAATCTCTTAGGATATACAGCATAGGAAACTAGATTGATGGGGCCTCTCTCCTTCCAACCTCCGCTCTCAACAACTACCATTCTTCTTTAGAAAAGGAGCCTTTCCTAAGGCATTGAGCGGCTTCTCTGTAGGCTGTAGTTAAGTCCCTCAAATCTGGAAAATGAGAACTTGGAGACAGGTCCTATCCTTGGCGCTTGGATGATAAGTGATTTACGAGTTTATATCATTCCCACTTACAGAGCTTGGCAGTACAGTGTTAATCTTGTCAGAATCCTGTCCTATGACTAAAGATTTATTAAGAGCTCTGCAATGTCCTGTCAATTTTTGAGAAGTCACAAAAGAATTAGTCACTGACCTCCTGGAGATTATAACCCCCTAAATCAAAAACAAATACCTTATGCTCATTTTTTTTTTGTTAGTTTCTCATTAGAGTTGGGGACATCTGAGTTTCATGGGAAGCCTACCACAATATGGGAAGCAGAAAGCAGAAAATAAGATTATTAGATTAGAATGAAGAATTTAACATTTTTTGATCAAGAAATCCTACTTTCTAGGTTAATTACACAGTTATGTCATAACGTAGATTATTTGACCAAATATGAAGCTAGTTAATTTTCCACAAAACAAGGTGCTATCTTTGATAGCAGTCACATTAAAGAGATTCATATTCAGTTACAATTAGTGGTAAAAAAAAAACAAAAAACTTTCCTATACCTTTATTAGGTAAAAATTTTTTTCATATATCTGAACACTAAATATTATTCTATAATGTATAACACCATGATTTGAGCTTTAGAATGTCCCCTCCTAAATGGTGTATAAATACAGCCTCATGTATATTCAAGTCTGTCCAGGCATAGTTGTATTGTATCCATACAGAAATCAAATAAAGGTTCTTAACTTTTTATGACATTAATTATCTATGGAGAACAAAGATTGTAAAAACATTGCCCTTTAAAAGTCCTGTTTGAGCTATGGTTTTAAGATACACATACTTTTATTAAAATCAACAAAACAGTACACCAAAATTATATAATAAGTCCACCAGGATATTACATTGTGGTGATATTACATTGTAATTTTAATTTGCATTTCACTAATGGCTGATGATGTTGAACAACATTTTATGTCCTTATTGACCATCTGTATCATTTTTGGTAATATGCTTGTCCAAATCTTTTCCCTGCCTTTTTAAAAATTGCATTACTTGTTTTATTATTGAATTTTGGGAGTTCTTTATATATTCTGGATACAGATTCTTTATCAGATAGATAATTTGCAAATATTTTTTCCCAATCGTTGGCTTGACTTTTCAGTCAAACAAAAGAAAACAAAACAGTGTTTCTTAAATAGCAGATATTCTTGATTTGAGTAAAGTTCAATTCATCAAGTTTTGTTGTATGGATTGTATTTTTGGTGGTGTACTTGAGAAATCTTTGCCTAACTCAAAGTCACAAAGGATTTCTCCTATGCTGTCTTTTAGAAGCAAAAAGATTGAGTGTACACCAATTTTGATTGAGACTGTGTTGAATCAATAGATAAATTTGATAATAATTGACATACTAATATTGAGTTTTCTGATCCAGAAACATAGTGTATCTCTCCATCTATTTAGGCCTTTAATTTTTCTCGACAGTGTTTAGTAGCTTTCAGTGTACAAGTTTTACACACCTTTANCTTTACAAAACAATAGAACTGACAGTGGCATAAAGATATACAAATAAATCAATGAAATAGAATTGAGAGTCTAGATGTAAACCAATGTGTCTATGGTCAACTTATTTTTGACAAGGTTACCAAGACTATTCAAAAAGAATAATTTTCTCAACAAATGGTACTGGGACAACTGGATAGCCACATGAAAAAGAATGAAGTTGGACCCTTTCTTCATACCATATAAAAATTAATTCAAAATGGATCAAAGGGCTAAATTAAACAGCTAAAATTATAAAATTCTTAGAAGAAAATATAGGGTTAGAATTTCATGTTCTCATATTTAGCAGTGGATTCTTAGATATAGCATCAAAAACACAAGCAATACAAGAAAAAAATAGATAAATTGGACTTCATCAAAACTAAACACTTTTGTGCATCAAAGGACACCACCAAGAAAGTGAAAAGACAACCCACAGAATGGGAGAAAATATTTGCACATCGTATATCTGATAAGGGACTTGTGTCCAGAATACAGAAAGAGCTCTAACAACCTAATAATAAAAAGACACTCCAGTTATAAAATAGGCAAATGATTTGGACAGGCATTTCTCCAAGGAAGATATGCAGATGGCCAATAAGCACATGAAAAAAATGCTCAACGTCAATAGCAAGTCAAAATTATAATAAGATACTACTTCATACCCACTAGGATGTCTAGAGTGAAAATATCAGATAATAACAAGTGTTGACAAAGATGTGAAGAAATTTGGAACCCTCATATACTTCTGATGGGATGTAAAATGGTGCAGCTACTTTGGAAAACAATCTGGCAGTTCCTCAAATGTTTAAACAGAGTTATCATTTGGGTTGGTAATTCTAATCCTAGGTGTATACCCAATAAAAATGA
>NW_017731990.1:954179-959693 GCF_001890085.2 Hipposideros armiger | reverse complement strand
TGTTGTTGGGTGAAATGCTCTGTAAGTTACAATTAGATCAAATTGGTTGACAGTGTTGTTCAAGCTTTCTATATACCTTTGAACAACATGGGTTTGAACTGCATGGGTCCATTTTTTTTAAATTTATTTTTCAATTACAGTTGACATACAATATCATATTAGTTTCAGGTATACAATATTGCAATTAGACTTTTATATACCTTACAAAGTGATCACTTATTACTAAGTAATAAGTCTAGTATCCACCTGGCATACATGGGTCCACTTATACATGGGTTGTTGTTTTTTTCAATCAATACCTGTACTGTTTTCGATCAGTGGTTAGGAGTCTGCAGATGCAGAAGACTGAATGTACGCATTGATCTATGCCAATTATATAGGGCACTTGAGCATCTGTGGATTTTGGTATCCCCAGGGTTCCTGAAACCAATCCCCAGTGGATAGCAATGGACAACATGAGTTATGGGGGAGTCAACTTATATGCAGCTTTTCCATTACACAATGGTCAGCACACCTAATCCCCACACTAGAAATGCTCATCATGGGTTGGAATACATCCAACCCATGAAATGTTCTGCAGATTTAGATCTTGAAATGAGAAGTTTAAATAGTTGGCTGATTATGTCAGTTGACAGTTGCAGTCAGATCAATCTATGAAATAATTCACTGCTATGAACACTATGACCCAAATGCTGATGATACAATAATTAGTGGTTTCAATTTTTTTTCTCAGTTGTAGAGACCTTTCCTCAAATAAGATTTTACCAGGAACTCCTACATATATATAGCAATTCCTCAGCCTTACAATTGCTCCAATTGCTCAGCCTTACTCTGGGCCTCGCTCTCCTTCCCCCAGAGGCAATCCTTAATGTACCTTAGCTGAAGCCTTCAGGGAAATACTGAAAATCATGGATATTCCCAAATACTGTGCTAAACAACAAAAGAAAGATGATCCCATTCAAAATATTTACTGAAGTGGAGCACTAAATAGATTTCAAGTCTAAGATCAACAATGTGGATTGGTAAACTGCCCAGGGAGCTGTTGGACAAAATTTCTAAAGTTAATTCCTGTTTCAGCACTAACATGAAGGTTCATGTTCAGCTACTGATGTCTGCCGAGGGTGCAGGTGTGGAGATGGGAGGAGACCTTCCGATGCATTTGATATTCTCAGTCTTGAGATAGAGACAAATCCGGTGTCTAAACCTGGTTTCAGGTGATTGTCTCCTGAGTTGAATTATGTTTGGTAAAGTAGGAAACTTACGCACTGGGGTTAGTTAGGCATTTCAAAATTGAAAGCAACAGAGAATGCTTAGGTCACCTTATAGAATAGAGATTTTTATACGGATACATGGAAGAGTGAGGAAGTACAGGGGCCGTCCCAGAATTTTCTTGGTGGCATGTGAGTAGTCCCAGTGATCTGGCAAAGGAGCTCCGACACAGGCATCCCCTGCTCCCTTCTCCAGTGCTCTGCCATCATTATGCGTTAGCTGCCCTCTCCTTTTCTTTCACTGCTCCTGCCATAACAAACCAACTCTCTTGGCCTCAAAGATTCTGGTTTCTGCCTTCTTTCTGTGTATCTCCTTGCTACATTACTCTCTGTACATCTCAGGTTGAAAATCTCAGCCGGAGGTAATAAGTCAAAGAGCGGCCCTCCAGAACGAAGCGCCCCCTTGGGCAGAATTCTCATGCTAGGTTACTTAAATGTCACTGGGCCGCCTATAGATAGCTGTCCTTGGATCAGGTGCCTATCTCTGGTCCAGCCGTGTGGCAGAATCACAAGGTATAAAAGGATAAAGGGACAATGTGTCTGGCAGGAATGGAACTCTGAAGAGTCCCCGTAGGGGGGCAGTGTATCTCACAGGCATGGAACATGGCCTGTCCACTGCAGCCATCTTCAACAGTAGAGTGTACACTGATTGGGCTTCCTTGGTATCCAATGAAGAGCAAATTTCCTTATGATGGGCTCAAGCACTGGTTTTCAGACTATGCTTGGCAGAAAATCTTAAGTTTTCCCCTTAAAGAGAAACTTAGTAGGTAGGACTCTGAGCTCCCTGTGCCCTTTTTCAACCAGAGCAGTTTCATATTACTTTTACATATTCACTTTTACATATAGGATTTTCAAATAAAATTTCACTTGAAGATAAGACTCCGCTCTTCACAAATAGTGAACTGGGAGTCACTGAGCTAGAGGAGTACAAAAACTTTTGTTTGGATAATTTTTTTTTTAAGTAGTGAGGTTTTCGATTAAAAGACTAAGAGTTAGTAAGGTATACAATGAAATAAGGATGTCACTGAATGTATTTTACCTAAGTTTTCTGTAAAAAGCCTTTGGGAAGGATAAATAGGAAAATAGAATAAGATTATTTAACAATGTTATATTCTTCATCCCAACGGTTTTTATGTTTGTAGGATAAAAATTTTGATGCCAACGAGCAGATTACAAATTCAAAAGGTTAAAATAACATATTATTACAGCTGTCTAGTTTGATTGTGTTTATTGTTACAGAACTGCTACATCAGGGTAAAAGTTTATATTAATTGCTAGTAACATTAACAGTTAACTATTTATGGTGAATTGGGATACATCACAGCAATTTAGATCAAGACATACATTATATTTTACTATAACAATCATATTTGTTATGCTCAGTCTTTAGCATAGAATGGTCATTTCCCAAGAACTATTTTTTTTAAACTGAAGGCATCTTGATGGTATTTATAAATATGAGTTACTTTTATAACTGAGGACCTATTCCTTGTTTTATGAGTTGGGACATCCAAATACCTGTCACTTACTTAAAAGATGACCCATCCAATAAAAATGTCAAGCCACTACTGCTTGTTGACATGGCAAATAAAACTATCTGAAACTCTCTTCTAAGCATTCTACTCCTTAGGCTGAGCAAATATATCCACAGATCCTTCTCCTTAAAATATCCCCAAATGACCTCTTTAACCAATGCAAGGCAACAGCCTTCCTTGTCTTCCTCTCAGAACCTTAGTGTATCTCTGCCTTAAGCAGAAAATTATTCAACTAGCCTTATGTCCTAGAAACTGTTGGAGTGAATGGTCTGTATGAGGTCTTTAGGCTAAGGGGCAGACTTCCTCTGACAGGGAAGTCAGTTTCACCATTGGACTTGTTGTAAGCCCTAACTAAACACCTAACCCCACCCAAGTACTTCAGAAACTGCTGTCAGTTAGAGGGAAGACAGGAGAGGATACTGCACTTGATTCAGCCCAAATGCATCACTGTCACTGGAATAAAACTCAAATCATGACCTTCTGAGGCTGGCAAGTAGCATCCTCTTAAAATTACATGACGGCATTGCTGCCACAGGGGAACCAACACCCAACTGGTGCACAATCAACATCTGTGCAATTTAAGTTAGAAGTTCTTTTTGTTAACTGTCATCATTAGAAATACTCGCTCAGGGCCGGCCAAGTGGCTCAGTTGGTTGAGAGCTCGCTCAAGAGTTTGAGCTCTGAGCAACAGCGGTTCGAGTCCCAGCCCGAGCTGAGCAGCCGCTGAGCTGCCAACAGGTAGCAGGATGGCTCAGCTAAAAAAAAAAAAGAATCTGGAAAAAGTTTGATAAAAATACTCGCTCATATAGTAGTATTCAGAGGAAAAATATAGTGCATTTGGGGGCAAAAAATGAAAGAAATACGACAATACGGTAACCTTGTAACACTGACGGGTAGATAGCAGCTTGATATACTATTCTATTTATGTTTAAAATGTCTATATTTAAAGCTTACAAATACAGTTTAAAAAGTAATTCCGCCTCTTTCTTAGAAAGGAGGACCTAAAGAATATTTTCTATACATGTAGTTTCATAAAATAATACAAAATTAATTTAAATCACTGAGATACAAATAGTACTTGCTGACTATTTTCACATGTTTATACATCTGCACAACAAGTTTTGGAATTCAACCCTTGACAAGCTAAACTATATAAGGCAACATGACATCAGCAAGCACATTTCCGAGTACCTTAAGGTCCATGATTTCTGTAGCAGGGATTGTATTACAATAAGAGGCGAAAGACGACTCTATCCCTGTCCTAAAAGTGTTTGCTCTGATTGATGCCCTGATGTGGCATCCCTTATATGGGGCCCTGAAACAGCAGAAACAAAATGGGTAGATGATTGGACCAAAGCAGTTATGTAATTTTCAGTTCAATAATAATGGCTTAAGTTTAATTACCGGAACGGACTGATGGGAAGAGAAGGGTGTCCATCATGCCAGTGAGATTTGGAAGACTGACCATGGGAGTTCTGGGTTGAGACCTAATAACCTGATATTCACTGAGGTCTGTTGTTAAAGATAAACAAAGCCAAACATTAAAGCAGTAAGGACAGATTTTATTCAATAATAAATTATTGCACTAAGGAAGAGAGTCCAGCATGAACTGAACTGAACTTCGCCAAAACAAAAGACAGGAGACTTTTTAAAGGCTGGGGTATGCTAAGGGAAAGGACTAAAGGGTGTTGAGGGGGTTGGTCCATGTACAAGATGGTCCAGGTTTCTTAATTGGTGCTTATCCAGAAGAGAAACAAACGTCTCCTATCTTTATGACAGGAGGCAGTGGTGCAAGTTAAAGCAAGGCACCCACTGAAGATAGGCCCTCCCACAGGTCCTCCCACAGGACTTTGGGAGAGTTATATTCCTCAATGTTTGCATTTCACAGACTCCCAGGTCTTTGGGGGCAAAAAACAAAACAAAACTGTTTTGTGTGGTAGAATTACATATCGAAGGTAGAGAAAGGATTTGTAATTGCAAGCTTTCTAAAATATCTGTTCGAAGAGGGGGTTCAGGGGCCTAGCTGCCTATCACCAGGTTTTGGCCTGGAAAAAACAGTAAATTCTCCTGGAAGCATTACCCTTTTTCAGGCAGGTACTTTAAGAGGGGCTGGAGTCACCCTAGGAGTGCAGCCTTGAGCTGTTAGGAATTGTGCTAGTGTTTGTTCCAAGTAGGGCGTGAGTGGATGAAATCATTTGTGCTGAGAGTCTGCAGTTTTTATAGGCCAAAGCTGAGGTCTAGTTGAGAAGATGGCTGAGAGGAGCCTCACTAGAATGTGGTCAAGGAAGGAGTCTTCATTATGGCTCAGATTGTGCACTAATAAAATCCTGTTGCATATTAAGTACATCACAGCCCCTTGAAGATCAATATCACAGTACAAGCTAAGATGCATCACAGCAGATATCTTACATCAGGGAAGGAAGAGAGGAAATCCTAGTGGTGACTTTTAAGATGGAATTCCCAGCAACCTGCTTCATGATGTAATTAATCAATCCACATGTGAGAGCATCTTCAGATGCTCAAGGATGTATTCCAACCCATGATGAGCATTTTGTGCCATACCAAAGAATAAAAAAGAGATTTAGAAAATGCAAGGCCTTTATTAAATTAGGACAGGAGACACTGTAAATTTATTGTGTAGGTAGGACTATTTAGGTGTTTGTTTTCCTTATCAACCCCTTCTTTCTTTCCTTCCTTCCTTCCTTCCTTCC
>NW_017731990.1:926127-952494 GCF_001890085.2 Hipposideros armiger | reverse complement strand
CTCCACTGCAGCCTACACCGTCACCAGCGATTCATGGCAGCCCAACTCCAGGTCGAGCTGTTGTTCACCATCTTAGCTGCAGAGGGAGCAGCGTCACTGGCCCTCATGTGGGATCCGAACCTGGGCCCTGCTGCTCAGAGCTGGCTTCCCAAGCCAACTCTTAACCAACGTGCCACTCAGTTAGTTAAGTTCCATTTTGAGCATCTCAGCATCACCACACAATAGTATGGAGCAACTTTTTAAGTTAAAATAATGTCAACTTATATGAGAAGACAAGGCATGAGAAGCATGTAATAGAAAGGACATCACAATTAGGGTCAGGAGACATGGATTCTAGACTTGTCTCTGTCACTTAGCCTTGGGTAATTCCCTCAGGTTCTCTGTGTCTCAGTTTTCTCATTTATAAAATGAAAATAATAACACTTCTACCTATCAAATAGGTTGTTTTATGAATTAAAAGAGCTCATGGTAAAGCATTTTGCAAACCAGACAGCACTCTTAATGTCTTTAATGTTGGAAAGTAACATATTTGTCTATTACGTTCAGCAGTGTCTCATTGGCTTCCTGGTTGTTCTCCAACTTGTGAAAGATTGTGGTACTGATTACAAAACCTAACATAAAACTTTCCCATGAAGTGGGTATAAACATAGCCTTAATTTCATTCTAATTCCTTCATATTTAAACAATGACATGCTTTGATTAAATTTGCACATTTTAGCTTCTTATTTTATCATGGTCAATACAGGTCTGCAAACGCAGGAATGATTAGAATTGGAATCATCAAGTCCAAGGCAGTCCTTTGCAAAAATTATTTATATGTTATAGGAAATATATTATTTAAGTTATATAAAGTAAGACCTACAGGAATGTTATTAGATAGATTTCTATATAAGAAGTATTTCTAAAATATTCCTATTCTAATTTCTAAACATTTAGGGAAAGCTTTGTTGTCTTTTAAAACAGGAATCTTCCCCCCACACACACACTTTTGTAAACTTTATTAAAGAAAAAGCGATGATGATAAATCTCCAGAACATAGTCAATTTTCTGGGATTCTTCCCTCGAAAATGTGACATTTGATTTCCAAACAAATTTTATGCCAGAGTGTACATGATTCCCAAATACTAAGCAGGTGAAAGGCTGAAATCCTAAAATGTTCATCTTCCAACTTTCCCCAGTCTGTCTTTGGATCAACAATAATTGCCTGAACAGCTATTATTTATGGCTTCATTAATTTTGGTATGTAGCTTTCTGACCTCTTCTATATGCAACAATCGCAGAAATTGAACAGCTTCATTAAGAACCGCATCTCCTATGTCAAAACCAAGAACATGTTTGTCTAAAGCAACATGCAGGCCCTCTTTTGTTTGATTTGCTTTAGCAACTGCATCCTGTGTCAGGGCTCCTGGACCAAAATGCGAATGGCCTCGTCAGCATTACCAGGTGATGATCATCAGGAGGCTGAATCTGCAGGTTAGCCAAAGCCATTACACCAGCCTTAAAACCAGGATTATTTACACCCAGATTGATCAACAGCTCTGCATTTTTAGCTGCATTGCCAGCATTTTTTGTATTATCAGGTACCAGGTCCTTGTATTTTTCAGCATTATCTCTGTATTCAGGTCTAACAGCTAAACCGGAAAGCCAGTCAGTTGCTTCTCACGGATTTTCAATCTTAAAAGGACAATTAACTGTTTCTCTGAGATACTTTTCAAAGAACTTGGGCCAGTCACTGCTGTGATTTTCTTAAATTGCATCTCTGTCTTCAATCTTGTAGTGTCTGATTTTCTGGTCTTGAAGCCAAACAATAGAGCGTCTAAATTCTGTTTGATCTTTGTAGTGGAAGCCAGCAGGGTAGTGGTAACAGAAGGCCATCATCTTGTGTGTCAACATAGTCCCCAAACGGAATCTTTTCAATGCTTAAATATTACAAGGATTCTGTAGTCCCAAAATGTACATTGTACCCAGAGATGTTTATGTTGAAGCTGAGAGGTTTTAGCCACTTTAGAGATTTGAAATTTTATTCGTAAACACTCAACCTTGTCACTGAAGAGGGCCTTATTATTTAAGTGCAAATGGCCTATTTTGTTGAGATTTCCAGTAAACGGTCCTGTTGAACTGAGAAACAGCCCTCATTCTGGAGGTTAACATAGCATAAAAGCCCAGGCTACCATTTCTAGGAGAATTCTTGGGGCGGCCAGCCAGCTCAGGTGGTTAGAGCACAGTGCTCATAACGCCAAGGTTGCTGATTCGATCCCCACAAGGGCCACTGAGATGCACCCTCCACAACTAGATTGAAACAAGTACTCGACTTGGAGCTGATGGGTCCTGGAGAAACACACTGTTCCCCAATAAAAAACAAAAAAGCAAACAAAAAGAAACCCTGCATGTCTAGGAGAATTCTTTCCTTAAAAAGATGAAGAGTTAGGTTAATTGTACCAAACATGACAGACAGAACATATTGTTAAACAGTAGGGACTCCCCCAAATTATATGTCTACTCTTCCATCTCTTTTACACACACACACATGCATGCACCCATACACTCAGATGTTTCCATTGGTGCCTGCCTCTTAGAAAGAACCTCCAGTATGAGGAGATAAAAGGAGTCTCTGAGCTCCTGGTCAGTTATTTTCTCAGGAGTTGCTGTTTCTTGGGGTTTTTTTCCAGATCTGGTCTGCCTTTTTTAGCTTTTATATTACCTGGCCTCATCTCATGATGACACCAGTGGACTTTTGTCTTTCCAGAATAATTGTAGATTGCAGCCTCCCTAGATGAGTAGTCTGATTTTGGTCTTGTCTTGTGCATGACCACCTTTGACTTCCTAACTTTCAGTAGCCTTGCTCCCACTTTTAGACTGTTGATTATTTTCTCAGAAGATTCTGTGTGCTCCTGCGTTTCAGGTAATCTCTAGCCACTATCAGTAACTAACATTAACAAGAGTATCTAAACTCTACGATGGTTCATTATACACCAAGTTGTAAATGGATTCAGCCCAGATTTCACCATTATCTTAACTACAATTATTGCTACAGTGAAAGTCATTATGCCATTTAAGGGTCTTTTATAGTCTCCCCGCCTTGACCTAGATTCAGAAACCGTGCCTCCTTTTCAAGTCCAAAGGAACCTTTTGCTAAACCTACTTTCAGAGGTTAGCCTGCCATCTGGCTACCATCTTCAATGAACAAATGTTTTAACATCTGGATAATTTCCAACAGACTGCATCTCCATGTGCCTTTGAGATAATGTTTCTCAACTATTCCTGGCTCTTTCTTACTTCTGGCTCCTTTTTCCTCCCTGCTTTTTTTTTTTTTTTTTAGCATTAATCACTACCTAACATTACACCACGCATTCTTTTATTACCTGTCTTCCTGAATAGAATGTAAGTTTCCTTGTCCTTTTGGTACCCTTCTGATACCTAGTACCTAGAATAGCATCTGGCACAAAGGAGCTGACTCAATATTGGCTGAATGGATGAATGAATATTCATGTAACCTTGGACAAGTTACTTCTCTTTTTGAGGTTCCCATGCTGTTGTCTGCAAAATAAGGGCATTAGACTAGATTAGATGATTTCTAGGACGATTCACATCTTGTAGTTGAGATTCAGAGTGTAGATAACTAAGGCCAGTCTGGAGAGCCATGGGAGGGGCAGACAACCCAGAATGAGTGATCTGCGGCTCCCCGGGAGAGGGGGTCAGCGAAGGGCTCTCTGAGGAAAGCTGAGTATGCCATGTGTCTATCCAGGGATAGAGAAATTCGACAAAGACAAGAGTGTGCTTGGTGTGTTCAAGAAACGGCAAGAGAGAGGGGATAGCTGAAGTACAGTAAACATGGGGACAGGGTTGGAAATTAGGTTGGGAGGCAGCCGGTGGCCAGATCACATTTGTGAGAAGTAGGGGAGGGGCAGTGTAGTGTGCTTGGTGTGAGAGGGAATGTACGTGTGATGTGATGTGTGTGTGTATAGTACAGTAAAACCTGGGATTGCGAGTAACTTGGTTAGTGAGAGTTTTGCAAGATGAGCAAACATTTCTAATACATTTTAACTTGGTAAACGAGCGATGTCTTGCAATATGAGTACCGTATTTGCCGGCGTATAAGACGACTCGGCGTATAAGACGACCCCCTAACATTTCCACTCAAAATACAGAGTTTGTTATATGGTCGGCTGTGTGCGATTTTGCGAGTGTGGTAAAATCGCATAACAGCAAAATCGCATAACAGCCGAGCATACACCCAGCAGCGCTGCTGATGCCTTAACGGTATGTGGAATGAAGTGGGCGGGCATCGGGAGGCCACTATGGCACGGGGCAAGCCCTATGGGCAGTCTATCTGAAGTGTACCTTGCGTATAAGACGACCCCCCACTTGGAGGCATATTTTTCAGGGCCAAAAAATCGTCTTATACGCCGGCAAATACGGTAGTTTGTTTCCGGAACGAATTATGCTCACAAACCAAGGTATACTTATCTGTGCTTAGTGGAGAGGGGAAGGTATACATGTGGTATGTTATATATGGTGAGTGTGTGATATGCTTTATGTAGTATGTGTGTATGTTTTATGATGTTTATGTGTATGGTGTGTACTTTGTACATGTGTGTTTGATGTGGGAGTGAAACCGGAGCCCAAATGAGTCCAGGGCTCATGCGGCCTGTGCCACTCAGCCAATAGACCATCACAGGAGTTGGGTCATAGAATAAAAGTTTATTATCAGAGCTCCGGTGGTCTGAAAAGGCAGTGGGTTAACACCTTCAAAAACTGCCTTGCGGGGCCGGCCAAGTGGCGCGTTGGTTAAGAGCTGGCTTGGGACACCAGAGGGCCCCTGTTTGGATCCCACATATGAGGGCCAGTGACACTACCCTCCACAGCTAAGATGCTGAACAACAGTTCAACTTGGAGCTGGGCTGCCATGAGTCGCTGGCAACGGCGTAGGCTGCAGCCCCTGCTGCAGTGGGCTGCCATGGGCTACCGTGTGTAGCCAGCAGCCAGCGTGAGTGGCCAGCAGCCTCAGTGAGTGGCCGTCCAGAAGCCGGCGACTGATCTGCCTCGCCCAGGAAGAGTGCAATGATGGTGCCAACTTGGGCCAGTGAAGCAACGTCCTCCACAACTAGACTGAAGAACAAAATGACAGCATCTTGTCTGTTCCTCTTCCCCCAATTCTTCAACACTGTTCCCATCCCCCAATTCCCCAATTAAAAAAAAATCTTAAAAAAAAAATCAAACTGCCTTGCATTCTCAGTCCAGCTTGGGGTATTGAAAGGAAAACCTGGGCGTTCCTCCAGAGGCTACGTGAGCGTTCCGGGGGTCTGCATGGAGCCTCCCCTCTGGTGATGGGACTCCCCTTTGAGATCATCAACCCAGGAGCAGGGATGACAGTAACCTGGAAAGATTGCTAGGCCATAAAGATTGTGATCAGTAAGCATGGGGTATTGTGATCAGTAAGCAAGCATAAGTTTCAGGGTAATTATCTAAAGCAGGGAACTGGGACAGGGGACATTCCAAACTCAGGAACTGGGACAGGGGACATTCCAAGTTCAAACCGCAGGGAGGGTGTTGATCAATTGTTAAGCTCGAGGAAAGGGAGAGGTAGGCTAGGGACATTGCAAGACCTCTTTTGTGGGGTCCCAACCACACCCTGTTTCAGGAGGGGAAGATATGGAAAGTGAGATTCTGTGTGTGGTATGTGTATTGAAGTTGCTACTTTTGTTATCCAAAAGCTGGTCAAAACTCATCCTGACAGGGGTTTGAAAACCTCAACTTCAACAGAAACATTTCATTTCTGATTGTTTCCTTCTGAATAAGCTCACAGGATTCAAAGACCATCTTGCATATGTGACTGCATACTAATAAGGAATTTTGCTTATCAAATAATCCAGATTTTCAATAATGCATTGATGTTTTCTGAGAAAGAACACTGTTCTGCTTCTGCTATATTATCATGATCGTTGAAATCTGCCTTATGACACTGTAGATACATAATGCAGCAAAGCACAGATTTCAGAACAAATCTATAATACATTTGAAATAAGTACAGAGTTTTCACATTCATCTGTTTATAATTCTGATACAAATGTGGGTTTGAAAACCCAAGTTCTCTTGACCTATATTATTGAGTCTCTTATGCCCCTGGCATCTTGGACTGCCAAGAAATGTATATCCAGGTGTCAGGGACAGCAAAATACGTTGTCACTTTCAACTCTGTTTTATGCGTTAATATCTGTACCCAAAACCTCTCTCTTCATTTCATCATTGAAATGAAATGATAGACTGTCTTCATCTTGACCCACACAGAAAACACAACCGAGATATCAGTTATTTCAGAAGGCTGTAGAAAATGCTTCACATATTTGATGGGTGATATAAGGGATTTTCCCCCTACTCAGAATTGCGGTTATTGCATGCAAAAAGGAAAATCTGCCCAAATACACTGGGTGAGCATGGGGAGAGAGCAAGAGCAGTGAGTCCCCCTCCTCTTGTATGTGTATGACTGCTGTGTCCCTAACTGTGTCAAGGTATGTTTACTTGCTGAATATCCTGACACAAAACACAACACAACAAAACAAAACCTTCTTAGGTAAAACTGGTGCCTTTCCTAAAATGGCCTTGATCGAAGGATAGTTTCTAAGACATTATTCTTGGTACTCTCAGATGACAGGCTACACATCTCAAAAGTGCTTCATGCTTATGAGGCTGAGATACTTAAAAGGATGGAATTGCATTGTAAAATGGCTGAGTGCTTGATGCAATCATAAGACTACAGCTTGAGCTCTGATTTTGCTCTTTACCAGTTATAGAGCCTTAGGAAAGTTGTTTCATTTCCTCCTCACAACGTTTCTGGGTAGGATATAGTGTGAGGCCGACAAGAGAATGGAGATTAAATGAACCACATAAAGTACGTGCACAAATTCAGCACTCAGTGTTAGCTATTAATATGCCACTTTTGTGTCAAGTTTGAAAAGTGTCTATAACACTTAATAATTAAAAATACATAGAGCTTTCTAAGTTTTTTCACATGCTTTATCTGATGCATCATCCATTGTTGTAGAGCAGATATTGTCCCATTTGGCAAAAGAAGGGAGTTTAGAGGAAACCTGTGACTTCTCCTAGTCCCCACCACTACCGTGTCACGGAGCTATAATAAGAATCCAAGTCTTTCAAGTCCCAAGTCTTTCTAGCTGGCTGATTGACCCAGAATAATATTGAGTTGATATGTGACTTTAGAAAGAATATAAGAGATTCCAACAAAGGTTTCTGTGTAATGGGCCTATTGGGGAGCCCCTAGATCAGCTTCAGGTTCGATGATTCACTCACAGAACTCAGGAAAGCTGTTACACACATGGTGATGGTTGGTTACAGTGAAAGTCTATAGATTAAAATCAGTGAAGGCAGAGGTGTAGGGCAAAGTCCAGAAGAAATCAGGCACGAGCTTCCAGTTGTCCTCTCCCAGTGTTGTGCAGGCAGTGCTTAATTCTCCCAGCAGCAATGTGTGATAACTGATACAAAGTATCATTGTCAACCAGGGAGCTCCCTGAGACTTGGCGTCCAGGGTTGTTTTGGAAGGTCAGTCATGTAGGCATGGGACACCTGAATGACTGACCTTAATTACTGGGTCTCCAGGCCTCCAGAGGTCAAACTACCCTGTTTCCCAGAAAAAAAAGACCTAGTCAGAAAATAAACCATAACATGATTTTAGGTGCCAGAATATGGCACCTTGGCATACTGAATATTTTAAGCTGAAGGAGTTTGTGGAAAAGGCACCCTTCTCCCTGAAACAGGTCATAAAACCCTCATGTGAGGGGTGCATGTTCTTCATATCCTGGAGGAATCATGCTACGGCTTCTTCTCTGGCTAGGTCTTATTTTCGGGGAAACATGGTAATACAGTGTGTGGCTTAGGGCCCCAGGCAAACAAAACACGTGTTTACCATAAATCACATTGTTACCATAAATTACCTGACATAACCCAAGTTCTCAGTTATACAAAGACACTCTTATCAAGAAGGATATTCTAAGGGCTCTGAGGTTATTTCCCAGGAGCCGGTTAAGGCCAGTCCTTTCTTTAAAATGTGTGAGGTTTGAGCACCTGTCATCTGGTCAGCTAATCTTTTACTGCACAGCAGAGGTGTGCTTGGGCATCCTGAAGATATCAGAGCACAGCGAGAGGTAACACAGAGGCAGAACTAGCCCAAATGTTAGCCTAAGAACCAATTTCTAAATTTAGTCCATATAGCAATCCTCTGAGCCAACGGGCATTTTCACTAATGCAGTGGGTTGCCAGAACCTTGAAAGTTTGCCTGTGATCCTAGCTATGATGGGAGGAAGCTCCCTGTCTCTACTTGGGGCCCTTTAGCATTCTGAGAGTGTCATACCCTCCCCTCTTTGGAGGACCTCCCACAGAGTGAAAGTGAGAGAGGCTTTAGTATAGCTCAGTCATCTACTCTGATGTAAGGATTTTATTGTTAGTACATTCAAATTTCACTTCAAGAGTAAGAAAATGAAATAAGTACAACTCAGGTAACAGAAAACGCAACTCAGAATGGCTGCAAGAGCTTATGAATTTTTTATCTCACATAACAGGAAGCCCCAAGGTTGTACAGTCCTAGTTATTTAATTAAGCACCTTGACAACATCACCAAGAACTCAGGTTCTTGCGTCTGCTTCTCCATCCTGAGCACGTTGGCTAGTTTTCCTTCTGGTGAAAAATTGGCTGCAGCAGGTCCAGGCATCACATCTTCACACTCCACTCTAGACACAAAAATGGATTTGTCCTTGTGTCTCTTTCAAAGAGCTAAGAAGCTTTTCCCAGAAGCCTCCCCTACTGTTACCAAACTCAGGTTCGGTGCCGCTTGCCGCCCCAAGAGCCTAAAACACTAAAATGACGAGGGTTGGTAAGGAGAAAAGAGTCCTTTATTCTAGATGCCGGCAGCTAGGGAAGATGGCAAACTCATCACCTTCCCGGAGCCAAAATTATTAAGAGGTTTTATAGGCAGGTAAATGGGAAAGAACAAAGGAAAGCGGGCCTCAGGGCTAATACTTGAGAAGTCATCTGCTGGGGGCTTCCGGGGCCTCAGGTAGAGATCGGCCTCAATGTTATCTTAAATCCCATTGTCCTTAGCTGCTAGGGAATTGCGGAAAAACTGCTAGGGAGTTGTGAACCAGGGTGCCTGAGGATTAAAGAAGCTGCTCTTTTCAGGTTAGAATGTTTGTTAATTAACGAGGTATGGGTAGGCTTGAAAAAGGGAACAAACAGAGTTCTTCAGTTAATCAGGAGGAGGAGAAACAGAGAGAAAACATCTCAGGATGGATCAAACTACAAACAAATTGAGTCTAATTACAGGTAGCAAGATAATGAGCTATGTGATGAGTCAAACTGCAAACTAGCTAAGTCTAACTGTGTTACTGAGTCCCTGAATTTCACCCTTACCCTAAGGAGCCTCCCTTCTGTCCAGATGGCCAAATCTGCTTCTTCCTAAGCCAGTCACTGGCAAAGAGTGAGTTTTTCTCCATTAGGTTACTATAATCAAATTTTAACACCTGGCACTGGGAATGGAGCCTGCATTCCCTATAGCCCATGGTTTCTTTGGAAAGTATAAACACTAGAACAAATTCAGAGTCTGTGAGAAGAGAGGGAGTAGGGAATTGCTATTGGGTAGAAAACCAAAGGTGTCTGCTGCAACAAATTCACAGGTAGAATAACACATCAGAGACGACTCTCCACAGCTTCTAAAATCTCTAGTCCTCATGGGGGATTCCAGGGGTCATTTGTTGCCTTAATTTCCTGGAGTTAATTGATTCCTAGCAGGAAAACCACAAAGGCCTAAAGAGCCATGTTTGATGCTCCTATAAGCTTTATCTTCCCACTTTTTGTCCAGGTGCCCTCCACAGAGGAAAGCCCTCTACTTTAGGAAGGAAACACCCTTTATTTCACAACTGTATTCATCATTTATTCGGATGTGCTGACCCCGTTGGCCAGATTCTGGTGCTGCTGACCAGAGTCCATTAAATATCAGACATATCTCCGTCACCAGGGACCACAGCTGTGTTCAACATTTGTCACCCTTAAGAGACTTCCCCTTATCCCATAAGATTTTATCAAATTAGGACTTGATGTCCTTTTGTGTCTTCCCTCACCTAGTTCATTTTCCATTGTCCACATGTCTGGTAAAATGCCACTGGGCAATAGAGTTGCCGAGACTCTTCCCCAGTGGATTCCATCAATCTAGCAATCTCTTTGGCTATTCCCAGTCTTTTCATTTACAAAAATAAACCTGTGCTCTCGACTGGTGGAAACAACTTTCTAGCTATTATTTCTCAGTTTAGAAATCACTCCATTGCTTTCAGAATTCGGTATTTTGTACCTGGCTTTCAAACACCCTAACCTAGACCTGACAATACACATCACTTAAATCTTCAGTGTTTCCCTCCCAAGTTTTTCCAACCCCCACCACCTTCACTGTGTTTAAATTCAGGAAGAGACGTTGACCCCCTTGCCCCCATCAGAGCTCAATTCTTTTTTTCTTCACACTTCTCTGTCCTTTTGTCAAGTTCCCCGAGAAGCCACATAATAGTTGCCTCACATTTTCTGAGTTCTATTATTTCCTTATTCTGCCTCTCCCTATTCAATGATTTGGGATGGCTGTCTTTTTACAGCTGGCTTACACAATGGTGGATGGGTTATCTGTAGGTGCAAATATGCTTCATGATCATTTTTTCCGACAGAGACTTTAGAAGTTGATTCTGGAGCCTGTCAACATGAAAGATTCCTTAGGAGAATGAGGAGTGAGGAAGGTATCACAATAATTCTACAACGAGGATTTACACTTTAACATAGGAGCTTGTTGTTGTCATAGATTTGCTTTTTTTTCCAAAATTTTATTGGGGAATTGGAGAGGGGAACAGCATTGGGGAATCGGGGAAGGGGAACAGACAAGTTGCTGTCCTTTTGTTCTTCAGTCTAGTTGTGGAGGATGTCACTTCACTGGTATCATCATTGGTGTTATGTTGGTATTATCATTGCGCTCTTCTCGGGTGAGGCAGATCGGTTGCCGGCCACTGGATGGCCATTCATGGCAGCTCTTGGCAGCTCACGCTGGCTGCGGGCCTCTCATGCCGGCTGCTAGCCACTCACAGTAGTTTATGGCAGCCCACTGCAGCTTCACTGCAGCCTACACCGTCACTGGCAACTCACAGCAGCCCAGCTCCAGGTTGAGCTATTGTTCACCATCTTAGCTGTAGAGGGTGCAGCATCACTGGCCCTAATGTGGGATCCAAACCGGGACCCTGCTGCTCAGAGCTGGCATCCCAAGCCAGCTCTTAACCAATGCGCCACTCGGCCGGCCTGCTTTTTTTCTGATTATAAAAATAATACATGTTCATTGTAGAGCATTTAGGAGAAAAAGGCAGCTATTGGAAGAGCTGTGGAGGAGTATATTGAAGGCAAACATTCCAATGAAAAAGACTGAATCACATACTGTACTTACACAGCTACTGTCATATGCATTCAAGGAAGAAATACAGATTGTCAGTCCTTATGCCGGCAACTTGTTAGCAAATTGAAACTTATCATTGACATCTAAAACATGGAAGACATTTTCTTAAAGAAATAGGAGGCAGGTTAATTCAACAAACATTCAACAATAAATATATATATATATATAAGTTCCTACTAAGTTCCAGGTACTGTTCTAGGTCGGGGAATATGGTAGTAAACAGAACAAAGCCCTCATGGAACTTAACATTCTTGTAACTAAGACAGATGAAATAAATACATAAGGTGCCTCTTGAACAGAAGCCTGAAGGAAATAAAGCTGATACCTGGGAAAGAGCAAGCACAGAGTCACTAAGATGAAAGCATGGATGGGATGTTGAAGGAACGGTAAGGATGCCAGTGTGACTGGACTGCGGTAAACAAGGGGTCACGTGGTAAGGAGATGAGGTCAGAGAGGCATGAAGAGGCCAGATCATGCAGGGCTTAGACCATGGAAGGACTTCTAATTTGATTTGGAGTAAGATGTTAAGTCCTGGAGGGTTTTGTGAAGATATGATCAGACTTAAGTTTTTTAAAAAACGTAAATGGTAACAAATGGACAGCTACAAATGAACATCGTGACCAAAAGAAAGCATTAACGGCCTTCCGAGCTTCCTTTGCTCGGCCTGCTCCGAACTCTTTGGAGTGCACTTTCTTTTCTAATAATGGCCCTTAAGCCATGCTCTGCACTACTGCTCAGGCCCACTTCTGTTTCTTTGAAATGTATTTTTTCTCCCAATAAACTCCTTTTCTGCAACTTTAAAAAGGAAAAAGAAAAACAGAAAGGATTAACCTAAATAATTCTGGAAAATAGTCTTTTGACTACATGCTGTGTATTACTAATCTGGGTTCTCTAGAGAAATAGAACCAATGGGATAGATATAGATATAAATGTAGATATAGACATTTAAACCATGTGGTGTATATCTATCTACCTATCTATCTATCTATCTATCTATCTATCATCTATCATCATCTATCTATCTATGATTTATTATAAGGAATTGGCTCACACAGTTATGGACGCCGCAAAGCCCTAGCATCTGCAGCTGACAGGCTGGACACTCAGGACAGCCTATGGTATAGTTCTAGTCTGAGCCCAAAGGCCTGAGAACCAGGAGAACTAATGGTATAAGTTCTCGTCTAAGTTTGAAGGCTGGAGAAAATGGATGTCCTAGCTCAATGGCAGTCTAGCAGAGAGAAAATTGTTTTTTATTCTATTCAGGCCTTTCACAAATTGCATTTGCCCTCCACATTGGGGAGGGCCATCTGCATTATTCAGTCTATTGATTCAAATGTTAGTCTCATCCAGAAAAACTCTCACAGACACACCTAGAAATAATGTTTAGCCAAATATCTGGGCATCCCATGGCCCAGTCAAATTAACACATAGAATTAACCTTTGCATGCTGTAAGGCTAAAAACAAAAAGAACCATACAGAAATATTTTATTTGAATTAGTAAATTTGTTTTTCATGGAGGTATAGGTTAGCAACTCTGAAGCTACTTTAGGTGCATTATAGGATGGTGCAAATAAATAAGTAGATTGTGAGTAATGAGAGCCAGGTTTCTTAATAACAGAGAAAGAAGTTATAAATAAGGAAAGGAGGAGATTACAATGAACCCTGTCGTGTGTTGGATTAAAATCAGAGATATCAATGTGAATCATGGTGATGATAGATACATAGGTAGATGATAGATGATAGAGAGATAGATAGATATGATATATAGATGATAGATAGATATAATAGATATGTGTATGTATATGTGTGTATACTTACATATATTTCCTAGCTTTGTTTGCTGAAAGGGCCTGGAAGCCATGACACCCCAATAATGATAAGCATAGCTGGTACCCACGGATCTTGGTTTCTAAACATCATTCTCTAATGAAAGGAAGCAGGCTCCTTGGAGAAATGGCTGATTCCAAGGCTAGAGAAGGAAAGTAAAAGATTAGCCTGGACCATTTTTGTGGTATCTGAAAACAAGGACGCACTAAGAAATGTGATGGGGACATGTCAAAAGAATACAGGAGCTCCCAAGGTTCAAATATGAGACACAGTGAGTAAGAAAATAAGTAAAATAAATACTCATGAGTTTGTACCAATAGAAATAATTAATTGAATAATTATTCACTTCTTCTTTACAGTAGAATTCCAATTGGTAAGCTGCAGGAATGAAGGAAGTAGAAAATCACTCTTTGCTAAACACAACAGTGATAACTGTAGCAGGCTAGCAACATCAGCAGATGCCAAAATTAGTGGGCAAAACTATGATGAGAAATAGGATTTTTGTACAGTCTCAAATTATCTCCACACAACTTCTTAGTTACAGTGGGAAAAAATCATAGCTTTATAGTGGAGAAACCTGGTAGACATCACCTTAACCAAACGATCGAAGTCAACATCACCAATTATGGGACATATTGACATATGTACCTCCTGATATGCTGCACTTAGAAGGGCAGAATATCATTTCTGTAGTTTTCTGGCCAAAAATATGTAACCTATGTATAATCATTAGAAAACATCAAACCAACTCAAACCGAAGGACTCTTCAAAATAACAAGGTCATGGAAAATAAAGGAAAACTGAGGAATTGTTTCAGGTTGGAATAGCCTAAAGAAACATTAAAACAACATGCAATGTGGGATCCTGGATTGAATTATGTACCAGAAAGAAGACAATTGGAGAATTTGAATGTTTGCATATGAGTTAATAGTATTATATTAATTTTATCTTCTAAAAGAACATTTGGCTGCCAGTTAGTAAAAGTTATTAAGAAAATGATTATTACATAGAGGGCTGTAATCAAATGTATTAGTTCTAGGAAAAGAAAAAAAATGCTTAGAATGTAAAAATAAAAGTTATAACTGAATTACACACTTTAAAATTTTATACAAAATGTTCCAATCAGTTTTACATGTAAATTTTAGATAATTCAAGTTCCATTCATCTCCAATCTGGTAACTTTCTTTATCTCCTAATGAAGTCCTTCAAGCATGAGGACAAGGAACAGCTACATATAGACAAAAGAAAGGAAAATCTATCTATGTTGAACAAGGAAAAAATTTAACGCTTCACAACTGAACTTTGAACCCTTGGATTACCTTTAGACTAAGAGTTCTCCAACTACTTTTAAGCATCCACTTTTATTATCTTTTCCTCTGAATTATGAAATATATAATATGTATGACTCTGAAAAAAAAGAGGAAAAAGAACTATTCTTTGTTTCCTTTGTCCTAATTTATTCTCCATGCATTGGCCTTTTCATTCAGGTTTATTCCCAAGAGAAGACTTAGCCTGCGCTGTTCCAGGCTAGAGAGGGACCATGTGAACTTCCAGCAGCAGTCTAATACTCTGTTTCTTCATACTAATTTTCTTTCAGTATATGTCTCAATATTCTGTTCAATATGTTTGTTTGGTGGGATGGGAACTACTATACTACGCTGTATTTCACTATGTCTCATTATTGGGAGACAGTTCTCCAGGGTCTCTCACATTTCTACATATCTTTTAAGCGAAGCACTGGCTGTCCTTTGTTCCAAATTATCTGACCCTGCAGACTTGGGTCATCTTCTAGCACTCAATGAAAACAATGGCAGGCTAACGTTTTAGCTTGCAAGGAGGGCAAAATCTCAGGTTCTTGGTAGTTCTTGACAGTTATTTCAACTTACTGATCACACATACTATTATAATTTCAGGCACAGGATCTTAGTTGGTGTTTGATTCCATAACTCTGTTAAGTGATTTGCTTATGTGCCACACAAAAATACTCATTTGAAATAGGATTAACTCCTATAGGGAGCTTTTTTTCGTTTTTATCTATTTCTCCTAGAAGTCAGTATCTTCTTTAGTGGAAACAAGACCAACTTGTGTTTCAGCCACCATGTAGAGTTGCTGTCAAAAACCTGATTTAGCTGGTATTATAGTTCTGATTTATGCCACTAATATTTTAACATCCTTATAGATTGGTTCTCCAGGCAAGTGCCTCCTAACCCACTTTGTAATCTGATTCGATTCTGTTACCTATAAGAGTGTGTGTGTGTGTGTGTGTGTGTGTGTGTGTGTGTGTATCTTCCTACTTCCTCATCAGTAAGACCTTGCTGCTGTGATCAACATATTTCTACAAGTCCAGAAAATTACATTCATCATTACATTCTTGCCCGGTTTCGTTTTAGAAACAGCTTTGAAAATCTCAAACTAAGCCTTTTTGTTTTGTTTAGTTTTTAGCAGCAGCACATGTGATGAGACAAGGACAGCTGAGGAAGCAGGGAAAGGGGGCACCAGATGGTGTGGATCACATAGGAGGCTGAGAAGATAGATGATTCTGATGTATCTTCTCCTAGGAACAGATGTGTTGCCAGGTTGCAATAGCTCAGAAAGGTGAGATGGGTACTTGCCATGAACCTTATCTGTCAAGAGATTTATTGAATAAGAGTAGGGTTTGGCTGCATCATTTATCTGTTGGCCTATTACCAAAGTGAATTGCTCCCTATGTTGAAAGGGACTCCCCTGTTTCATCTAAGACTTCCTCTGCTGTGAGATGCCCCATCATTTTATAATCTATCATAAGAGAAAGTCATTGCCAATTGAACGATGACACATCATATACTGTAAGACGTCCCAATTTTAGAGATGTAAAAATGGTGTGTCTAGGAATTGATACAGAAATTGGGGGTTGCAAACTTTTTGCGTAGGCCATTTCACAGTGTTTTGTTATCTATCTGACTTATCATTTGAGTTTGTGACCCTGAATAAATAATAGTAGCTACCAGTTGTTGAACACATATTGTGTGCCATATTTACATTCATTATCTCCCGTCCTTCCAGCTGTACTGCAAAGAAGGCGTATAAATCTCATTTTACAAAGCTGGAAACTGCGCTTCTGGGGGTTAGATAAGGGATGAGGGGGAAGCTGCTAGGAGTGGGAGCTGAGATTTGAATCCAGCTGGGCCTCCTCTCCAATCTGAGAAGCTTTCAGTTAGTTACTCTAAGAAATTGCCTCTTTGAAGATGCTGCTTGAGATGATAGTGGCTTTGAGAGCGGTACCAAATCTAAATATTTGTGGATTGTTTTACAGCGGTTCTCAACCTTCCTAATGCCATGACCCCTTAATACCAGTTCCTCATGTTGTGGTGACCCCCAACCGTAAAATTATTTTTGTTGCTACTCTATAACTGTAATTTTGCTACTGTTATGAATTGTAATGTAAATATCTTTTTGTTTTCCGATGGTCTTAGGCGATCCCTGTGAAAGGGTTGTTCGACCCCCAAAGGGGTTGCGACCCACAGGTTGAGAACCGCTGTTTAGAAACAAGTTCCCACCCATCACACAGCTGTCACAGAGCAATGATTATGAGACTCCACTCCTCTCAGCTAGAGTTAAAAGTGAAAGGAAGGGTGAGAGGATGGCTATTCGCCTCTGCAGAAATCATTACAGACATAATGAGGCTAAATGCTTCGTGAAGCTACAAAGTGCAGCGTCATTGTTTACCTTTTGTCAAGTCTTTATACTTAGGAAGGAGAAAGCCCTTTCAGAATTCTCCATGTTGATAAAGGTTTTGGGCCCTTTCAAGGGCCTAAAATGGAAAGGGCTTCAAATTCTTAAAGTATATACTTTATATACTTTATATACATATAGAAATACTTTATGTATTTCTAGGACATTATTTAAAATATATTTCACTTTCTTTTGGAGGGGGGTGTGATTTCAAGAAGTCTTCGCCATAGCCAAGAACAGAATTTTAACTGATGGCAAAAATATGAAACCTTGAAGTAATGTTTTATCACTGTTTATTATTGTATCCAAAGAAGAGGCCTTGACAAGTGTTGGCTGCTACTGGGTTGCCATGGCAGTAATCAGTCAAACAGAAATAGGATTTTTAAAACCTGCTTAACCCTTTTGCTTACCCAGCCATGCAAAACTGAAAGAAAGAGTCTCATTTTGCACAGTAGTATTGGATGAGATAAAAACGTCCCTTTGTAATAAGGCCCCAGCCTTGCTCCCTGGGCTATCGTGTCCCCTCATACCCTTGCTCCAGCTGCAGGGAACCACATGCCTGAGTGTGCCATTATCTCTCAGACCTCTGAGCAGAGGCACATGTGGCTTCTTTAGCACACACACTTTTTAGCACCTATCTTAGACCCAACGCCTATGCACATTCTATTCTGTGAAAATAACACCTCCTCTAGGAAGCCTTCCTCCACTCACTATGGGTCAGAAATATGTCCTAAGTGCTCCAATAACATTGCATTTACCTCCATCTTAGCACACATTGCCTTGATTATAGTCGTTTGCCAGTCTTGGTGAAGAACGTCGAGAGCTGGTCTGCTTGGATTTGACACTCTTTCATTACTTACTAGCTATGATCTTGAAAAAGTCACTTGACCTCTCGAAGCCTCAGCTTCTCACTATGTGAAAGGAGAATAATTGCATCTACTTCACAGAATTATTGTGGGGATTAAATGAGATAATATCAGTAAAATTCTTAGTACCAACAACTGTTCCTATGTTAGTGAATCCCCATGCGACCTTTTCTTATGCACATGTATATATTTACATTATGTTGAACTATTCTGATGTAACTATGAAAATATTTGTGGGACAATATTTCTCTCTTGATGGGCAGTTTCTCATAATGAGTGTAAATACTTCAATGAACAAACTTGTGTCATATGTCATTGCAAGTGTCTTGCATTGTTTTTAAAACTTTTTTCTTGAACTGTTTCCACCATCCAACAGGTTAGAAGCATACCCATTTTGCTGTGCCCTCACCAGCACCTGATTTTATCTTAAGAAAACATCTTTGCCAATTTGATCAATGAAAAATGGTATCTCGTCCCCCTCCCCAGCCCGTAAACTGATCACACAGCTCCTCATTTAAACCTGATGACTCAGTGTGGCCATTCTGACCATCGAGTACTGGATCCTTCTGAGTCTCCTTGCAGTTCCCTGGGGCTCATGAGATGTGTGGAGCGTTTGGTCCCTACATTGAATGCCCTCAGATGGCTGAGCTTTCTCATGTGTCGGTCCTTTGATTTTAGTTTCTTTCTACACTGTCAACAGCCATATGTGATCTAGCTGCTTCCAACAAGACATCAACTCTTCTAATTCTCTATATTGGATTCATTATGTTTAACGAGCATTTATTGTATGCCTACAGTATGCAAGGTTTTGGGAAAGATTTTGAAGGAAAGAGGAATACAAATATTAATCAGACATAGTAAGCACCTACCCTAAAAAAGGAGATAGAGCTGTAAATAATTATACAAAGGGGTCAACTGGAGTGGGAGGAAGTAGTCCTGAAACAGGATGGAGGATAAAAGTAAACAGGTTCCAAAGTGAGACCTAGTATTTCTGAAAGCATGACTGCTTTAAAATTCTACCCAGGAAATTAGCATTGTATAAAACCCTTCTAACCTGTTGGCATAGAAACCAGATAACAGTATTATTTAAGTCCTGTGCTAAATGAGATTAAATAAGCTTTGATTTGGACTCAGGGTGTTTCTTCTATGCTAAAGATCCTAAACCTGCTAGCTTTTACTCCAGGAGCTTCAGAAGGCATTCTTGCTTCTTTCTTTGGTTTCAGCTATGTTTCTTAGAGCAGGGATTTGGTGTTGGGAGCACCCAATTAAATTAAACACTTCTGTATAACAGTGAGGAAGGATGGCATTGATAATATGGTTGCTTTGTAACTGAATATGCTGGCTTGTTTCCTTTTGTCATCTCTTTGAAAAAGATGCTTATATGGGTTGATCCAACTGGTTGAAATGTAAATATTACTCAATATCTTAGATATTTTAGTCACATGTGGCCCGAACACACATTTGAAAACTCCACTGAATACTCATATTTATTTTCTAAATGCCTACTCTATTCCAGGCACTAAATATTTGAGCATGGGTTTGTAAATTCCTATCTAGAATTGTTTTCTACCATTTTCACCCAGATTTGCTGGCATCATCTAAGCCCAAAGGTGATCTGTAATAAGTTGATTTTTTTTTTTCCTGCTTGACCTTCAGCACACAGCACAGAACCAACCTCGCCAGGGGAAAATGTCTGATTTAGCGAAACATTTATTCCATTTCCCTATTGCATATTATTCCATGCAGTGCTTCTTGTAATTGCAAAGATAAAACCATTTTACAACCAATAATGAATGAATGATGGGCAATTTCTCTAGAATTGCTTTTCATTTTTGTCAGCTTTATGAAGGTTTTCACATTTTCACATTCATATTTCCAAAGAGTGTATGTGTGTTGGGAAAACATTCTGATAACTAATTCGGCACATAATCTTTTAACAGCTCCAGAGAGAACATAGATCATTTATTGCCAGATATTTCAATAATTTTTCTACAATGACAGGATTCATGAAGCTAAAAATTTCCACCCCCTACTTACTTTTTCAAGTGCCTATTTGTAGGCCTTTGTAACTAACTCTTTGATTTTCTATCACCACCGAAACGTTGATGATTTAAGTTATGCACCCACAAAACTTTGTTCCTTCATTTTGAAAAAGTTGTTCCAGGTGGCTGACTCAGGGCCATCCTTTGGAATTCCTTATGTACCTATTATGCTGTTACTTAGCAAGGTCTTCAGAAGTTACTGAGGCAGTTGGTCCTAGGCTCAATTAAAAAGTTCAATACGTAGTACTAATTGGACTTTATATTGGTAAATGAAATTATAAATTTAGTGACAAAAAGCAATCATATGGTAACAGCTGTAATATTAAGATCATTATTGTAGGGCCTGCCGAGTGGCGCATTGGTTGGGAGTTGGCTTAGGACACCTGCTCTGAGCAGCAGGGCCCTGGTTGGGATCCTACATAAGGGCCAGTGACACTGTGCCCTCTGCAGTTGAGATGGTGAACAGCGGCCCTACCTGGAGCTGGGCTGCCGTGAGTTGCTGGCGACGGCGTGGGCTGCAGCCCCTGCTGAGTGGGCTGCCTTAAGCTACAGTGCGTGGCTGGCAGCTGGAGTGAGTGGCCAGCAGCTGGCGTGAGCTGCCAAGAGCTGCCGTGAGCGGCCATCCAGTGATCGACGACCAATCTGCCTCACACAGGAAGAGCACAATGATGGTGCCAACATGGGCCAGTGAAGTGATGTCCTCCACAACTAGACCGAAGAACAAAAAGACAGCAACTTGTCTGTTCCCGTTCTCTGATTCCCCAACGCTGTTCCCCTCCCCCAATTCCCCAATAAAATCTTTAAAAAAAAAAAAGATCATTATTGTAGCATGACTTCTTTAAACTGTTTTTTATTCTCATCACAATTTCACCCATCCACCACCCTTTAAGATATTGAACAAACACTAGCATGGCTTCTAACAGTTCAAGGCAAGTCCATGAGACAACCTGTCCCCCCTTAAGTTCCTACCGGGAAAGCTCAAGACTGACAAAATAGGACCCCTATTTCCCAGTCTCCGTGGGAGGGTAGAAGCCTCACTTTCATAAGAGCCAATTAGCAAACCCAGATGGCCTAACCACACTGACCAAATCCCACCTGCTTTTGATAACTTTCCACTTCCCTGACATTGTTAAACCCCCACCTCTCTACTGAAGTCCTTTCCCCCTACTGCAGTAGTTACTAAAAAAAGTACCACCTTTAATTAGTGACCAGCTTTGGTTTTCTTTAACATATGCAGCCAAACACTTGAACTAAACCAATTAAAATATGGATGCATAGAAACTTTTAGCTCACCTCCGAAACATGTCAATAGCAATAACCTTTGAATTAAGTATAGTAGAATGGCATCTGGCCACTGTGGTGACAACGGGCAATGAATATAATCCATTCTAGTAAGAGAATTTGAAATAATGCTCTGCTCGTCTCATGCCCACCATAAAATGAAAGAATGCAAGAGGGAAGTCTTTTCACAAACAAGTAACTAATCAAGATGAACTACAGTAAAAAATAAAGGGATCTCCTTTATCAAAGGGTTAATGTTTCTGTTTGTGATGACTTTTATTTCTGTTGGGCATTCCTGGGGGGTTTGTGCTGGATTTCCTCACTGATCAACTGGGGAGATGAGGTGAGGACTGAAGTGGACATAGTAGCAGGCTCTCTAACAGTCCCTCCTAGGATGATTGATTCATCAAAGCCATGGCCCTTACCTGTGACTGGACTAAAGACCTGTAAGATGTGGTTTGCTGAAGTTGCCTGGGGAAAGAGCCAGTGGTCTTTGCATCCCGTACATGGGCAAGGACACATGTGGACCAACTTGTGCTGGTAGCCATATTATAACAACCATGCAACGAATCTTAGCTTGAAGTTAGTGGCATAAATAGCAGCGTGGAGAAATAGAAGGAAGCTAGATTCCAGATGATATTGCTGAGACCCCGGAATCAACCACCCCTTCAACCTGCCCCTGATTAAAGTTGCCTAAAATAACAAATTATCTTATTGTTCATACTTTTTTCTTAAGAGAAGTAAGCTTATGTCCTCGTTTCAAGTTCATGATGTTTTTCAGTTAATATTCTGTTACTAGGAGCTAGAGACATCTTAATTGAGACAGGAATCTGCATGGTGTTCTGCAAGGTTGCCCTCTCCACGGCAGAAGCCGAGCCCACAAGAAGGAGCAGTGTTCTCCAAGGAGGGAAATGGGGCCTTCTGGCTCAAGGGCGCCCCCAAGGGGCGCAACTGCCAATGGGATCTGAACATGGGCAGATAGATGGGCCTCCTAGTCCTGGTGATTTTTAAAATAATAAGTTTTTTAAACCTCTTCCAGTCTCTTCAATGGCTTTTGGTCTTCTATGAATATTCTATGACATATTCAAGTTTTGTATTTCCTCTGGGGTCAATTTTGTTAGTTTATATATCTCACGAGAAAGTCATTTATTCCCTCTAGTTTGTTTTTTTTAATGTTGCCATTGAATCTAATATTTTGCTATAAAATTTTAATGTGTTATCTGTGATTGTCTCTTTCTCATTTCTTATCTTGTGTATGCTTCCTTTAGTCAAGCTCCTGTTGTTCTACATTATTAGGTTTACATATATCCTTTCTACTATTTTATTTATTTATTTGCTTTCTCATTCATTATTTTCATTGCTTACTATTTTAGTTTTTCCATTTTTGTTTGGTTTTCCTTCACTAATTTTTTAAAGGTGAGTATGACCTTTACATTTCAGTCTTTTATCTTTAATGACAAAGTCATTTAAAGCTATAAATATTCCTCGCAGAGATTTCCATAGGTTTGACATGAATAGTGTTCCTTGTCATTGCTTTTCAAATAATTTCTAATTTTTGTTTTTATTTCCATTATGACCCAGTGTTATCAAAGTGGGATTTTTTTTTATTCTTAGGTATTTGAGATTTTTCGATCACCTTTTATTACGTATTTCTGAGTTTTATCAGAGAATATACCCTGTAAAATCTCATTTAAAAAAATATTTGCTTTTTTGCAACCAACATGACCAGATGTAAATGATTCATAAACATAAAAAAAGTCAGTATTTTTCCTCAATACTTTCTAGCAGGAGACATACAGTTTAATAATTGTATTATTTAGTTTCTGTTTGTCATTACTACTAATTTTTTTGTTGCTGTTCACTGAATCACTTTGATTCTGAAAAAAGTATATTAAAATATTAACTTTTAATTGTATTTTAATGAACTTCTCCTTGTAGCTCTACTACTTTGCTTTATATATTTAGCTACTATATTATCTAACATACAGGGTTATGACTGACTGGTATATATTTTTTGTAAATGGTACTTTTTATCACTATATAATCCTCACCTTTATCTTCACTGGTGCTTTTAAGCTTAAATTCTGCCTTATCTGGTATTTATATTGGTTGCTGTTTTCTCTTTGTTTGTGGTATTTCTTTGTCCATCCCTTTATTTTTTATTTTTTGTTTTTTAAATCACTTTAAGCATTAATAAAATAAAACAACAGTATAATGATGGGCTTTGTTATTTAACCCAACCTGCCAGTCTATTTTTCAACAGAAATAATTAGCCCATTCATATTAAGCATAACAACTATTTTATTCATGCTATCTTACCTAATGTATGCTCTTGGTCTCATTTCATGTTTCCTCCATTTTCCTAATTTATTTTTGCTGTTTTGTTCAAGTTACTCCATATTCCCACTTTTCCCTAGTTAATTGGAAGTTTTACTGTATTCTATATCAATGATATGGATCACCTGGGGATCTTTTTTGTTTATTTTTATTTTATTTTGTTTTTTATATTTGTGGGGATCCTTTTTAAAAAGTAAATTCAAACTCAGAAGACCTGGAGTGTGGCCTGAGTATCTGCGTTTCTAACACGGTCATGTCAGTGTTGCTGGTCCATGGACCGCACTTCGAGCAGCACAGCTACTCACACTTTGGCTTGCATCAAAATCACTTGGAAAGTTTGTTCAACCATATTGGTCACGCCACTCCCAGAGTTTCTTATTCAGTGGGACTGGGGCAGCACAAGAAAATCTGCATCTCTAAGTCGTTTCCTGGTGATGTTGATGCTGCTGGTCCTTGGCCCATACTTTGAGAACCACAACTCTAGATAAAACTCAGGTTGAGCTGCTAGGGTTCATGATATGCTGACCCTCTAGCCAGTGGTAGATCTACCTTGCCTCTGACACATAGGTGGGTGGCATACAAGTCCAGCAAGTGGCAGGCTCCTACCAAAACACCAAAAGGAAGCTTGTCTCCATCCTGAAGGTCACGTTGGCTGCAAAGTGGCCTCAGCCTCAGGGATGGAGTGGATGCAGCCCATGTATTCCACTTGTCTGAAGGACCAAGACCAGCAGGCATCCCAGAAGCACATACATGTGCTTGTGCCATCCCTCTCCCTTCAGAGGTCTACAGATCTCCCCTGAGCCAAGTAATACTAGTCCAAGGGCCCTGTGCAGCTAGTCTCCAGTCTCTGGTTCAGGCTAGGGGTCAGAAGCTTGAAATAGCTGCCAAATTTCTCCATCTAACCCAGCTCAGACCAAGGCCTGCTCCCCTCTTCCAGGCTCAGCCTGCTTGTCAGCTGCAGAAACCACTTATCTCAGGGGGAGGAGCAATTGGATATATATGGTGGAGGAGGGACAGGAACACTATTTTTCAAAGTCCTCCAGTGTTTTGGAGGAGAAAAACTGGAACTGGAGGATTCAGAAATGTCCTGTAGAAAATGAACATGGTGAGCATTGAAGAATGGGTAAGCTTGGAGCAGAAGGGAAGGGTATTACAAGCCAGTAGGTACATCTTACCTTAAGACATAAAATCAAGAGAGCTGTATGATGGTTAGCCTGGATGGAGTTTTGGGGCTAATGTAAAACTGGCTGTATAAAATTGGATCCTAATCAAGGAAATCTATAACTGCTAGACTGACAAATTTTGAATGTATGAACTGTGTGGTCAGAAAAGACCTGCGGGCCGGCCAAGTGGCGCATTGGTTAAGAGCTGGCTTGGGATGCCAGAGGGCCCCGGTTCGGATCCCACATATGAGGGCCAGTGACACTGCCCTCCACAGCTAAGATGCTGAACAACAGCTCAACCTGGAGCTGGGCTGCCATGAGTCGCTGGCAACGGCGTAGGCTGCAGCCCCTGTTGCAGAGGATTGCCATGGGCTACCGTGTGTATCCAGCAGCCACCGTGAGCGGCCGTCCAGAAACCGGCGACTGATCTGCCTCGCCCAGGAAGAGCACAATGATGGTGCCAACTTGGGCCAGTGAAGCAACGTCCTCCACAACTAGACTGAAGAACAAAAGGACAGCAACTTCTCTGTTCCCCTTCCCCCAATTCCTAAGTGCTGTTACCATCCCCCAATTTCCCAATAAAAATCTTTAAAAAAAAAAACAAAGAAAAAGAAAAGACCTGGGTATAAATCTCAGGTCTGCTTCACTGGCTTTGTAAACTTGAACAAATTGCTTAAATTCTCTGACCCTCTTCCTGTAAAAGAGAGACATGATGTCTTCTTTCCAGCACTCTTGCTAGGAAATCATGCCTGTGAAAGATAAGGACTGGCACATGGTGCGCTTCCCCCCTTCCTTTCCTGGCGATTGAGGAAGGCAGGAATTACCTCAGAGACCCCACAAATGTCTCAGGGGAAGTGGCTGAGGAGGTGACAAGAGGAAATCAGTTGGAAACAGACAAAGCTGGGAAGGTAGCAAACTGTACTTGTGTGTTTGTGGGGGCAGTTTTTTGGGAGACAAGTTGTTGAAAGAGGCAGTGGAAAAGACAGGACAATAGAGGAAAAGGACCTGAGAGAGTGAAGTAAAAGAACATTAAAGATTTATTTTTCATTTTCCCCAGTTTTATTGAGATATAGTTGACATACATCACTGTATAAGTTTAAGGTCTACAGCATAATGATATGACTTACATATATAATGAAATGATTACCACAATAACTAGTTCACATCCAACATCTCATAAAGATACAAAAAAAGGAAAAAAAAATTCCCTTGGAAGAAAATTCCTCTAAGATTTACTATCTTTACAACTTTCATATATGTAATACAGCAGTGTCCCTAACACTTGTTTATCTTAAAACTAGAAGTTTGTACCCTTTGACTATTCTTATACATTCTTTGCATTTTTTTTTAAGATTTTTATTGGGGAATTGGGGGGATGGGAACAGTGCTGGGGAATTGGGGGAAGGGGAGCAGACAAGTTGCTGTCATTTTGTTCTTCAGTCTAGTTGTAGTTGTGGAGGACGTTGCTTCACTGGCCCAAGTTGGCACCATCATTGTGCTCTTCCCGGGCGAGGCAGATCAGTTGCCAGCTTCTGGACCACCGTTCACTGCGGCTGCTAGCCACTCACGCTGGCTGCTGGCTACACACGGTAGCCCATGGCAACCCACTGCCACAGGGGCTGCAGCCTACGCCGTTGCCGGCGACTCACGGCAG
>NW_017731990.1:924165-926092 GCF_001890085.2 Hipposideros armiger | reverse complement strand
TATGTGGGATCCGAACCGGGGCCCTCTGGCATCCCAAGCCAGTTCTTAACCATCGCGCCACTCAGCCGGCCCCTATTCTTTGCATTTTTGACTCACTGTCAGCTTTGTTGAAGACAGAGCAAGTGGCACAGAATGACCCATCAGGGGTTAAATTGAATGATTTAAACTATGGCAAGTCATAGAAAGAAGAAACCAACCATCAGAAGAGGTGTACAGAAATCCCCCCAAAGCTAATATATAGCTTATAGTACTCCCTTTGGGAAGTTCAGAATTATTATTTCTTTAGCTTTGTATGCAAACATATAAATTTTTTTCCCCTTGAACATGGTGGCGGGGAAAAGAGGTGGACAATATATTATAATGAAATTTGAAACATTGTGCCAAAGAAAATTCACAATCACTAATTTTAGGATGAATATGATTAATCTCTGAGATACTAGAAGAAAAACTTAATGGCCACATAAGAGACATTATTTTCATCAATTGTTGAAATATTACTCATCTAAAAAGAAAGATTTCAGATCTTAGAAAAGCGATAAGAGCCCCACAAATACTTCTTGGGTTTTTCATGTGGTTTCAAGCACTGAGGAAACCATCATGTAGAAATGCAGCAGATGCATTAAAGAGTATTCTTAGTGAAATAAATTAAAATAAATATACATGCAAAAATGTCTAGAATGATGTCCAGCAAATAAGATCAATAAATGTTGGAGGAATCCAATTAAATCCTTTATCCAAATTTAATCCAAGGTACTATCACACCGCCTTTGCTTTTAAGCAGGCTTTGGGGCCGGCCAAGTGGCTCAGTTGGTTAAGAGCTCGCTCAAGAGTTTGAGCTCTGAGCAACAGCGATTTGATTCCCGGCCCGAGCTGAGCAGCCACTGAGCTGCCAACAGGTGGCAGGATGGCTCAGCTTAAAAACAAACAAACAAACAAACAAACAAACAAACAAATAAATAAATAAATAATAAAGCAGGCTTTGGTCCCAAGATGTGGCAGGGCTAAGCCTCAGAGGTAACCATTGCTAATTCAGAGCTCCCAGGGACAGCCTGAGGACTATTAAAATGCACTCCACTTTTCAATATGCAGTTTAATAGATTACAAGGAGAACATTTCTGCTGCTCCTTTTAGAAGCCCATAGTTACCTGAATGTTGCTTGGAAAGCTGTCAGGATACAGATGCCATCTCTAGTCATGGAACAATGCAGTGATCTGTCCACAAAAAGGGGAGGTTCCCCAGCCTCCTCCTCACTGTAGTCTTGACTGGCTATAAGATATGTTAACTAGAAATCATATTTTTTTGTGAACACACTCCCATTTACTGAGTTCTTATTATATGCCACGTACCTTGCAGACATTTTCTCATTTAATCCTCGTAACCCTATGAGATAGGTAATATTATCATCTTCATTTTACATATGAGAAAACAGAGTCAGGATTAAAACCAGTACAGTGTCAGTAGTTAAGCAAAACTTGGAATCAAGCTGATCTCAATTTAATATCTTGGCCCATGACTTTGGCATATCTTTCCCTTCGTGGGTCTCAGTTTACTAATTCTACCTTTTGTAGAATAATTCTTAGAAGACTAGAATTAGAAGTTGAGGTATAATTACCTAACAGACACTTTTTTAATATCTGCTAACAGCAAGCCATGGACACCAAATGCCCAGCATGCAATGTTTGGGAGTAATTGCCTCAAATTTGTTTATCAGGTTGCTTACCATCATAAAGACCTCATTTGAATCTAGTCTGTACCATAGTATCAAGCTAGAATTACATTTTCAGGAGCTAGTAATTTCTTTCTTTTTTAAATTTTATTGGGGAATTGGGGGAGGGGAACAGACAAGTTGCTGTTCTTTTGTTCTTCAGTCTAGTTGTGGAGGACGTCGCTTCACTGGCCCATGTTGGTATTATCATTGTGCTCTTCC
>NW_017731990.1:903966-923465 GCF_001890085.2 Hipposideros armiger | reverse complement strand
GGGAAGGGGAACAGACAAGTTGCTGTCCTTTTGTTCTTCAGTCTAGTTGTGGAGGATGTTGCTTCACTGGCCCAAGTTGGCACCATCATTGTGCTCACCTTCATTTTTAAGTGCTTTAATTGAGAAATAATTTACCTTCAACAAACTGCACAAGTCTTAATGTGGAACTTGATGAATTTTTACATATGTACAAGGGTACACCCATGTAGCTACCATCTCAATCAAGATATAAACATTTTGACCACCCCAAGAAGTTCCCCAGTGCACCTTTGTGGTCACTCACAATTCCCTTCCCTATCCCCCAGCCCTTAGCAATCACTAGTCTCTGTGACTATAGTTTTGCCTTTTCCAAAATGTCATAAATAGACTCATCTAACATTTTCCCTTTTGAATCTGGCTCCTTTCACTTAGCACAATATGTTTGAGGTTCATCCAAGTCATCACCTGTATTAGTAGTTCATTCTTTTTCATTGCTGAGTAGTATTCCATTATATCGATATACTACAGCTTGTTTATCCATTTACCTCTAAGGACACCTGGGTTATTGCCTGTTTCTGGAAATCTGGGGTAGAGCTACTATAAAATTAAGGTACAAGTTTTTGTGTGACTATAATTTTCATTTATCCAGGGTAAATACCTAGGAAAAGTAATGCTGAGTTATAAGGTAAATATGTGTTTAATATTATTTTTTAAACTACCAGTTTTTTTAAGTACTATACTTTTTTGTTTGTTTGTTTGTTTTTTGTTTTTTGGGTTTTTTTTGTTTTTAGCTGAGCCATCCTGCTGCCTGTTGGCAGCTCAGTGGCAGCTCAGCTCGGGCTAGGAATCAAACCACTGTTGCTCAGAGCTCGCACTCTTGAGTGAGCTCTTAACCAACTGAGCCACTCAGCCGGCCCAAGTACTATACCATTTTATGTTTCCACCAACAGTGTATGAGTTTCAGTTGCTTTGCCACCTTGCTAGCACGTGGTATTGTCAGTTTGATTTTATGTTAGCCATTCCAGTAGGTGGTATCTCATTGTGGTTTTATTTTGCATTTCCCTAATCAATAACAATGATGAGCATCTTTCCATGTGATTATTTGACATCTGTATATCTTTTATGATGGTCTTCAAATCTTTTGCCCATATTTTTACTAGATTGTTTTTTTCCTTATTGCTGAATCTTGAAAGTTCTTCATATACTCTAGCTACAAGTCCTTGATTAGATATGTGTATTTCTGCTAATATATTGTATCAATCTATAACTAGTCTTTTTATTTTCTTACTACTGTCTTTCAAAGAGAAGCTTTTAATTATGATGAGGTCCAATTTATCAATTCTTGTTTTATGATTTGAGCTCTTGCATCATATTTAAGAAATCTTGGATTAAGTCAAGGTCACAAAGGTTTTTCCTACGTTTTATTCTAGAACTTTTACACATTGCATACATTTAGGTCTATGACACATTTGAGTTCGTTTTTATATACAGTTCAAAAAAGGTTGAGTTGTAGTTTTCTTTTGGGGGCAGGTCAAGGGTTACATAGCTGTTCCCACACCACTTTTATTTTATTTTATTTTTAATTTGGGAATTGGGGGAGGGGAACAGTGTTGGGGAATTGGGGAAGGGGACCAGCCAAGTTGTTGTTCTTTAATCTAGTTGTGGAGGGCACCAGTCACCATCTGGCTGCCTGTTGGCAGCTCGTGGCCTCTAAGCTCAAGGTGTTGTGTTCAATCTTAGTTGCAGGTTTGCGTAGCCACCATCCCATGTGGGAGTCGAACCAGCCACCTTGTTGTTAAGAGCACATGCTCTATCCACTGACTTATCCAGGCAGCAGCTCAGCTCAAGTTGCCGAGTTCAGTCTTGGTTGCGGGTGGGCATAGCCACCATCCCATGCAGGAGTCGAACCAACAGCTTTGTTGTTAAGAGTGCATGCTCCATCCACTGAGCCATGCGGGTGGGCGTAGTCCACCATCCAACAGTCAGTCTTGTTGTTAGGAGCACATGCTCTCACCAACTGAGACATCCTGCCCCTGTTGGCAGCTCAGCGACAGCTCAGCTCGGGCTCAGCGTCACTGGCCCATGTGGGAATCAAACCGGCAACCCTGTTGCTCAGAGCTCATGCTCTTAAGGTAACTCTTAACCAACTGAGCCACTCGGCCGGCCCTCCAGTACCACTTTTTTTTTTTTTAAGATTTTTTTATTGAGGAATTGGGGGAGGGGAACAGCGTTGGGGAATCGGGGAAGGGGAAAGGGAAAGGGAGCAGACAAGTTGCTGTCTTTTTGTTCTTCAGTCTAGTTGTGGAGGGCGTCGCTTCACTGGCCCATGTTGGTATTGTCATTGCGCTCTTCCCAGGTGAGGCAGTCGCTCACCGGCCATTGGGTGGCTGCTCATGGCAGCTCATGGTAGCTTACAGCAGCCCACTGCAGCAGGGGCTGCAGCTTTCGCTGTCGCCGGCGACTCACGGCAGCCCAGCTCCAGGTCAAGCTGTTGTTCACCATCTTAGCTGTAGAGGGCGCAGCATCACTGGCCCTAATGTGGGATCTGAACTGGGGCCCTGCTGCTCAGAGCTGGCGTACCAAGCCAGCTCTTAACCAACACACCACTCGCCGGACCCCAGCACCACTTTTTGATTCCCTGACTCCATTTGTTCTGTTGACTCTCCATTAACCGTTCATTTCATCTTTATTATATCTTTCAGGAATTTGATTTCATACTTGCATTGGCTAGGAACTAAGTTTTGAGCTTTAGTAATAAAACACTTGAACGATTTATGAAGGAAGAAGGGGAGGAAGGGAAGGAAATAAAAAGCAAAACAAACACAAAGTTAACTGAAAATCTTTGGGCCACTGGCCCTCATATGCCTTCTGGCTGAGGGAGCACCAACCTTACACAAAGCCCAGGCTTAAGGAAAGCCCTGAGCCTGGGGTCCTGCATGGGGAAGGCGTAGTGAGGTGCCTGCCTGAGGACCGGGGGGCCATGGACAGCTCTGGTAGGGCAGCATAAGGCTCTCCTAGGGAGGAGGGTGTGAAGAGAGAAAAGAATGCTCTGAATGGGAGCTAGAGGCTGTGAAAGAATTCTCTCCCCCTTTCAATTATATTCAGGTTTGAGTCATTATTTTTGGTGTAAAATCCCAATAGCCCCCACACCTGAGTAGGTAATCTCTTGTTCTAAGACTCAGATTAGTAAATGTGCACAAGGCCTGTGTAAATTTGGCAGAAAGGTTTCCTCCTCCTCTTCCTCCTCTTTCTATCTGGAAGGCAGGGTAAAAGAACAATTAGTCAACCACCCAAATAATCCTTTTAATGTCAGCTCCCAAAACTTGTGTATTCATGCATAGTGGCTGGCTACAAAATGCAAAACATCTAGCGATGTGGAGTATCTGAATTATTACTGGAATTGTAAAGCAGTTAGTGAGCCTCCCTGCCATTATTATTATATATTCATCCTTGAGAAAGGAGGCCCCTTGTTCCCTGTTGCTTCCTTGTTATCTTTGCATTCTGGAAGAGGCAGCATATGTTAGATGAGCCCCTCGTGCACTCTTTCACATTGTTGTTGTCTTAAAATCATACTAAGCACTGGGATGATGAGATATTTGTGCATTTCTAATGTACTGGTTATGTCCATCAATATTCTTAATAAAATTGAATCCACACGTTTCTGCCGTGATCAGCACATGATACAAAGTCCTGAGTCAATCACTTAGTCCAGGTGCTCTAGGCAGACCGAGCTTCCGGTTGAACTGAAACCATGCCAACCAATTGAAAATTTGAATGCAGATTTAGTGGAGACGACATATATGAGAAACTAAAACTACTAAAGCAATTCAGTAAGCTGCTGAATGTTCTATGCTTTCATAGGACTTGACTCAAACCGTATTGTACGTAGCCATTTTCATGCTGGTGTTCTCCATGTGCCATGAGCCCCCCTGGAGGACTGGTTATTTCTAGTTCATCCATACATCATCAGTACATCTCGTTCTTCCTCACATTTGGGAGAGTGGCTAATTCAGAATGTGTGCCCAATAAATATTTGTTGACTTTGGTGAAAAAGTGTTTAATTCACTGAAGACATAGAAGGCAATTTATCATATCTGCAGATATCACAGAGCCTGAAGAGTTGACACTTGATGTTGATGCTGGAATTCAACCTTAACCAGCAATTTGGAATGTTGGGCCACTAAAACCACAAAGAAATGAACAGGAATACAGGCAAAGACCCATGTAAAAGTTATTTTTAACTGGGTTTACATAAGAATAGAATGAATATCTGGCTTGATGGCTGCCCTTGAAATGGAAAAGATCCAGCAGTTTTCAGTGGCCTCAAACTCAATACAAGTGGGATGTGGCAGCTTACAATGCTAATGAAATCTAAATGATAAGTAATAAAAGCTTAGGGTGCGGTTTAGGGAAGTATAATAGCATTTACTGTACTCCTTGCTGATCAAGCCACATGTAGAATGAAACATGCAGTTTCCAGAAGTACATTCTAAGGGGAGAATTGGCAATGAGCACATGTCCTGTAAGATGGGAACAGATGGAGGTTAACCCGCAGTATGTATATGGCTCTGAATAATTTGTGACTCACTGAATTCAGCCAGTGAGAGGGGGCCCTGTAATTTACAATGTAGCTAGGAAAATGTTTTCTTTGTGGGCTCAGTTTGAACTGTCTCTGAGAGCTGATTTTTGCCCTGGGGACACATATGGACACAATCTGGTAGAGCTCTATTAAAAGCTCAGTTGGTTAGAGCATGGTGCTGATAACACAAAGGTTGCCAGTTCAATCCCCACATGGGCCACTGTGAGCCTTAAAAAAAAAAAAAAAAAAAAAAAGCAAGCAGGGGCCGGCCGAGTGGCGCGATGGTTAAGAACTCGCTTGGGATGCCAGAGGGCCCCGGTTCGGATCCCACATATGAGGGCCAGTGACACTGCCCTCTACAGCTAAGATGCTGAACAACAGCTCAACCTGGAGCTGGGCTGCCGAGAGTCGCTGGCGACGGCGTAGGCTGCAGTCCCTGTAGCAGTGGGTTGCCATGGGCTACCCTGTGTAGCCAGCAGCCAGCGTGAGCGGCCAGCAGCCGCAGTGAGTGGCCGTCCAGAAGCCGGCGACTGATCTGCCTCGCCAGGGAAGAGCGCAATGATGGTGCCAACTTGGGCCAGTGAAGCAGTGTCCTCCACAACTAGATTGAAGAACAAAATGACAGCAACTTGTCTGTTCCCCTTCCCCTAATTCCCCAGTACTGTTCCCATCCCCCCAATTCCCCAATAAAAAATCTTTAAAAAAAAAAAAAAAAAAAGCAGTGCTCACCAGGGATTGAAGAAGCAAAGCGCCCTGAATGACATACTCGTATGTCCTGGTACTTACCTGCTATCTTTCAAATGCAGCCTTTAGCCAGGATTCTCTTGTGTACGGATGCTGTGAATCCTTCTTTCGCATCAGCTTAGTGTATCAAACTGCCTGTTCCCACGCTAATGCCAGAAGCCTAGACTGATGCTGCTGGAACTGACTACTGACATGGGCTAGAAATGTAGAAGTGGGAAAAGGAACAGCCACCACCAAGCTTCCTGGGTACATGCTTCTGCTTTGGCTGCTTTTGCTGCCCTCTCATCCCCTGTGACCCCTCTCACCCCTGACCCTGTGCGTGACTGCCCTGCAGCAGTATCCTTCTGTCCTCATCACCCTCTTGCCTTGATTCTTGATTCCCTCAGACTTCTGCCTCCTCTGGGTTCTGTGCTGGTGTCTTACTGGCATACTCCCTGCACTGGGCTCAGCATATACCGGACCCGCTTACTCTTAGCTCTTTGTTTTTCCAGCATTACTTTTCAGACCCTTAGCTCATTTGAATGAATGTGACAATTTTAGGAGGGAATAGAAAAATAATTTATATACACTTACATTTTATATATTATTATAAAACAGTCATTTATGTACACATAAATATATATAAAAATAATTTTTATGCACTTAATTTTTTTTAACTGGCTCCCTGTACTTTCTGTCTCATATCATATGGATTAAGTATATAACCTCTGCACTTAACAGACATGTGCAGGTTCAAATGCGGGCCTGCCACTTAGAGGCCATATTAACTTGGGAAAGTTACTTAATATCACTGAGCATTAGTTTCTTCACCTGTAAAATGGGAATTAAAGCTATCTAATTTATAGATTAAATGAGATAATATAAATTCTGGAAAGGGATCTGGTATATAGTAAGCCTAAATAAATGACACTTATTATTGTTACTTATAACACATATATACCTTTTTATATACCTTGTATGTAAAACTATATCACTTTATATATACAAATACTATAACACTTACAATTATTTTAAAATATGCCTTTAAAATCTTTGCTCAAATTTTTCTAATTCTGCATTTTTAATGTTTAGTAGAGGAGAATAAATCACAAATTGTGGAAAAATTGAATTGCTAGTTGAACAGAATATTTACAGTTAGCATATAGTAATGGCTTCATCTTAGGAATCTGATCTTAGAAATTTAACTCTCTTTCTCTCTCTCTCTCTCTCTCTCTCTCTCTCTCTCTCTCTCTCTCTCTCTCTCTTGATTACATCATCCTAGAAGCAAAGTAGCCAAGTACCCATAAAATCTGGGCAACAAAATCAAGTTTGATGTAAAAATATTTATTTATTCTTGGGCTCTCATATTATTTGAGTTGGCAAATCAATATTAACTTGCACAGTATCCTAATAGCCATAAATGAAATTAGTTCAAGGCTTTTTTCCAAAGCAACCCAACCTCATAATTAATTTTATTTGGTCCTTATCTAGACTATTATAATTTTTAAATGTAGGATCATAGACTTTTTTTAAAAGATTTTTTTGGGGAATTGGGGGAGGGGAACAGCATTGGGGAATCAGGGAAGGGGAACAGACAAGTTACTGTCCTTTTGTTCAGTCTAGTTGTGGAGGACGTCGCTTCACTGGCCTATGTTGGTATTATCATTGCGCTCTTCCCGGGTGAGGCAGTCGCTCGCGGGCCATTGGACGGCCATTCACGTCGGCTCACAGCAGCTCACACCAGCTGCCAGCCAGCCTCACTGCAGCCTATGCCATCGCAGGTGACTCACAGCAGCTCAGCTCCAGGTCGAGCTGTTGTTCACTATCTTAGCTGTAGAGGGCACATATTATTGGCCCTCATATGTGGGATCCGAACCGGGGCCCTGCTGCTCAGAGCTGGCATCCCAAACCAACTCCTAACCAACGCGCCACTCGGCTGGCCCGACATTTCTTTTTTTTTTTTTTTTTGAAGATTTTTATTGGGGAATTGGGGGATGGGAACAGTGCTGGGGGATTGGGGGAAGGGGAATAGACAAGTTGCTGTCCTTTTGTTCTTCAGTCTAGTTGTGGAAGATGTTGCTTCACTGGCCCATGTTGGCACCATCATTGCGCTCTTCCCAGGCAAGGCAGATCAGTCACCGGCTTCTGGACGGCGACTCGCTGCAGCTGCTGGCCGCTCACGCTGGCTGCTGGCTACACAGTAGCCCATGGCAACCCACTGCAGCAGGGGCTGCAGCCTACGCCATCGCAGGTGACTCTCGGCAGCCCAGCTCCAGGTTGAGCTGTTGTTCAGCATCTTAGCTGTGGAGGGCAGTGTCACTGGCCCTCATATGTGGGATCTGAACCGGGGCCCTCTGGAGTCCCAAGCCAGTTCTTAACCATCGCGCAACTCGGCCGGCCCCCGACATTTCTAATGTATAGAAATCCCATTTGGGAATTCATAAACCTATCTGCTTATTCCTTTTAATACTGGTGTGTCCTAGCCACTGGCTCTTTAAATGATATTGTTACTCAGTACTTTTCCTTCTTAAAAAATATCTGGGTTTCAGACCAGCTAAAATCAGGAAAACATAAGGAAGAGAAGTCAAAGCTATTCCCAATGAGGATAGCAAGTGGATACAGTTGAAGCTGAGTAAAGAAAGAGATGGAAGAGAGAAAACAAATAAAATGACCATCTTGTTGGCACAAGCCAAGCAGTCTGAGATGTAACATCAGCTGTGAACTCCTAGGAAAATTTCCACAAAGGCCCTTTATATTCAACAAAAGGGTGACTAAGCCCAGACATTGGAAGTGTTGGTGGGCAGCGCCTACCTGAATGATGCACTGAAGAAAGTTATGTTTGTGTGTGGAGCCCAAGGTGGTTATGTTTCGTTTCATGACTGTGGAAACAGGAGAAAAGGATTCCCCTCTGTAGGAAGCATTTGGCCACTGACTGCTAATGTGCACATCCACCTCGTCACCTCACTGTGCCCCATCACACTCACACTAAACCCATACATGCCCAGTGAAATCCATGGAGCTTCTGCTTCGTGACTGAGTTTGGCTGGAGCGAGAGTGCCAAAGGAGAGAGGTGAGATGGCATCTTTGCCCCAACGGATGCCTTAGCCCAGCCTGTGTGCGGTGATGGAGAGGTGGCAACTGGAAACTTAGGAATGTTTCCAAAAGAATGTTGGAGACTCTCACTGAGATGTGAGTGCCAGATACTGACAGAATTATTTTCATGGGGGAATTCGTAAATTCTGAGTGAGGGTAAAGGCCAGAAGCTGGAAGAATAGGAAGGACTCTGGATGCAGTCAGATCTGCTGACCCCATGACCAAGTATAGCAGGAAATTAGAGAGGAGACCTTTCCCCTCCTCTACACAAAACCCAGCACCAGGCTCACATCCAAGAATATGGCACCGTTAGCATGAACACTGACCTTCTCACTGCAGACAGTGGTGGTTGGCAGTGGAAGGTAAATCAAACGGCAGACAAGCAAAGACAAGAAGTGCCACCAGTAAAAGCACATGGTGGACACTGTGTAGTAACTCTGTCTGACAAACAAGGTCTGTGGGCAAAAGGGAAGCACATCATTGGGGAGTCTCCAAAAAAATATGGGTAACTCGTGGGGGTGTGCTAAGTTACTGTTTGATAAGATGGAATTCTGCCCCAGGAAATTCCATGGGCTGGGGAGGTCTGATAACATCAAGTTTAACTTTCAAATAATGGAATGGCAACAGTCTAATATCTTTATGGCTCTTGCCATCATATCAAAAAATAAAGAAAAAGATAGAAAATGGGGAAGGTACCTCAAATGTACCAGTATCAGGAATTTAAGATTGACTCTTCATGCCAAATGATATAAAAATGCATCACCATTGTTCACAAAAGCTCCCAAAGCAATTGTCTATCATTTAAAATTTGAAATTATTGTCATTGTAAGGAAGGATTAATGATACAAATTTTTACCTGGATGATAAAAGTGACAAATGGAAGCATTGCCATAGTTTGCCTTATAAAGTGCCCAATTACCTACCATCAGGCTGCAACCACAATTTAGACCTTTACAACTAATCTGCATCTTCCCTTCTCTGATTCTGTGCTTCTACGTCTCTGAAAGACTCATACGGGACCTTCTGTGTCAATGTTAGTTAGTCTCAATTAAATGCATGAAAATGAATATGGGGTTTAATATAGGGTAGACTCTTCTCAAAGATGAATCAAGGGATCACCAAAGGTCATCAGAACATCTGGGAATGCTAGCTGAGAGAGAGATTTTCATAAAGTTTTATTATCAAATGCATGGTTTTCACTGATTATAATAATTCATTTTCTCAGTGTCTTCACTATTAAAAAAAACAACTTCAGTTAGTTAGAGTTAGTAGACCATTCTGATGAAATAATAGTTCTGATGAACCTTTTTTTTTTAAGTCAGCACTTTGTCAGCACCTTTCTAAATACTTTATAGGTCAACTGCTCTGATTTAAGAGGTACAGTTCCACTCTGACATAGCTGATATTATGTTTATCACAGACCTTCCAGTGCCTCTGCTTCATAATTCTGAACTATCACCTCCCACTTCTTCAGGACCAAACATATTGAATGAAGATTTTCCTTCATTCATCAATCAATTTGACAAGTTTGACTGACTGTCTACTACATGCCAGGTCTTCTTCTAGAGGCTGAGGGCATAACAGAGAACAAAACAGACAAAAATCTCTTCTTCCATGGAGGTTAAATTCTAGGACAATGTTACATGTATAAAGAATTTGAGATTGGGCTGACTTAACTTATATCAGGACCAGTAGCTGATTTTTTATTAATCACTGAGGTCAACTAGCTTGATGTTATTGGCTGTTTTCTCTTGAAGTAACTGTTTTGCATCTATTTAAATCATGATTCCAGGAAGTTGGGTTCTGGCTCTTGAAGGCATTTTCCACTGTATTTATCTTGGTTGAGTACAATGAGATAGAAAAAACTATATATAGTAGAAAGAATGTGGGATGTCTGAATTCTTTCAAATCTAGAACTTTTTTACCCTCTTAGTCTAATTTATCCCCTCTACAAAAAAAAAAAGAAGAAGAAAATAAAGGTAAAACAACTCAAGTTTTTTTCAGTGCTAAACAGAGGACAGAACATCATTACCACCCATTACAACCCTTCTTCGATCTTAGTCCTATCACAAGAAACATCCTGTAATTTCCTCCCTTCAAAATCAGAACCAAATTCAAGAAGATCAGCACAGAACTGGATGCTAATAATAGTTCACTCCCACTGATAACGGAAAGGCTGAAGGCTTCACAAACCTTTTCAAAGAACAGTATGATGTAATTTTGAAATCACAAATGGCTCTGTTTCTCTAAGCAGGCATTCTTCAGAGGACAGAGCTCAGTCAGAAATCCTAAAACTCAAGAGAGCCAGTGAAACTCAAAGGTAATTCAGAAAAGAACAGCTTAAATGGCTGAAAGCTTGGGAGATCCTCCCACTGAGGAGCTGCTGGGGGATCTGAATTTTTTTCTCTGAATGGGTAGGGTAAGAAAGAGAGAGGACTTAGAAAAATTCAAAGGTACATGACAGGGAGCCACTGTAAGTAACAGACCTATAGTAGTACCGAGAGAGCTAAAGCCATAATACTTGACATTGAGTGTTTTATATGTGTTATCTTTTTTAAACCTTACAATGCCTCAGGAGGCAGATATTATTGCTATTATTCCCATTACCCAGTTGAGGAAAACTGAGGCTAAGTAACTTGCACAAGGCCACACAGCTAGTAATGGAAGAGCTGAGACTCGGACTAAAGGTAGCTCCAGAGACCCAGCTCTCGGTAGCTTCAGCATGCTGCTGTAAGAGCAGATACATCCAGCTGTCCATAAGAATGTGGAAAAATGAGGACATATAGACAATTAAGATTTCAACAGTCATCACGCCAGAGATTGTGATGTCCTTTTTTGCCCTTGAATAAAGGACATCAAACTCGTTACTATCTATAAATTGTTTTAGTTTTGTCATTCAACGCCAAACATGTACTTTGTGGAACACTAATTATAGGTGTTGTGCTCAAAAATGCATTCCATGGCCAAGGTAGATTCACAAGCACATCAGCATCATATTAAAGGCTCTGAGGAGTTTAGCCATAAAGAAATAGATTTAACTCATTTTAACCAACATTTCCCAAATGTATTGGCTACCAAACCATTTAATTTTTTTAACACCTATAAACCATGTATTGAACCATTGTTTTCCTGAACACACTGCAGTGTTTTTTTTAAAAAAGGTGATTTTCACTATGTGAAATTACATCTTACTCTTGTGACGTTCATATTCTTACTCAGCCACCTGAGAATGTGCACCCCATGAGGACAGGGATTCACCATCTACAGACTTCCCTCACTGGTGACTATTCTAATGTTACGACAGCTTTTGCTTCCCTGGACATTCTGCTGACTGTGGACTCCTTGGAAGACCAGCGCCCCTGCCCACTCCGTGCTGTGACATTCAGTAGGGATATGATTCCTGCCGAGCAGAGCTGCTATGTTAGTGAGGGAAATGGACTGTCAGGTAAACAACCAATGAGAGAGAATATTTTTCATTGTAAAATTTTAAATTAGTGAATGAAGTCCATCCCAGTCTCATGTGTGTTTTAGTTGCTGTGAATTGCCCCTTGCATGCTTACACACACACAGAGAGAGAGAGAGAGAGAGAGAGAGAGAGAGAGAGAGAGAGAGAAAGGACGCTTGCAAGAGGCAGGATCAGGACAGGAGTGTAACTGGAAAACAGCCAGCTAGAGAGAGAGGACCATTGATTTATGGCATTTGCAGGTTTCCATGGTGTAAATACTTGCACCATGTTGGATTTCTGGCTAACAAGGTGATGTCAAACTGCTTCCTGGAAATTTAACCATCTGCTCTCATGAGCAGGTGCCAGAGACCCCAGAACAAACCACTAATTCTGGGCTTTCAAGGCAAGTTTAGCCAGCACCTCTCTGGTCACAGACTTTTGGATTTCACAAGCTTAGAAAAATAATGATTTTTGAAAATTAGAGAATGACTAACTTTCTAAAATCTTTTCCTTCCTCCCTTCCTTCCTTCCTTCCTTCCTTCTTTCCTTCCTTCCTTCCTTCCTTCCTGCCTGCCTGCCTTCCTTCCAAGTAAAAACACTAAAAAACAAATAACAATCTATAATCACCATCATTTCATAAAAGAAATATGTTAATTGCAAAAAAAGTGAGAATGACGTAACTTTGAAATAAAGAACAGCCCTTTAAATTGAATTAATCTAGATCTATAAAAATTTTATTACCTTATTTTTCTAATTTTGTTATGAACTAGGGAAATTTATTAGAATGTTTCTGAGTACAAGTGACAGAAAACTTAGCAGTGATTTAGTAGCTTAAGGTCATTTTCTTACATAACAAGATGTTTAGAGGTTACTGGTTGTTGGCAGGAGTATGATTGTTGTGATACTATCAGACGCCTACCTTTTCCTTAGCTTTCCTGTCCACCATCTTTAGATTATAGGCTTTTCTCTTCATGCTTGTAGCCTCATATTCATAAGATGGCTGCTGTACTTTCAGGAAGATAAAGGGAAAAGGGCAAAAGTCCTTGTTGAGGGTTGACTTGTGTCCCCCAAAGAGATATGATGAAGTCCTAGCCCCAGTACCTGTGAATGTGACTGTGGGGCGCCGGCTGGGATCTGCCAGGGACACTGAGAATGTAAGCTGGCAAGCTACAGGCCTCCATGTTAGGATGAGCAGCTTGAGAACAGCTTAAAAGTTACAGACCAGAGCTGCAGTAAGGGTAAAGCCTGACAGCTGGCAAGCTGACAGGCTCTTAGGCCTTGGGAGCAGGGTGGGAAGGTTGCTGAGTAGATCTCATCTCCACCGTGCCCCTGAAGAAAGAACAGCCAACATCACAGACAACCTTAAAAGTTACAGAGTGGAAGGCCATCCTGTTAACAGCTTCTACTTGCTGTGTTTTGTTTCACTTCGGGGAGATTGCTCCCAAAACCCGCTACCTAAGGAAAGTTACTTTTGCTATAAAAGCTGTGTATAAACAATAAACACGGCCACTCTCTGCCATCAGCACTGAGTGGACTTCCTGTCCCCAGCTTTCGTCTCTAGCCTCTTTCTTTTCCAGCCTCCCACCCAGTCCTCTCAGGTACCCTTTCGGTAAGCTCCTGGCTGACAAGCCAGGGGCGTTCAGTTGAGCCAGCTGGTCTCGTTCATGTGACCATATTGGAAAATGAGGTCTTTGCAGATGCAATTAGTTCAGATGAGGTCATACTGAATTAGGGTGGGTCCTAATCCAATAAATTGTGTCCTTATAAGCAGAGAAAACAGAGATGACAGAGAGAACACTATGTGAAGACACAGAGAACACACAGAGGGAAAGCGGCCACGTGAAGATGGAGGCAGAAGCTGGAGTAAGGAAGCTGTAAGCCAGCGGACATCAAGGATTGCTGGCAACCATCAGAGGCAGGGAAAATTTCTTCCTCAGAGCCTTTGGAAGAAGTATAGACTGCAGTGCCTTGATTTCAGACTTACAGCCTCCAGAACTATGAAGGAATACATTTTATGTTGTCTTAAGCCACCCGTTTTGAAATGTTTTGTTATAGTAGCCCTAGGAAACCAACATAGGCCTCTCCATCACAAAGCCTTGTCTTTCGAGGTCTCCAGATTCCCCTTCATGACCCATAGGCCAGAACTGGGTCAGAGGCCCAAATTTAGAACAATCAATGGCCAAGGGGAAGGAGATCTCCATACCTGGTTTAGATCTATCCTGATTCATCCTTGTGCCTGGGGAAGGAACTCACTCCCTGTGATCAAGGGATCTGTCCCCACCATCTGAACACGCTGGGAGAAGGGGAAAATGGCCGTGGGGAGGCAATGAATGAAAGTGACTGTCATATGTAAAGATGACTATTTTGCTGCTCTGCAGGTGGCACGTTAGAAATGCTGCTCTGTTGAACAGTGAGATTCTTCCCAAATCAAACCTTCACGTTCTCCAGAAGCACTCAGAAATTTAGGGGAAGGATCCTAATTTAGGTAGATGGTTCCAGGGTGAGCAATTAGAAAGGTGAGGGTATCTGAGAGGTACTTTTCACAGGGAGGGGCCATGGGATCTCACCTAAAAGCAAAAGAAAGGTGATAAATCTAAAGAAAATAAAGTGTCAGGAGACTGGAAATCTCAGGGAGGAGAAAAGGCAGGTGAGGAACTTGGAGCCATTTCTTAGGTGATTTCGAGACCACTCTCAGAGTTAAGGACTTCCTTTTCTGAATGTGCACCCAAACAGTGGGCATTTAGGGGTAAGAGTGGCATAGCCTTGCAGATATAAACATAATATGGACACTCTCGTCATCCAAATTGAGGTGTGAAACATAAGCGGTAGCCATCCAGTTTCACCGTGATGCTGGAGTGGGCAGAGGAGGAACGGAGTTTGGATGAAAGTAAGAAGTTCAGAGGACTGTTGGAAACATACTCATTTTACTTGTTCTTTCTAAAAGCACACCTGTTGCTGGTAAAATGGGACTTTTCCCAGCCCTAGTTATACAATTGAGGGATTTAGGGGCCAGACTCGTGTTGCTTCTTATTGTAAAATGCTCCTGCATTGCCTTTTGCCCTTTTTTGATTTCTGCCATTTATTAGGTCACTGTGAACTTTCTCTCCGTGTTTACTCACAATACCAGAAATGTGGAGGAGGGGAACTCCCCCTACCTTGGGAACTCCTTCCGTTCTTACCGATTCACCTCACTTTGCTGTTCTTCTTGAGTTCTACTACCTTACATTTGATCATTTTTACCTTCTCTTTTTCTTCCATTTTGTTGCACACATCAATGGTTTCCTACCCCAGAGTCTGGAAGTGACCTTAAAAAGTTATCTAAGCAGAAGAGTGCATTGTGTATTCAGGCCTTCAGAGATGGGCTGCCACTGCTCAGTAGGGTGCCTTTGTGTGACACTGGGAAAAGGCATCCCTTTCCATGAGCAGAGAGCACAGATTTCGGGACCACCTCTCTTGTAGGCTCTTGTGCCATGAATGACGGGCCTGACCAGGACGTGCAGTTGAAAGGGAGCAGAGTATGCCACTTTGGCATATTATTTTGAATTAAAATTACTTAAGAAACAGCCAATGCAAGGACTCTCTGACCATCCTTTGTCCCCTGAAGGCAAGAAATAAATCTCCCATGTGAAAGGTACCCACCCTGTACCAAAAGGATAAAAGGGCATCCTTATCACCAGGATAGAAAATTTAGGCCCGAGAAGGCTGCATAAACGAACCTAGTAATTACTTCTTCACAAATGTACGACTCGAAGCCCAAACACCTTTGTCTTGTCAATTCTTCACAAATGTACTGTTTCTCTGTTTAAAAGGTATACAGGCTGCCTGCTGTGGTCACTTCTTTGAGTCTCATATGTCTATGGGCTCCCTTACATAGGAAGTTAATTTTTTTTTCCTCCTGTTAATCTGTCTTATGTCAATTTAATGATTAGACCAGCCAAAACACCTGGAAGGGAAGAAGGGGAAAGTTTTCCTCCCCTCCACAGTCCTGTTCAAAAGAGTCCATAATCTTGCTTAAATAAATGGTGATAGAGACTATTAGTCTCATGATGAACATAGTCTTTAAAGTCCACTTAATGGCTGGATGGCTTGGGACACACATTTATTTCTTCAATTTTCATCATTTACAGGTCCTGAAACACCACTCAAGGTTATGTAGTTGCTTCCTGCTGTCAGTAACATCAAATCCAAATACAATGGACTTATTTGCTGAGCCATCTCTTCTTTTTAGAGCTACATCACCATCGCACATTTTCATTTCAGCGAACAACTAATGAGCCTAGACAATGAGCCAGACTTTTGAATCCCATCTTTCACTTCTCTCCATCCTGGCATTTTCGCATGACCTAGCCCTATGACAAAATGGGCGTCCTTAAAAATTCCCAACAGAAGGCCCTCCAGGAGATGTTTGGCAAGCCCTTGGCATACCGTTCTGCTGCTCCAGGCCTGGGAGTCCTGGACCAGACCTCTTGGGTCAGTTCCTTCAGTCCCACCTGGCACTCCTCTTAGTCACGTTCACCCTCCTCCCCACCAGCCCACATACCCACTTCCATACAGTGTGCTCAGAAGCCTGCTTGAAGTGCACAAACTCGTTCCATATCATTTGAGGAAATCTCTTGGTGTAAACTCCACACAGAAAAACAATTCTTTCTTCACACACAGTATTTTGTTATTTAGAAAATGCTTTCACGTACATTAGTTCATGTAATCCTGAGTGGAACTGTCATTTAAAAAACAAAAATGCATGACCTCACACTAGTAAAATTCAATTATCTTTCAAGCTGTCTACCCCTTTTCTAAAGTGCAGGTTGGTTCATAAAAGGGTACAAGTGAAAGCCCTGCCTCCATGTGGCCCCAGTTTCTGAGTCTCACGCTCCAAAATGGACGAGAGCTCATGCGACTTCCTCCTTGCCCTGGTCTCTGAGACTGTGGCCTCCACACCTTCACTCTGGGTCTCTCTACGAGGCCTTTCTTCTTCTCACTCCCTGCAGGTTTAGCGTGAAGCGATTTCTCTCAATTCCTTTTGTAAATGAGGTCCTTGATGTCTCTACCAGTTTCCAAGGGAGGCCTTCCTTACATGCAGCCACCCAAGTCCTGAGTCTGGGATACATGATTTGTTCACACAGACCCTTATTCTTTTCAAACAACGGTAATAGTAACTAAAGCTTATTATGTCTATGTGACAGACATGACACTCTGCTTTACACGTATTGTCCCATCACATGTTTACAACAAACATGGAAGGTAATAGGAGTATGCCCATTTACAAATGAGGAAGCTGAGACTGAATTTAAGCAACATTTACCGAGAGCACCCACCTAGCTGACTTCACAGCCCTGAGCCATCTGTTTTCAGACTTGCATCACCCCTTCATATTCTGACAGCTTCACAATTCCATACATTTAATTAAATCCATCCACGGAGACACAATTTTTGCTTAAAATCCCCAGTACAGTTGGAGGTGATGCTGTACCCCAGTATCACCTCCAACAACCCTACCGGATCTCAGGATCACCACCCCCAAATCCTCACCTTGATCTTGACCCAGGCAAACATTAGCATATCCACAGCCCAGTGCATTCGCTTTTACTCTCATTTTAGGTAACTTGGAATAAGCTGTGTTTCCACAACAATCAGGAAAAAGAAATTTTCACCACAAGCCCACCACTCTTCACACAGACTTAGCAACATTTGTCACATGGTCTTTGCCTTAAATCACAGGTTCTCAGCCTTGGTGGCATGTTAGAATCATCTAGGAGCTTTCATAGGGTGTGGATACCTGGGCTCTATCCCAGCAAAATTGAAGCAGAATTGCTGGGGTCGGCCTAGGTGGGTGCAGGTTTTGTTTTTTGTTTGTTTTGTTTTGTTAGTACTAGGTGATTCTAATGAGAACCCCTGCTTGCCTTTCTCTTTGCCAGTCCACATCCATTACCATTTTCTAGAGCCGATTCAGAATCATCCAGATACCATCTAGAGCATCTAGCACAGCACTTGCCAAAGAAATGGTTGTTTTCTCTCCATACAGCCTCATTAGCTCCTGCCCAATAGAACACCAATTTACTTTGTCACCTCTGTGTACCCAGTCTACCCCATGTCACCGCGGACTCTCTACACAGTGTTCTAGAGTTATAGTTTTCTCATTGCATATAAATCTGGTTTACTTAAACAAAATAGTAACTATCTCAACAATGGAGGCTATGTTTTATGTTCTTTGCCTGTTTCCATAGTGCCAGCACAGAGTTTTTAAACCACAGTGACCGTATATGGATATTGATTACAAGTTGAACCTATTCTTTTGGCTTTCATTTTCCTTTGATATGAAAGTCAAATAGGCTGCAGAGAAGAAGGTGTTTAGAGGGCTGAAATAGAAATACATAGCCTGGAAAAAAAAAACCCAAAGATGTCTACTTAAAGAAAAGTGAATTTATATATACATACAGCAGACTGATTACCTGTCAAAATGAATTATCCTTTTAGACATGAGTTCATTCAAACATTAAATGATTGCATTCAAAACTTTCCTTAGGGGAAAGTTGCTGGAGCCTCTGGGTTATACAAATCCAAGACCCTATTTAGAGTCTCCAGTAGAAAAAGGACTGGATGAGTCCAGAGCTATACTTTCATTTTGAGCATAAAATTGGCAGCTTAGATCCTAGTCAAGGCTCTGCTACTAACCAGCGGTGACCTTGATATGTCATTGAGTCCATCAGAGCTCACTGACTCCCAGAGTTCTCCATAGTAATAATATTAATAAAGATAGCTAACATTGATAAAGTACTTGCTGTGTACTGTGCTGAGCGTTTTTCATGCATTACTCCACTTAACCCTCACAATCATTCCTTGAGATGAACGCTATCATTTCCCCCAACTGAGGAAACTGAGGCTCACAGAGATTAATTTGTCCAAGATCACAGGAGAAACGCCTTTTGGTAAAAGCATATTCATTGAAGCCTAGCTCAGCTGCCCATTTCTCTCTCCCCATATCTGTAAGCAGAGTGCATGATTCCAGGCTCTTCTAACACTTCAGGCACACTGATATTTTAGTGCTTCTCCCATGTTAGTGCTTTAATTGTTTTTGCAAGTCTCGTCTAGCACACTGAGAGTACTTTGAATTCAGGGCTTGGCTTGGCAATTAGTAGATACTCAATATATGTGCCATGTTAACGGTAAAAATTCTCATTTAGCAACTTTGTAAGTAGAACTATTCTTGTTTGTACAGATAAAGGCTCAGAGAGGTTAATTAACCAGCTCAAGTTCACACAGGAAATAAAAAGTGGAGTCAGGTGTGGCCCCAGGCATTAGGCAGTCCCTGCTCTATGCTGGCATCACCCTCCACTTCGTTGTTCAAGCCAATCAGAATCCAGTGTTAAATTAACTTAACAAGAAGGCTATTAGACTGAGGTGGTGCTAATGCTGTGGCAGCCCACTGAAGCAAACCAAAATCTAAGCCTATAAACGTCTTAACTCTTTCGCAGCGTTCATTGATTTCAAGGTGTTTATTTTTTCAAAATGTGTCAGAAATGCACACACACCCCAAAAAGCTGATATTTTGATTATTTTATGCATTTAATAATAACAATTTGAGGGCTGGCCGAGTGGCGCGATGGTTAAGAACTCGCTTGGGATGCCAGAGGGCCCCGGTTCGGATCCCACATATGAGGGCCAGTGAACACTGCCCTCCAC